>NC_058342.1:8369139-8719139 GCF_905475395.1 Chrysoperla carnea | reverse complement strand
TACATACTAACGACATGGTCGAATAATATAAAATGATATCGTCTCTATAAAGAGAGTTAACCATATAATAAACGGATTAGAAGAATCCAAAAAGTTTACTTAATAAACTTTAAAAAAAGAATAAATATATAAATGACATAGTCTAAAATAATGAGTTAGTCATATCTAAAAGAAACAAAATGTTTCAAAAAAAAATTAGCACGGATGATTTATGCAACAAAAAAAAAGTAATTAGTTACAATTTTTTCATTTAGAAAAAACAATATAACAACAAAAAAGGTTCATGTTAAACTATGTTCTGGAGTGTTAAATTCATCACACACCAAGAACACATGAACTTCCCAACAAGTTACATAAATCATTCCAATACTATATAAAATAATATTTTTATATCATCTATCTAAAGTTGTTTACAATTCAATAAAATAATCTTATTTGATTGTCATTTAGCACTCAGATTGAATTAAAAGAACAAGTATCAAATTTATTAAAGAAATAAGATAAAGTTCAAAATGAAATTAAAATATTTAATGCATGTTTTTTATTTCTCACCAGAACATTTTGAAATTGAATATTAAATTAAATGATGTTTATACATATCCTTGTTGCTCGAAGAAAGATGTATATATAGTTTCCTTTATTCCATGTTGTTGATTTTTTGGTTCTGCGTACACTAACTGACTGTATACAGTGACTAGCTTTTATATATGAATTTAAATAGCTGTTTCTATAATTTATATGTTAGCTATGTATACATCTTTCCTTGTCCAACAATTACTTGTTTTTTCCTTTTTATGAAAAATTCATACATATAAAAATACTGTAAGTATTTTTAATATTTCAGAAATTAAAAATGAAAATAGAAAATATTAATATTTTTCATAACATATCATTATAAGGATTTTTTTAAGAAAATTAATTTAACTTATATATATATTTATCCGACATCTGTGCATCGGTAAAGTAATTATTAAACTAATGATTGGAGTCTTAGCTAAAGGTAATATTTGATTGTGTTTCACTCACCACCTCTAAAAAAAGTTCATCTTATAACACTTCAGCACGTTTCAAGTGTGTGACATGTGTTCTAGTTAATTCGTTAGTTTTTGGATCAATTAATTCTACACTAACTGGAGTTGTAAAACGGACGATTCTTTTAACATCGCTGAATCGAGGTGAAAATTTTCTGTCTTCGTTGATGTTTGATGCTGTAGGTGGTAGTCTAACCCGTACAAGTTGATTAACGTGGAATTTAACATCAGTTGGAGCTTGATGTTGTCGTGCTTTTCGCATTACAGTAGCTTTATGCAGTGCCTGCTGGACCATATCCACACTAGGAGGTTTTTCCATAGCCAAAATATCGGTGGTATTTAGTAATAAATCCAATGGTTGATTCCAAGTTCGACCCCAAAAAAACTGCTGCTGGTGAAGCTTTAATAATTGAGTGATATGTCGAATTGAAATTGAATATTATAAATGGCAATATTTTATTCCAGTCCTTATGTTTCATTTGGTATTGTTTGATTACGCAGGTTAAATTTATTTTTATATTTCTGTTTATTCTTTCTGTGATATTACCTTGAGGACGGTAAGGCGAGGTATATCCAATGCGAATTCCATTTAATAATAAAATTGTGTATATTTATTAGACTTGAAGCTTTTAGCATTATCGCTAATTAAAACTTTTGGAAATCCAAATACCATGAAGAGTTGATGTAAAATTTTAATTACCACTGCTGACGTTGCTTTCCTAGTGGGGTAGGCCCAACAAAACTTGCTATAAGCATCTGTAATAACAAAAATATATTTGAAGCCATTATCTGCAGAAGGTATTAGGGGTCCAATAAAGTCCACATATAATTTGTTATATATATTTTTTTCACTAATTTATGCATCAGGTGCTGAGATTTTGTAGTTTATTGGTTTACAGGTAGCACAAACACTACACTTTTTAACATAATCTACAGTTTTTTTATATAAGTCAGGATATGTAAATCTTTTGGCTATCTCACGATATGTTTTCGTGACGCCTGAATGACATCCAAATACTGAGGAATGAAAGTAATCTAATACATAGTCCAATAAAGAATCTGTGAGAACAATACGTTTATTTCTATTGCGCCCAACAAAACGAACTAATAAGCCATCGCGAATTGCAAAATTTTGTACATTTGAACCTGATTTAATTAATTGGTAAATGTGTCTACAATCTGGAGAAGCTTTTTGTTCCTTTTTTATAGATAAAAAACCTTTGGGGTCAGTTAATATCTGATTAAGAAGTGTAATTGGTTCTATGTTTTTTGATTGAATATTTTCCTCAATATTTGTTTCATTTTCACAAAATAATCTACTTAAACAATCGGCTACTACATTTTCTGTGCCTCTAATATGTTCTGTAGTAAAATTAAATTTCGAGATAGTTAATAACCATCTGGAAAGTTTATTAAAACGTTGTGGTGTATTAAATAAATACACCAAAGCGTTGCAATCAGTACGTAATATAAATTTTCGATCTAAAAGGTAGTCTTTAAATGTATTTAATGCATGTAAAACAGCCAATAATTCCAGTTGGTATACTGGGTATTTTGATTCTGCTGGATTAAGTTTTCGCGAACAGTATTCAATTGGATGTAGTTTGTTTTCAAATTTTTGCATTAGACAAGCACCTACACCTATAGAACTTGCATCTGTAGTTACTATGAAAGGATGTTTGTCATCAAAAATAGGGAATCGTAAAATTGGTGCCGTAGTGAGCACTGTTTTAAGTTTATTAATAGCATCCACATGTGTTTGCGTTATAATGAATTTAGCATCTTTCTTTTTTAAGGCATTTAAAGGTGCCACTATAGTACTAAAATTCTGTATATATCTAGCGAAGAAGGCTGTCATTCCAAGAAATGATTGTAATTCCTTAAGGTTTTTAGGAATAGGCATAGTTCTAATTGCTTCTACTTTTTCAGGATTAGGTATCCTACCTTCGGAAGAAATTACGTGTCCTAAGATTTTCAAACGTTGCGTAAATGTTTGTGATGTTCTTGAATATTTTCCGAAAAAATAATAATATCATCATAATAGATTACCATAATTTTATTTATTAAGTCCGCAAATTCTTTTAGTAAGAGCCTACAAAGGGCTTGACTTGAAATACTGAGACCATACGGAATAACATTAAAGATAAATTGACCAAATTGTGTTATGATAGCCGTATAAGGTTTGCTGCTATCATCCAATGGCACTTGGTAGAATGCATTTGACATATCAATTAAACTATAAACTGTGGCGTTTCCTAAGTTTGAAAATATATGATTAATTGATACATTACTTATTGGGTCAAAAACAATCTTTTTGTTCAAGAAACGATAGTCGGATACCATTCTAAATTCATTATTAGTTTTTTTTTTTACAAAAAATACCGGACTTGCCCAAGGAGATTGCGCTGGTTTAAGAATATCTAGATTTACCAGTTCATTAATATGATTTTTAAGTAATATTTCTTTATCTGGTGGTAGATAATACGGAGTCTTATGAATTGGTTCCTTGTCTTTAATAAATATAGTGTATTCAAAATTACGCGCACGTCCCGGTGTTTTTGTTAAAACTATTTTATATTTATTTAATAATGCATTTAATTTATCTTGATTTAATTTATCTAAATTTATTTGAATTTCGCATATTGTATTAAAGGTAATCTTAGGTTCAGTATCAATGAATGGAATATTAAGATAATTAAAGTGATGAAATGATAATGAATTATTATTGAAATTCAATAAAATTCCACACTTATGTAGTGTTGGTATACCCAAAAGAATATCATACGGTAATGAATCAATGATGTAAAAATCTTGTTTCCAAGTTAGATGATCAATTTTAAAAGATAAATTAATTTTATTATGTATTTTTATTTTAAACTATTAGATCCTGGCAAAGATGCTGTTAAGGGTGAATTTATAATTTTAATTGCGAAAATTTTTTTAATTTTATTGTAGGCCTTTTTTGTAATAGCATTAATTGAACTACCTGAGTCTACTAATGCATGAAATTTAAAGTTACCGATGTTAATGTTTATAACAGGCAAATGTTTGGTGAGATTTACTAGTTTTTTGAAATGTCAGATTCGTAATTGTTAATATCAGCTTGGGTAGTGATATTATTTACAAAGGGGTTAGTATTTTCAGTTTTTACTTTTTGATTTTTTAGTAAAGAACAATATTTAATTGTATGCCCTGATTTTTTACAGTGAGTACAGTTATACTGACTTTTATGCTTTAGTTTATCACCATTATTGGTGTTTGTTTTTTGTGTGTTTTGTTGATTTGTAATAGAATTATGTAAATTTGATTTTTGATTTTTATAAAACTTTGATCTAGCTGTGATTTCAGAAATTTTTCTTCCTAACTCATTTAACTTTACGATTGAATCGGGTGTATCCATTAATTTTATTAATTCAAATGTTTGGGCGTTTACATGTGCAAAGATTATATTAATTATACTAGAATCAGTAGATTCAGGTTGTAAAAGTTTTGCGTATTTTGTAATATCAGTAATAAATGATGAGAAGGTTTCATCATCTTTTTGTCGTCTGTTAACAAAACGATCTTTTGCTATTGTTAATTGAGAAGTTGATAAATAGTTTTCAATTAAATCTTTTTTTATAAAGTTCCAAGTTCTTGCTTGTTCTAAATAATTTGCCCAAAAATCTTTTGCATTTTTATGTATTTTAGTAAATAAAAATTTTAAAAGAAAATGTTCTGAAACGAGATTTAATTTTGCTAGATTGTCAGTTTCAAGAGTGAAGCTAACTGTACTGTCAGGGTAGAATAAGTTTAATACTGGTATGTCTTTGGTAATTATATTTAAGTCAATTTTTTGAAATTTGTCATCTATAGAATTTTTTTAAGTAATTTTGGTACTTAGCTCCGAAATTTGATTGGTGTTATGAAGTGTTGCTTCGGAAATTTGATTTAATACCACATTGGTTTCCTGGATCAAATTTGAGGTTCCTTCCAATTGTGCTCCTAAATTTGTCCATAATTCATCCAAAGTTTCTTTGTCCATTGTGATTTTAAATAGTTGTTTGAATCTATACTGGATGTCCCTTTGTTCTTCAGGAGAAAATCCATAAAATTCCTCAACACTATTATCTGAATCTGAGTTCATAAATCTGTGAACAATAGTCTAAATACCCTGTTAAGGTTTAAGAAAAATTATGAAAGAAAATGTTACGAATTTCAGAGGTGTAAATCTTGTTCTGTCTGCTACCAATATTGATACAAAGAAAACAAGAGTTTGATAAAAATTGAAACGCAATTTTATAGTTAACTGATATTGTAACGTTGTATTAGGGTGAAATGAACAAGTACTAATAAGAATGGTTGTTAACCGAGATATTCTCTCGAACTAGATTATTCTAGCCACGAGTTAACCGTACTCAATCTCATATATGTAACAAGTTCAATTCATTCATAAATGTTTACGTGGAAGCGTGAAAATTAATTAATCTGAAATATAAATCTGAATTAAGAGAAAATAATGAAATCAGTATTTAAATTTTTGATAAATTCGAGTTTTATTCTTTACTAATAAAAAAGATTAAATTCAATTTCGTAACCAATATTCTTTCACAATAATTCAAAAAAAAAATAGTCCATACAAAAGCAAATAACAGAATTATATATACAAGTGACTTGATTCGACAAATTGCGTACCGCATTCTATAAGTTCAAAAATAGTGAAGTAAAAAAAAACAAAAACATATTACAATGAATGCATACCACAATTTGTCAAACCAAGCGACCGTTTTAGTTTATACAAAATGATATAGTCCCTATAAAGGAGAGTTAATCATATTTTAAAAGGATTAAAAAATAATCCTAAGTTTACTTAATAAACTCTATAAAATATTAAATATTAATGACATTGTCAAAAATACAAAATGATATCGTCTCTATAAAGAGAGTTAACCATATATTAAATGGATAAAAAAATCCAAAAGTTTATTTACTAAACTTTAGAAGAAATAAATACAGACTAACGACATGGTCGAATAATATAAAATGATATCGTCTCTATAAAGAGAGTTAACCATATAATAAACGGATTAGAAGAATCCAAAAAGTTTACTTAATAAACTTTAAAAAAAGAATAAATATATAAATGACATAGTCTAAAATAATGAGTTAGTCATATCTAAAAGAAACAAAATGTTTCAAAAAAAAATTAGCACGGATGATTTATGCAACAAAAAAAAAGTAATTAGTTACAATTTTTTCATTTAGAAAAAACAATATAACAACAAAAAAGGTTCATGTTAAACTATGTTCTGGAGTGTTAAATTCATCACACACCAAGAACACATGAACTTCCCAAAAAAGTTACATAAATCATTCCAATACTATATAAAATAATATTTTTATATCATCTATCTAAAGTTGTTTACAATTCAATAAAATAATCTTATTTGATTGTCATTTAGCACTCAGATTGAATTAAAAGAACAAGTATCAAATTTATTAAAGAAATAAGATAAAGTTCAAAATGAAATTAAAATATTTAATGCATGTTTTTTATTTCTCACCAGAACATTTTGAAATTGAATATTAAATTAAATGATGTTTATACATATCCTTGTTGCTCGAAGAAAGATGTATATATAGTTTCCTTTATTCCATGTTGTTGATTTTTTGGTTCTGCGTACACTAACTGACTGTATACAGTGACTAGCTTTTATATATGAATTTAAATAGCTGTTTCTATAATTTATATGTTAGCTATGTATACATCTTTCCTTGTCCAACAATTACTTGTTTTTTTCCTTTTTATGAAAAATTCATACATATAAAAATACTGTAAGTATTTTTAATATTTCAGAAATTAAAAATGAAAACAGAAAATATTAATATTTTTCATAACATATCATTATAAGGATATTTTTAAGAAAATTAATTTAACTTATATATATATTTATCTGACATCTGTGCATCGGTAAAGTAATTATTAAACTAATGATTGGAGTCTTAGCGAAAGGTAATATTTGATTGTGTTTCACTATGGGTCATTTAACTTCAAAAAGGCTCTTTGTGATTTTTCGTAAACTTCTTCGTTTTCGAGATATTAACAGTTTAATGTTTGGAAAAACTCCAAAAAAGAGTTACGCCCATACGAAGTTTGAAAACCGGCCCTTGGATGGCCCATCGCCGGGCGAAGGATGAAAATTAACGGCCGGACGTTGGCGTCTTTTAATGGCCCATCGCCGGCTGACTAACTTTAATGCCCCAGCAATGGGCCATGAACTATTTAAATTATCGGCCCATTAATAATTTTTTATTATCGGCCGATTATTCCAACAAATATTGGCCCGTCAACGACAAATGAACAGAAAATCATAAAAAATAATAATAATATTATGATTTTTTTTTTTTAGAATATTTTTATATTATCATTGTTTTTATTTTAGAATATTTTTATATTATTATTATTATTATATTTATTTATAAACTACATTATTAATAACTTTTTGCGGAATAATTTAATTACTTAATTAGAATAGTTGTTTGATAACCCCGAGTAGAAATTTTTAAGGGTTGCAGCCCGGCCCATAACCGGCAAGCCCAATTTATTATAGGGCCGTATTAAGGCACATTTGATCCGCTCCGGACTAGAAATGTAACGCCTCAAATCATCAGGACCTGAACAACACACCGGAGTTGGCCCTGACCCAATCCTAGTGTTTGGCCCCTATCAGAAAATTTTATTGGGCCCGGCTCAAAAAATATGATTTGGGCCCAATTTGGCCCCTAGATAGTAGACATATGGCCTAAATACGAAATCTTGTCAGGCCCCAATCAATTTATTTCATCCGCGCCAGGTCAGAAATGTAACGCCTTAAATCATCCGGGCCAAAACAGTATGCAAGAATTGGTCCTGATCAAATAAAAGATTTTGGCCCCTATCAGAAAATAGGCATATGGTCCCAAACAGGAAAATTTGTCTGGCCCCTACCAGAGAATTTTATAGGGTCCGGATAAGACCATATGATCAGGTCCCGTTCGGGAGTTCATATGGCCCCAAACAGAAAACTCTGTTCTGCCCCCTATTAGGGAATTATGTTAGGCCCGGATCATGAATTTATTTGCAAAAACTCTGGTAAGAAATGAAATAAAATTTTATCTGCAATAAATTCTGTTTATTAATTTCTTTTAAATTTTTATAAATTGACATTAAATCACAAAACACTTAAATATATTAAATAAACTAATGAAAATTTAAATATATTAATGAAAATTTTAAAAATTATAATTGAAAAAAAAAATTCTTTGATGGAATTAACTAAAAAAAAAGTAATTTTAATCTGTATTTTTATAATCGATCTAAATAATAATTGATCCAAAAAAAATAGAATATCCTTTTTACTGGTTTTAATTAAATAAATAATAATAAGAGTAATAAATTAATATGAATTTGAACAATTCTTAATAATGATACTTAAAAAAAAAAAAATCATTTACTTCACTAAATCAAATGTAATCAATCATTAATAAAAGAGAATTTTAATAAAAAATAATTTAAAAAATATATGTATATATCCTTTTTAATAAAAGGTATGAACAGATTTACACCAATCTGCCACCCTATCGAAAATGGTATCAAAAAAATATAATTTAATTGTAAAAATAATGGTATAGGCTTATCCACAAAAAAACAATTCAAGAAGAAAATTGATTAAAATTATTTAATTTCTTATCGAATTAAGTTTTTTTTTAAATAAAGAATAAATGAATTGAAATTGAGAGGAACATTAGAACACTTAACGATAATATCCTAAGCTGCTTTTAACTAAATGTAATATAATAGTCATAAAGAGACGGAATAAGGTAGAACTTCAACCAATTTTATGATTTACATTATCAAATTTCGGAATCCTGGGAAAGTCAATAAATCTTTATAAAAACTGTGAGCTGCTTTGAAGCTGACTTAAAAACAAAAATTTGTGCGATCTTGCCCAGAGGGTGGGACCCCCTGCCGAGGTTGGAAAAATTTTTGCTAAAAATGACAATAGGAATAAATTCTAAACAAAAAGTGTCATTGAAACAAATTTCGAAAAGTCAATACTTCCCGAGTACTTGGTGATTGAAATATACACTGAAAAACACCTCGAAAATGAAAAAAGATTTTGCATAAAAAATTGACGGTGTTATGATGAAACCAAATTTATCGGACTTTTCTTTTTAAGTTTTATCCAGCCAAAAACTAAATAAAATTTTTTCTCCATTAAATTCTGTTTATTATTTTTATAAATTGAAATTGAGAGTTCACAAAACACTTAAATATTATTAATGAAAGTTTTAAAAATAATAATTAAATTGAAAAGAAAAAAATCTTTGATGGAATCCCCCTCGTATGGTTATCAGATGGGTGAAGTTCGACCTTATAGGTACCGTCTCCCGTACTATATTTCATTTAAAACAGAGCTATTGCAACCCATTAATAATTTTTTTTTAATGTAAATGATCACATGAATTTTTATGATATATATTGTTACTCTATTTCTACTACCCAAATAAAATTTTGTCATTGAAGTTAAATTAAAACATACTAATAGACCTGATCTAGAAGAATTTTTTGTTTTGTTTACAGCATCTCTTCGTTAGAATTAGTGGGGTTTTCAGTGTTTTCTTCTTGATTCTTATCCAATTTTTCTTGATTTTGCAATTTTCTTTTTTCTCTATACCCATGCCAATCTCGAGAATTATTAAGAACAATACCAACTGCACCATAAAAATCTTTTTCTTTAAAAATATCAGCTTTTTTTGAATTTGTGTACTCTAATTGAATAGTTTCTGAAAAACATTAAAAATTGATTGAACAACTGACATAAATTCTTACAAATTGAAATTTATTAGGTAATATGTGTTACTTTTACAGCACCACTCAAAGATAAAGGTTTCCATTAAGAACAATGTCTCAATTATGAACACTTCAACAAATTTCATAATTAAATATTTATTTTTTCATTTGAAACTAATGCAAATTTATATATATATATATATACATATATATTTTGTTTATTCAATTTTCAAGTTTAAATTTGTATTCAATAAAGAGTTAAAAGTGATCCATCATTTGTTCTTCAATGGAAAGTTTTAGTTTACCAAATATTAAACATAAAAAATGTAAATAATAAATTATGCAAACCTAGCAAACAAGCACAGAAAGACGTTTGTTTAAAAATATGCTTTCCTTTTATCTGCTTTAGTGCAGTGAATTCGAGGGTAACATTTCGAGTTAAAAATTTAGTCATTACAGTAGTTAGCGATTTTGAAATTTTTTCACGTGCAGAAATTAAAGGTAAGATCATAGAAATCTGTCAACAGTTAATTTTATTATGTGAAAGCTTATAAGTATTTAACATTAATTTAAATATTTAATGAAACTTACAACTTCTTCACGTAAACTTTTGTCCGTTTTTAAATTTTCGTCGAATAACAGAAAATCGTTTAAGGCGTTGAAGGGAAGATTTAAATCATGTTTCTTCTGTTTTTCTTTGACCTGTCTTACGACACTAGTTCTTATTTCTTTTATTTCAGCTAATTCTTCCTTGATAATTATTAATTCACTTTGTTTGGTTCCAATTTGATAAGTTAGTTTATCAAATGATTGCTTTAACCAAGAAGGTAATGGGTTTTGTAGATAAGACTGCACGTCTGTAGAAATAAATAAAAAAGAAGTGAAAACAAACAATTGACTGAGTTAATTGTTGAAATAGCATATATAGACAGTGTTGATTATACATACATGTCCCACATATACATATAACTGATTTACCTATAAAATACCATACATTTGCGCATGATATGCGCTTTCGCGAGTAAACAGTGACGTTTACGAAAAAATGTTTCAAACAAAAGTTGTTTATTTTTTTAAAAGGAACATTTTTTACATTTAAACTTTTGTTATATCTCTAACGGTTTAAAAGATGGGTACTACGGACCCAAGACCCAATTGACCTATGTTGTTCATTTACGAACTTGACCTCACTTTTTACGTTCTTAGCACGCAATAAAATTTTCAGCTTGATATCTCTGTTCGTTTTTGAGCAATCGTGATGACAGACGACAGACAGACATACGGAAATGGACTAATTAGATGATTTGATGAAGACATGTACCAAAATTTTTTTTATAGCATGAATATTTTTAAGCGTTACAAACTTGGGACTAAACTAAATATACCTTAGTATATTTCATAAACATGGAATAAAAATTACTTAAAGTTAATCTTAGTTTTGCGAATAATAAAAAAAAATACAATAAAATTCATTTTTTGTAGATATTAATAAAAAAACCAATAACTCAATCTACTACAAAGAGCCATGAAAATTGTTTGTTAAAAAAGCTCCGAAACTAATTTGTAAAACGTTTAAAAGTTTATGAAAAAATTTTGTCCACTTTAGGAAAATCTATATCAAATTTTGGTAATTTTTCAAAAAATTCAGATGTTTATCGTAAATTCATAATTAAAAAGTTTATTCTAGAATAAACTGAATTAGCTAATTCAAAAAGTATAATTACCGGAAGACGTTGTACTTTTTTTTGACAACGCATTCGATGATGAGTTGTCGTCACTATCAGCCAATATTTGAGAAGATACTGCAAGAAAAAAACAAGTAAAAGTAAACAATTGACTGAGTTAATTGTTGAAACACCATGTATAGACAGTGTTGTTTACTCTGTCACATTACACATACATACATGTCACACCTAAATAACTGATACAGCCTGAACATACATACTAAATAATTTGCGCTCTCACGGATAAACAGTAATGTTTACGAAAAAATGTTTCAAAAAATGTTGTTAATTTTTTTATCAGGAACATTTTTCACATTTAAACTTTTGTTCTATCTCTAACGATTTACAAGATGGGTTCCACAAGACCCAATTGACCTATGTTGCTCATTTACGAACTTGATCTGACTTTTCACGTCCTCAGCACGTTATAAAATTTGACTAATCGTGATGACAGATGGACACACAGACGACAGACAGATAGACAACAAAAAATGGACTAATTAGATGATTTTATGAACATCTTTACCAAAATTTTGTTCATGATATTAATATTTTTAAGCGTTACAAAGTTGGGACTAAACTTAGAAAACCTTCGTTTATTTCAAATATACCTTGTATAAAAATTGTAGATGAATAAAAATAGTTTTGATTTTTCTATTTTTATTTGAATTATGGATTAAAAATGAAATATGATTATAATCATTGTGAATAAGTCATGTAAGAAGAGGAAAAAAACAATATAAATTACTCACTTGAGTTACCCATTTCATCATCTGTCGACAAATCAAAGGTTCCGACGTCTTCTAACGATTTGTTTTTAATTTTTTTCTTTGCCATGCCTTTTAATCGGCATTGTTTTTTTATTGAATCTTGCTTCTTTAAAATATGTTGTTCGTTATCAGTAGAAAATGCGTACGCTTGAGTACGTAAAATTTTCAACTTTTCGAGTCCTTCTTTGTACGTGTCTATTTACAAAAAAACAAAAAATAAAATAAAAACATGACTTTCGAAAATACAAATTCTGTTAAAAAATTAATTTTTGAAAGATTACAAAAAAAATCAGAAAAATAATTATTATTTATAAAATTTCTGAAGGTTTAGCGAAAAAAGTGTTTGCGGTGAGCAAAAACAATAAGATGGCTGACGTGCTCAGACTAACAAAATATTTTTTGTGAAATGAAATTTTATTTAGTATATATTTATTTTTTTGATTAATAAAAAATATTTTACTAACCTGCTGTTCCTCTAACTTCCACTCTATAATTATTCCAACTGGAATCTGCTGGTTTGTTTTCACGAACTAATTTATGTAATAGATTAATTTTATCTTTAGTAGATTCATTTATAAATGGGCATACAAGTTTGTTATGGTCATCACAAAATATCCATTTGGTTGGCACAATGTCTACTTGGACAGTTTCGCTCCTCTCAATTTCTTTTTCGTCCAAAAAAACTATTAAAGAATATCTTTTTTCGCACATTTCGTTGACAAAAGCGTGCAATTTGAAACGACTGTTTGTATGATAATTGTATTAACTGTTATAGTTATGCTAAGTACGTGTACCTACCACGCAAGCTCATAGATAAAACTGCACAAACACAAACATGTTTACTGTTTATTCACAAAATTCAAAAATACACAACGTTTTAAGTACTACAGCTACAGTGTAGTAACTACACAAATAAATCACCACCCCGCGTAAGCAACCAATCAAGGATAAATAAACGATAAAAACCTAGATTAAAATAAAATAAAATAGAGACATTCTTTTTAATAATCATTATAATATCTAATAAATAATGTTTTTTTTTTTTTTTTAAATTGTTCATATATGCAGTAATGGCATAGAGTATGTTTTAATTTGATCATTTTCATTAATTGTCATCGTAAACATTTTCTGTAACACCATTTGTAATTGTCTAATAAAACGATTTTTGGTTGTATGAACTCTCCACATATTTAAAATATCTGATTTACATGGAATTTTAAACGTTGGCTTATCTTTTTCCAATATTATTCCTGCAATATTAATTGTAGTTTCATTGGAAAGCATGAATATTTCTTGGATTTGTAAAATTGTCTTATCGTATAACATTACTGTGTTATTTGGTTTAGTAGAACTTAAAATTATATTTTTAAATTTTAACTTTTTAATAATTATTTTGCCATTTTCATTTGGATTTTTTGTACTTAGTATTTTTACTTCGGAATTTATTGTAATATTTTCCGTATCAACTAATGATCTTTCATATAAACGTCGGCATACTTGTGCTAAAGGATACTTGCCACTTCTTAAAAGTTTTTTAATATAACCCAATGCATTTTCGAAGGGAAATGCTGTAAAGTCACTGATAGGTGATTGTAAATATTTCACATCATCGGCTAAATGAATTAAGCTATGTACATTTGAAATATTAATAGATTGCCCATATAAATTCGGAGCCATTGTAACAAAACGTGTTAAAAATTTTTTTGCTTGTTTATTGTATTGTAGTGCTGAATCTGATGATAATATACGACACGCCACAGAAAAAAGTAAAAAATGTTCAAATAGTATTTTAGGTAAACAGTATTTCAATATAACAGACCCAGCATACAGTAAGAAAAATCTAAATTCTGTAGCTTTCCATTTTGAAATATCATTTATATCTCTTGTTGTACGCTGAAAATCTTCGGGAATTTGATAACGTAAAGAAAGTACTAGTTGAGATAGTTTACATTTGTTAGCATAGCTTAATTTGGCAGCGGATTTATTTTCTAACCAATAATCGACAAACAGTTTTTTCATAACACCTAGGCAAGCAAGGTGCATAAAGTCTAATAAAAACATATTAATCATGTCGCAATTATCTAAATTTGTAAGCTGCGATATTCCCGTGTGGTGTTCTGGATTTTCTTGACGACAAAAACTTTGATGAGTTCTCAACTCACAGGTTGTCTCACAGTATATATGCCTTTTAATCGGCATTGTTTTTTTATTGAATCTTGCTTCTTTAAAATATTTTGTTCGTTATCAGTAGAAAATGCGTACGCTTGAGTACGTAAAATTTTCAACTTTTCGAGTCCTTCTTTGTACGTGTCTATTTACAAAAAAACAAAAAATAAAATAAAAACATGACTTTCGAAAATACAAATTCTGTTAAAAAATTAATTTTTGAAAGATTACAAAAAAAATCAG
Source organism: Chrysoperla carnea (assembly GCF_905475395.1). NCBI lineage: Eukaryota > Metazoa > Arthropoda > Insecta > Neuroptera > Chrysopidae > Chrysoperla > Chrysoperla carnea. Next base: position 8,704,393 of record NC_058342.1, on the reverse strand, counting down.
AAAAATAATTATTATTTATAAAATTTCTGAAGGTTTAGCGAAAAAAGTGTTTGCGGTGAGCAAAAACAATAAGATGGCTGACGTGCTCAGACTAACAAAATATTTTTTGTGAAATGAAATTTTATTTAGTATATTTTTATTTTTTTGATTAATAAAAAATATTTTACTAACCTGCTGTTCCTCTAACTTCCACTCTATAATTATTCCAACTGGAATCTGCTGGTTTGTTTTCACGAACTAATTTATGTAATAGATTAATTTTATCTTTAGTAGATTCATTTATAAATGGGCATACAAGTTTGTTATGGTCATCACAAAATATCCATTTGGTTGGCACAATGTCTACTTGGACAGTTTCGCTCCTCTCAATTTCTTTTTCGTCCAAAAAAACTATTAAAGAATATCTTTTTTCGCACATTTCGTTGACAAAAGCGTGCAATTTGAAACGACTGTTTGTATGATAATTGTATTAACTGTTATAGTTATGCTAAGTACGTGTACCTACCACGCAAGCTCATAGATAAAACTGCACAAACACAAACATGTTTACTGTTTATTCACAAAATTCAAAAATACACAACGTTTTAAGTACTACAGCTACAGTGTAGTAACTACACAAATAAATCACCACCCCGCGTAAGCAACCAATCAAGGATAAATAAACGATAAAAACCTAGATTAATATAAAATAAAATAGAGACATTCTTTTTAATAATCATTATAATATCTAATAAATAATGTTTTTTTTTTTTTTTTAATTGTTCATATATGCAGTAATGGCATAGAGTATGTTTTAATTTGATCATTTTCATTAATTGTCATCGTAAACATTTTCTGTAACACCATTTGTAATTGTCTAATAAAACGATTTTTGGTTGTATGAACTCTCCACATATTTAAAATATCTGATTTACATGGAATTTTAAACGTTGGCTTATCTTTTTCCAATATTATTCCTGCAATATTAATTGTAGTTTCATTGGAAAGCATGAATATTTCTTGGATTTGTAAAATTGTCTTATCGTATAACATTACTGTGTTATTTGGTTTAGTAGAACTTAAAATCATATTTTTAAATTTTAACTTTTTAATAATTATTTTGCCATTTTCATTTGGATTTTTTTTACTTAGTATTTTTACTTCGGAATTTATTGTAATATTTTCCGTATCAACTAATGATCTTTCATATAAACGTCGGCATACTTGTGCTAAAGGATACTTGCCACTTCTTAAAAGTTTTTTAATATAACCCAATGCATTTTCGAAGGGAAATGCTGTAAAGTCACTGATAGGTGATTGTAAATATTTCACATCATCGGCTAAATGAATTAAGCTATGTACATTTGAAATATTAATAGATTGCCCATATAAATTCGGAGCCATTGTAACAAAACGTGTTAAAAATTTTTTTGCTTGTTTATTGTATTGTAGTGCTGAATCTGATGATAATATACGACACGCCACAGAAAAAAGTAAAAAATGTTCAAATAGTATTTTAGGTAAACAGTATTTCAATATAACAGACCCAGCATACAGTAAGAAAAATCTAAATTCTGTAGCTTTCCATTTTGAAATATCATTTATATCTCTTGTTGTACGCTGAAAATCTTCGGGAATTTGATAACGTAAAGAAAGTACTAGTTGAGATAGTTTACATTTGTTAGCATAGCTTAATTTGGCAGCGGATTTATTTTCTAACCAATAATCGACAAACAGTTTTTTCATAACACCTAGGCAAGCAAGGTGCATAAAGTCTAATAAAAACATATTAATCATGTCGCAATTATCTAAATTTGTAAGCTGCGATATTCCCGTGTGGTGTTCTGGATTTTCTTGACGACAAAAACTTTGATGAGTTCTCAACTCACAGGTTGTCTCACAGTATATATGCCTTTTAATCGGCATTGTTTTTTTATTGAATCTTGCTTCTTTAAAATATGTTGTTCGTTATCAGTAGAAAATGCGTACGCTTGAGTACGTAAAATTTTCAACTTTTCGAGTCCTTCTTTGTACGTGTCTATTTACAAAAAAACAAAAAATAAAATAAAAACATGACTTTCGAAAATACAAATTCTGTTAAAAAATTAATTTTTGAAAGATTACAAAAAAATCAGAAAAATAATTATTATTTATAAAATTTCTGAAGGTTTAGCGAAAAAAGTGTTTGCGGTGAGCAAAAACAATAAGATGGCTGACGTGCTCAGACTAACAAAATATTTTTTGTGAAATGAAATTTTATTTAGTATATTTTTATTTTTTTGATTGATAAAAAATATTTTACTAACCTGCTGTTCCTCTAACTTCCACTCTATAATTATTCCAACTGGAATCTGCTGGTTTGTTTTCACGAACTAATTTATGTAATAGATTAATTTTATCTTTAGTAGATTCATTTATAAATGGGCATACAAGTTTGTTATGGTCATCACAAAATATCCATTTGGTTGGCACAATGTCTACTTGGACAGTTTCGCTCCTCTCAATTTCTTTTTCGTCCAAAAAAACTATTAAAGAATATCTTTTTTCGCACATTTCGTTGACAAAAGCGTGCAATTTGAAACGACTGTTTGTATGATAATTGTATTAACTGTTATAGTTATGCTAAGTACGTGTACCTACCACGCAAGCTCATAGATAAAACTGCACAAACACAAACATGTTTACTGTTTATTCACAAAATTCAAAAATACACAACGTTTTAAGTACTACAGCTACAGTGTAGTAACTACACAAATAAATCACCACCCCGCGTAAGCAACCAATCAAGGATAAATAAACGATAAAAACCTAGATTAATATAAAATAAAATAGAGACATTCTTTTTAATAATCATTATAATATCTAATAAATAATGTTTTTTTTTTTTTTAAATTGTTCATATATGCAGTAATGGCATAGAGTATGTTTTAATTTGATCATTTTCATTAATTGTCATCGTAAACATTTTCTGTAACACCATTTGTAATTGTCTAATAAAACGATTTTTGGTTGTATGAACTCTCCACATATTTAAAATATCTGATTTACATGGAATTTTAAACGTTGGCTTATCTTTTTCCAATATTATTCCTGCAATATTAATTGTAGTTTCATTGGAAAGCATGAATATTTCTTGGATTTGTAAAATTGTCTTATCGTATAACATTACTGTGTTATTTGGTTTAGTAGAACTTAAAATTATATTTTTAAATTTTAACTTTTTAATAATTATTTTGCCATTTTCATTTGGATTTTTTGTACTTAGTATTTTTACTTCGGAATTTATTGTAATATTTTCCGTATCAACTAATGATCTTTCATATAAACGTCGGCATACTTGTGCTAAAGGATACTTGCCACTTCTTAAAAGTTTTTTAATATAACCCAATGCATTTTCGAAGGGAAATGCTGTAAAGTCACTGATAGGTGATTGTAAATATTTCACATCATCGGCTAAATGAATTAAGCTATGTACATTTGAAATATTAATAGATTGCCCATATAAATTCGGAGCCATTGTAACAAAACGTGTTAAAAATTTTTTTGCTTGTTTATTGTATTGTAGTGCTGAATCTGATGATAATATACGACACGCCACAGAAAAAAGTAAAAAATGTTCAAATAGTATTTTAGGTAAACAGTATTTCAATATAACAGACCCAGCATACAGTAAGAAAAATCTAAATTCTGTAGCTTTCCATTTTGAAATATCATTTATATCTCTTGTTGTACGCTGAAAATCTTCGGGAATTTGATAACGTAAAGAAAGTACTAGTTGAGATAGTTTACATTTGTTAGCATAGCTTAATTTGGCAGCGGATTTATTTTCTAACCAATAATCGACAAACAGTTTTTTCATAACACCTAGGCAAGCAAGGTGCATAAAGTCTAATAAAAACATATTAATCATGTCGCAATTATCTAAATTTGTAAGCTGCGATATTCCCGTGTGGTGTTCTGGATTTTCTTGACGACAAAAACTTTGATGAGTTCTCAACTCACAGGTTGTCTCACAGTATATATGCCTTTTAATCGGCATTGTTTTTTTATTGAATCTTGCTTCTTTAAAATATTTTGTTCGTTATCAGTAGAAAATGCGTACGCTTGAGTACGTAAAATTTTCAACTTTTCGAGTCCTTCTTTGTACGTGTCTATTTACAAAAAAACAAAAAATAAAATAAAAACATGACTTTCGAAAATACAAATTCTGTTAAAAAATTAATTTTTGAAAGATTACAAAAAAAATCAGAAAAATAATTATTATTTATAAAATTTCTGAAGGTTTAGCGAAAAAAGTGTTTGCGGTGAGCAAAAACAATAAGATGGCTGACGTGCTCAGACTAACAAAATATTTTTTGTGAAATGAAATTTTATTTAGTATATTTTTATTTTTTTGATTAATAAAAAATATTTTACTAACTGCTGCTAACTGCTGTTCCTCTAACTTCCACTCTATAATTATTCCAACTGGAATCTGCTGGTTTGTTTTCACGAACTAATTTATGTAATAGATTAATTTTATCTTTAGTAGATTCATTTATAAATGGGCATACAAGTTTGTTATGGTCATCACAAAATATCCATTTGGTTGGCACAATGTCTACTTGGACAGTTTCGCTCCTCTCAATTTCTTTTTCGTCCAAAAAAACTATTAAAGAATATCTTTTTTCGCACATTTCGTTGACAAAAGCGTGCAATTTGAAACGACTGTTTGTATGATAATTGTATTAACTGTTATAGTTATGCTAAGTACGTGTACCTACCACGCAAGCTCATAGATAAAACTGCACAAACACAAACATGTTTACTGTTTATTCACAAAATTCAAAAATACACAACGTTTTAAGTACTACAGCTACAGTGTAGTAACTACACAAATAAATCACCACCCCGCGTAAGCAACCAATCAAGGATAAATAAACGATAAAAACCTAGATTAAAATAAAATAAAATAGAGACATTCTTTTTAATAATCATTATAATATCTAATAAATAATGTTTTTTTTTTTTTTTTAAATTGTTCATATATGCAGTAATGGCATAGAGTATGTTTTAATTTGATCATTTTCATTAATTGTCATCGTAAACATTTTCTGTAACACCATTTGTAATTGTCTAATAAAACGATTTTTGGTTGTATGAACTCTCCACATATTTAAAATATCTGATTTACATGGAATTTTAAACGTTGGCTTATCTTTTTCCAATATTATTCCTGCAATATTAATTGTAGTTTCATTGGAAAGCATGAATATTTCTTGGATTTGTAAAATTGTCTTATCGTATAACATTACTGTGTTATTTGGTTTAGTAGAACTTAAAATCATATTTTTAAATTTTAACTTTTTAATAATTATTTTGCCATTTTCATTTGGATTTTTTTTACTTAGTATTTTTACTTCGGAATTTATTGTAATATTTTCCGTATCAACTAATGATCTTTCATATAAACGTCGGCATACTTGTGCTAAAGGATACTTGCCACTTCTTAAAAGTTTTTTAATATAACCCAATGCATTTTCGAAGGGAAATGCTGTAAAGTCACTGATAGGTGATTGTAAATATTTCACATCATCGGCTAAATGAATTAAGCTATGTACATTTGAAATATTAATAGATTGCCCATATAAATTCGGAGCCATTGTAACAAAACGTGTTAAAAATTTTTTTGCTTGTTTATTGTATTGTAGTGCTGAATCTGATGATAATATACGACACGCCACAGAAAAAAGTAAAAAATGTTCAAATAGTATTTTAGGTAAACAGTATTTCAATATAACAGACCCAGCATACAGTAAGAAAAATCTAAATTCTGTAGCTTTCCATTTTGAAATATCATTTATATCTCTTGTTGTACGCTGAAAATCTTCGGGAATTTGATAACGTAAAGAAAGTACTAGTTGAGATAGTTTACATTTGTTAGCATAGCTTAATTTGGCAGCGGATTTATTTTCTAACCAATAATCGACAAACAGTTTTTTCATAACACCTAGGCAAGCAAGGTGCATAAAGTCTAATAAAAACATATTAATCATGTCGCAATTATCTAAATTTGTAAGCGGCGATATTCCCGTGTGGTGTTCTGGATTTTCTTGACGACAAAAACTTTGATGAGTTCTCAACTCACAGGTTGTCTCACAGTATGTTACACGCTTATCTTTCCATGTTCCATCCACTATACACCTCTCACAAGCCCAATAAGCATTATGATTTTTAATACACTTAATGAAAGAACGAGCTGGTCGGTCACAAACGAATGCTTTTATACGAATATTGAAAAATTGATTTTTGATGGTTAATCCGTTATGTTGTAATTCATTCATTTCATCAATGAATTGTTTTAAATATTTGAATACATCACTAGGTTTTTTATCACCCAGATAAATGGCAATTGGATAAGGTCTATATTTGATAGATTTATGATATACTAGACAAAGAATCGGCCAAAACTGCTTTGATGAAGATTTATAAACAGGAATTCCGTCAATATTGATTAAAAGATTTAATTCCCGCTCGTCAGAATGACACAATGGATTTATAGCCTGTTGAAGATAATTAGCCACACCAAAATAAACATATTCTGACGTTTCATCAAAGTTTTCTATGTCGTAAAATGCAGAAGTTGTTTTTAAAAATGTTTTAGCTGTTCTAGGAAGATCCGGTAATAGACGCCGGCGTAAAATATTCAGTAAGTCATCAATTTTTGTGTGGGGAATATTGGACATTGCGGCCCACTGACGAAGATCTTCGATTTCATTACAACTATTACTAATATTGCAGAACAATCTTCTTCACTATTAACAGATACATTCATTTCGTCATCACTTTGATTTTCTTTGTACAGTTCTCTATCACTGCATTCATTAGTTATTGATGATACAGATTCATTATAAATATTGTTGAGATAAGGATCCACAATGTCATTTACTACTACTTTGTCTCCAAAAAATTCTTCAACAGATGAAGCACTGTTCCCTTGAACTATGTTGGAAAAATCGCTAATGCTGTTTGCACTACCTAATTGAGGTGGTATTAACTCAGACTTCTCTGTTACTTGATCTTTCTGCTGTTTTCGAAATCGTTGCACTCTCAACCGTGTAGCTTCACGTTTTCTTCGATTTTTTTCTGTGTAATTCATTATTATAAACCAGTATAAATCAATATATGTATGTTTAATTAATATTGAGAAAAAGTAAAAACACAATGGCCTAAACCAATTCACAAGAAATATTGAAATATGAAACAAATGCAACACTATAACTATAAAAAATAACCGGTGAAATGCTGAATTAACTATAAAAGAATAGGGAGCATACATAGTGAATGTAGTCAGGAACAGTACATATACATATGTGACGTAATGCATTTAACGGTATAAACCTCTGACAATTTTGAACAAGATCTATTACTTGTATTTCGGTAAACATAGGGCATAAGTTTAAGGTCGGATTATAATTTAGGAGTAACTCAGGGCATTCAAATCAGGGCCTGCTAATTTTTAACCAGACTATCCGTAATAGGGATTTTAAACGGCTTCGGGCCGGAAAATATTTGTAGGCCGTTTAGTATGAGGGGAAACTCTGGGAATTTAAATCAGGGCCCGCTATTTTTTAACTGGGTTTTCCCTAGTAGGGATTTTATAGGGTTGATCAAATTCGGGCCGGAAAATATTTGTCGGGTATTCCGTATTAGGGGTAAGTTAGGACATTTAAATCAGGACCCGCTAATTTTTAACTGGGTTGCCCGTAATAGTGATTTGAGAGGGCTGATCGCATTCGGACCGGAAAATATTTGTAGGGCATTTAGTATGAGGGGAAACTCTGGGAATTTAAATCAGGGCCCGCTATTTTTTAACTAGGTTTTCCCTAGTAGAGATTTTATAGGGTTGATCAAATTCGGGCCGGAAAATATTTGTCGGGTATTCCGTATTAGGGGTAAGTTAGGACATTTAAATCAGGACCCGCTAATTTTTAACTGGGTTGCCCGTAATAGGGATTGCATAGGGCGGACCGCATTCGGGCCGGGAAAATTTTGTTGGGAATTTTATATTAGGGGTGGCATACGGCAGTACAATCAGGGCCGGTTAATTTTCGGCAGGGGGTTTCCATTTAGGGCAGCTTTTAGGGCTCATTTCTTCCGGACCTGACAAAGTCAACATGGGGATTCACTAACAGGGAATTTGTTACTAGGTACTGATCAGGGCCACATATGGTAAAACGTAATACGGTATACCCTGCTGTAGCCTGATATGGGCCTGAACACCTTTGAGTTTGCCCTGAATCATTTCTACTCGGGACTGCATAAAAATTTAACTGCCTGTTTGCACTCAAATTTTTATTATTCTAGATAATTCTTATCAAAATGTATACATTATGAACATCGACTTTATATTTGCACAAGTTTAAAATAAGTTTATTAAGTTTTAAATTTAAAAAATCAAAAAAAAAAATAAATAAATAAAAATTATGCCGAGAGCACGGACGTATATATATGGACAAGTAATACCATTATAAAAAATGCATACCGTATGTAAGCTGACATGTTGTGACTAAATTTCATTGGCTGTCTTGAAATCCAATCATATTGTATGATTTTAATGTGGGAAGTTTTAAATATAAATTATTTACATTTGAAATTGTATGTACTATACACTAAAAAGTGAAATAAAGGAAACAAAAAAAATGATACTAAGAAACAAATTTAATTGATCTAACTTTTTATTAATTATAAAATTGGAACATTTTTATTAATTTAAATGGAAAAATAATGAATTTTGGCGAAACACAAAATTAAAAAACTAATTATTTGAAACTAAAATAAAAAATTTTATTGATGTTTGAATAAAATTAATTTATTTAATTTTTTTCTTATTTTCTCTCCTGAGATAGTTTCATTAATTTGATTTGCTAAACTATGTATTCGAATCGAAGAATATGCCTTTACTATTTCTAAAATAAGTGTTTTCTTATGTAGTGATTCAAATATATTTGAGTCATACACATGGTCATTTAAAACTGCAAATATATTGTCGTTGAGTGTTAAACTATCGACTTGCCTTAACAATAAATTTATTAAAATGGATTTTTGTGGAATTTGACGTTCTACCTTCCACACTATTTGAATTTTCTTTTCCACTACTTTGCAAACGTCCCTTAAACTTTTAGATGGTAATAAAAGTCCTCCGTTTGACTTCCTATTTATCAATTTCAATTCTCTGTCTGCATAGTCGTAATCCTCCGTAAATCTTAAGGCTTCCAGGCACACCGGGCATTTAATTTTTCTTTCGACCACTCTAATTACAAATCCGCTGATATAAGCGATGATATTTTCTGCGAATTCACTTAAATTGATTGGCAGAAAAATGTCAATTTTTTTTATCAAGTTGTTTGGCACCTCGTTCTTCAAATATTTTGTTTAAATTAACATCTGTAATATTTAAAGGTACGTGTGTATTAGAAATGGTTAGTATTTGCGTTTGATCTTGCGCAATACAATTCCCAGTGTCGTTTGATGCATTAATAATCTTTTATATGTATGCATAAATTGCAAACAATTTGGATTGTTATTCCAACCATTCCTGGATCTGAAAAGTAAGTAAAAAAAATGAATTTCAATTTAAAAGAATAACAAGAAAGGTGCAATTTAAGGACGAAATTATAGCAAGTATTCCATGATTGGATTCAATTTAAGTATCATCATCGCTTAAATGTATTAAATAATATTTTTTTATATATTTACCTTATACTACAAAAAAATAATTCCAAATGATCTTGGCTGAATTTATATGTCAAAACATAATTTTATGTTTTATTTTCCAGTACTTGCTCGTTAAATATGTTTAGTAAGGAAATTGCGGACACAGCGAAGCCAATAAAAGGTACTTTTCTTACAGTACTGCATAATAAATTTCCATTCATATTTTTGCAAGATAATATGTAATTAATCGATTCTGTAATGAAAGGTTTCCAGGACGCTTCGTTTTCAGGTCGCAATGGGGCTTTCATGTTTTTTCCCCAAGGATTTCTTGAATTTAAAATGTCAAATAACTTATCAAAATTCTTATAAATTTTACGGTCGGTTTGACATCCTTAAATTCTTCCAATTCCATATCTACGCATAAAAATTCTAAAGCGTCGGCAATACTACTACTTAGCGTTTGGGCAGCTAAATTAACCTAGAAATTAAAATCATAGAGGTTAAAATATGGAAAATATGTATTAAATAGCAAATTTTCAATTTTATGTTACCTTCATGATTGCCTTTCTCCATTCTATGTGTTTTGCTCGTAATTTATTTCCTAAGAATAACCCTTCATTTTCTTGAATCCTATACAGTTTTAAAATAAATTCCCAATTAATTATATTATTTTCGGGATCTAAAAATTTGCCCGCATTTGCCCAATTATTTCTTACTAATTTTAGCATATGACACACGTCAAAAATTGCATAAACTTTTTGTCCATCAACTGGATGAGGGAAATGCGTTTGCAATTTAATTGGGTTGACCACTTTGCATCCTAATTCTTCCATCATTTTAAAATGAAAATGAGGTCCGTCGCAAGTAATGGACAATATTTTAATTCCAGTCGAATGTAATAGACGAAGAGCTTCACGAATTATATTAGCTTTTTCTATCCCAGTTATTTTATTTGTAAAGAAATAAGCTATTGGCAATTTAAAATGGTCGTTTACTGCCACTACCATCAAAACTGTTGCCTCCGTTGCTAGTTCTAAATCATTAGAAAATTGTATCCCTGTCCCATAATCAATATAGCCCCAAATTTTTTGGCTATATTTTTCGTTAACAATTTCTTTTTTAATAGCCATTTCATCTACCATTAAAGAACATAATAATTGTCTGTTGTTCTTCTTGAAATATTCTTCAGCTTTAATCTTAAGAGCATCTAAGCTAGGTTTCGAATATCCGGGACTACAGTTACTTTTGACAACCATTTTGATATTGTTGAAGGGGCTGGTAACGATAAATCAAAAGTTTTTCTCACAAACTCATAAGCTTTATAGCTATAAAATTGCAGCGTCATGGCAAAAGCTTTTAATTCCTTTGAATATTTTTTTCTTGTCAATTTCCCTTTATTGTCAATCATCCTTCTCATTAATGCCAATGGTACTCCTTCAAACGTACTTTCAAGGGTAGCAATCGCATTTGACGATAGATCGCCATTTTTCCTCAATGTGTTGACAATTGTTTTTAAGGTCGTGATTTTCCTTTTTCGTCTAGTGTTGGTTTGTAACGCATTGAAGTACTTGGTTTTATAATAAGCGGTTTTTCGTGTTTTTTTATTTAGTTCTTTTAAGTAATGCGTTGGACTGAGACTAAAAATTTAAAAAAAAAATTATTAAAATATTTTTTACTTAAATATACAGAGGTTATTTTGTATTAAAAAAAAAAAAAAAATTCTGATCGATTTAACAAAAAGGTAATATAAGGTTTTATATTTGTAAAGAAAATTAAAAGTTATTAATTTTAGTATATCTAATTACAGGGGGTGTCCATCAATAAGTAGTAAAATTTAGTTTTTACTGAATTCGAATAGACCACTGATTATACAAAGTGCAAATTCTTTATTTTAGCTTTGTGTTGGGTACGAAAATCAAATTAGGAAAATTAGCTGGTGCTTACCTTATTATTATTCCTTGGAAAACATATCTTTATTTAAATTATTATATTGGCGCGATATCGTCCATAAAAACACATAAAACTTTATATAACACGTATATTGTTTAAACTGGTTTTTAACTCAACGATCAAAACGTATATTGATTAAACTGGCTTTTTAACACACCACAATGATCAATAATGTATATTGATTAAAGGTGTGTCTAGATCACGCACATAATTTGCGCATTGTGCGTTTGTGTAGGCACCAGTGTAAAAGGAATGGTTAAGGGATCCGTACCATAAGGAAGGTCCATACATTACCCCCCACCAAAATGAACATTTTTCAACTGCAATGGATTGCACCTTTAACCATTTAGACAATTGTGAAATCGGCGATTGGCAAACCATATTTAAAACAATTACAAATACAAATAAAGATGCTATAGCGATAGCATTTGGCACTTTTACAAAACTCGAAATTAAAATTAAAATAAGCACGGGACAACATTTAACAGGAAACGGGACACAGGAAACACTAAGTGGACTGTATAAGGTTACGGAAGGACAGGGAGTATCAACAATTTACGAACGGGTCGGGTGAGATGGCCGGAACTAGTTCGCAATTTAACGATGCGAACTACTCCATCTTTCGCCGGCAACAGGGCAGTAATTCTTGCCAATGGCCATTTGATCGGGGGCTGGTTTTCGACCATGATAACCACGACATCACCCACTTTTACATTCTCAACGTGATCCCACCACTTTTGTCGTTGAATTAAAGTGTGCAGATATTCACGGGACCACCGTTTCCAGAAATGTTGGGACACTTGACGCAATAGTTCCCACCTTGGGATACGATTGGAGGGTACATTGGTAATGTCTGGTTCAGGGCGAGACAATAACGGGGCTCCGATCAAAAAATGACCAGGAGTTAGGCAAGAAATATCGTCAATGGGACAAGAGGCAGAAATACCTAACGGACGTGAGTTCAAGATGGCCTCGATGCGCGCAAGAAGGGTACACAATTCTTCGTATAGCAAGGCTCTATCAGATAAGAGACGTTTTAAGTGGTGTTTAACCGACTTTACCCCGGCTTCCCACAAACCACCGGCTGACGGGTTGGCTGGAGAGTTAAAAACCCACTCGATTTCCCGTCCCAAAAGGTAATCCGAAAAAATCTTACTATTTTCTCTGACAAATTGAAAAGTTTCTTCCAGAACTCGTGACGCACCTACAAAGTTCGTACCTCGATCAGAAAACATAGTTTTGGGCAAACCTCTTCTCGCAATAAAACGATCTAGAGCGGCAAGAAAACAGTCGGTAGAGAGAGATGATAATAGCTCAAGGTGAATAGCTTTCGTTGAGAAGCACACAAAAAGGGCAAAATAACACTTATTAATTGGACTATTTCGTCGAGATCCATCTTTTATGGGATATGGTCCGGCTAGATCTACCCCAGTATGAACAAAGGGTCGACCTTGAACGAAACGTGACGCAGGCAAACTGGACATAAATGGCTGATTAGGCTTGGCAATAAAACGGACACAACGAGTACATTTGAAAATGATTTTACGAACAAGTTCACGCACCCGAGGGATATAATACGATTGTTGGATAAGACACTGGACAATTTTATTACCACCATGTAGGCTGGTAATATGAAAATGTTCCACAATGAGCTTAGAAAGATGACATTTGGCAGGTAAGATAAAGGGATGGCGAGCATCATATGACACTGGAGCTTCGGCTAAACGACCCCCCACCCTGAGGAGATCATTATCGAGAAAAGGTGTTAAAGAGGGAAACGATTTAGATCGAACTCCTTGACGGACAGAATCTATTTCGTGTGGCAAATAAAAATGTTGAGTGATTTTTATTAATACTATTTCGGCGTTTCGAAGCTCGGCGACAGATAAACACTGGAAATTACGTTGTTCCTTGGGAAGCGAAGTGTTTTTCTTAAATCTCAACATCCATGCTATAACTCGCTTGGCTCTAACAAGAGTTGAAAAACGTTCAAGAAGAAGAACAACACCATCATCTTCACCTGTAACATGGCCTATCAATGATGGGTCAACCTCTTTTAGGTCGGGCAGGTCAGGAACCGAGGCTACTTCTTGGCTTGGCCATAAAGAAAAATCTTCGCGCAAAAAATCGGGACCTGACCACCACAACTTATGATTTACAAGCTGACTTGGCATACAGCCACGACTGGCAATATCGGCAGGGTTATCAGCTGTTGGAACATGGAACCATTGAGATGGTAAAGTCCGATCTAAAATGTTAACAACACGATTAGCAACGAAAACCTTGAGTAGATGAGCAGGGGTTCGTAGCCATGACAAAACTACCATTGAATCTGTAAATAGGTAAAGCTTTTCTATATGAAGACGAGCGCGGAGTGGCAATAAAGATTCTATAATTTTAGCAAGCATGCAGCTGGCATTTAACTCAAGGCGGGGAATAGTGACTGGTTTTACTGGAGCGACTTTAGTTTTAGCACGGATCAAGCTTATCAACACGCGTTTATCCGAACAAACGACTCGCAAATAGACAGCAGCAGCCATTGCAGAGCTAGAGGCATCAGAAAACCCAACAAGCTCGGGTGGATGAATGTAAGTGTCGAGAATATCACGTGGAATTTTGATGGTTTGAAGGCAAGGCATTTCTTTGGCAAACTGACTCCATTGATCAATCATACGAGACGGTAAAGGATCATCCCAGTCGATTCCTTGTAGCCAGATTTTTTGCATTAATATCTTCATCCAGATAACTACAGGTCCCAAAAATCCTGGTAAATCATAGGTACGGGCAATTTGTGATAAAACTTGGCGTTTAGTGGTGCAATTAGGGATGGTTTCAATTCGATAGCAAAATACATCATCCTCAGATATCCATTGAATTCCAAGAACTTGAATAGTTTCAATGTCACCAAATTTGTGAGGCTTTTCCTTATATTCGTGAGGTAGGTCACTTAGAACGGCGGCATGAGAGCTTGCCCATTTTCTTAACTCAAACCCAGCCGTCGATAATAAAGCAGATAAGTCGGCACGTAGCTGACGGGCTTCAGCAATGGAGGAAGCTCCGGTACACACATCATCGATATACATGTCAGTTTCTAGAACTTTAGCAGCAGTCGGATATTTAAATCCTTCGTCTTGAATTAATTGTTTCATCACACGGAGGGCATGGTAAGGCGAGCTAGTAATGCCAAAACAAACACGGGTTATTTCATACTGTTGTACAGGTTGAGAGGGATCGAAACGCCACAATATCTGCTGAAATTTACTATCCCTTGCATCCAATTTGATGGCTCTATACATTTGTTTTACATCTCCTGTGATAGCAACTCGGTGCAAGCGGAAATTCAAAACAATATCGTTAATACTGTTTTGAAGCTTAGGACCGGCTAATAAAGTCTCATTTAAAGAAGGGAAGGTGGCATTGGTTTTCTCAGCAGGGTTAAATACAACTCTAACTTTAGTTGTGGAGCTATCTTTCGTAACTCCATGATGGGTCAAAACATAAGACGAGTTCTTCTCGGCAAGTACCATGTGACCAGAACTGAGGTAATCTTGAAGATTTGCATGGTACAAATCTTTAAACGTAGGCTGTTTTTCTAAACGTTTTTCTAATTTAGTTAGACGATTTAGTGCAGAGACACGGTTATCACCTAGCTCCGGAGCTTCACCATTACGAAATGGCAATCGTACAATATAAGCTCCATCAGAATCACGGCGATGAGTTTTGACAAAGTGTTCCTCACACTTAACATCTTCTGGGTTCAACGGAGTTTTGACAGGCAATTCTTCAACTTCCCAAAACTTCTGTAACTGGTACGAAAGGTCTGTGTCAGAGTGCATTATCCAATATGATTGATACTCATTCGATGACATCGATGGACATTCACCCATAACTAGTGTTCCGAACATGGATGGAACCAGAGAGGGATGACCTGGAACTACAGGTTCCGAAGTCAGAAGGTTGGCGTAATGTTGTGCTCCGATGAGCATCTCAACCGAAGCAGGGCTATAGAACTGAGGATCGGCAAGTTGTAGCTGAGAAAGTTTATTGACAATATTTTGTACAACTGGGACGGCAGGAATTTTAGTTGCTATGGTTGGTAACACAGCCGCTTCAACGGTGATAGAGAACGGACTATGTTTTGAGTTGACAGTACAAACAACAGTACCTTTGGCTGGTTGGGGTTTCCCGGATCCTATACCCGAGATGCGAATGTTAGACGCTGTCATTGGTAAAGTAAGGCGATCCTTTAGTGATTGGGAAATAATATTGATCATACTTCCTGGATCGATTAAAACTCGGACATCATGATGATGACCAAATACATCAGGAATACTAACTATAGCAGTTCCCAATAGGATTTGCTTATGCTGATGTACAGACGGCGAAGGCATAATATTACCTGACAGTGCAACGGTAGGCTCACTGGCAGATGATATAAGAGGAATATTGGCTTTACTATCATTATGAAGCATGGTATGATGGGCTTTGGAACCACAATGTCTGCATGAAAATTTAGAAGAACATGTCGATCGAGCGTGTGGTCCAAAACAGGAAAAGCATAAAAGCTTTTTACGTAAAACTTCATAGCGTTGCGAAATAGTCATATTACCAAACTGATTGCATTCTACGACTCGGTGAGATTTAGCACAACATGGACAGGTGTGGCTCAAATCTGCAGGCTTGGAAGAGGTTGATTGCACACTAGGCTTCAGCGGAGGAGAAGCATGAGCAACCATGGCTCTTTTAACTGGAACTTTCATAGAACCCATCGGCTTAGGGTAATTTGTCTTTGCTGACGAAGAGTTAATTACCTCACATGTAGCAATACGCCCTTCTACAAATTTACGGATATCGGCATAAGTTGGTACAGTAGGATCGTTAGCTCTTGTATCCTCAAAAGCTTGACGTGTTTGAGGATCAAGCAGCCTAAGAGCCATGAACGAAATAAGAAAATCCGAAACACTAGTTAAAGCAAGGTTGTTTAAAGCTTCCACTTGAACATTAAAATCTTCTAAAAATCCTTTAAGTTGACTTTCTTGCGTAAAAGGTTTCACAGAAAATAGCTTCTGACACACATTAGATGCAATAACTCTTTTGTTTGTGAATCTAGTGACTAAAGTTTTGTAGGCAGTTTCATAGGAATTTTCCGCAAATGGTAGACCTTGTATGGCAGTCAGAGCAGTACCGGAGACGGAAGAACGTAGATAGCTATACTTTTCAATGGTTGATAGATGTCCTTGATTATGAATCAATGTATCAAATAATGATTTAAATGAATCAAACTTTTCATAAGTCCCATCAAATGTCGGCAGAGTGATATGAGGCAATTTTGGTTTGATTGTTGGGGCGGAAGGAGTTGAAACGGTTTGTGGTTCAGGCCAAGAAGCCTCCGCAGCTCTAACAGCATAGAACAAATCGTCAAATGCCTGTGAGGATGCTAAAACGTCTGATATTCGATGTTCTACAGCTACTAAGGCGTTTGTTTCTAATATTTTATTCTGAACGGCATCGAATTCGGAATATGCTTTGTCCAACGTTTTACATCTTGCTTTAAATTGCCTGCATATGTTTAAATCATTCAAACGTGGAATTAAATCGAACGCTTGTTGTATACTTTGAAAATATCGTTCCCGCCTGGCAACTAAAACCTGGAGATCGGAAGCCGCTTTTTCCTGACTAGTAGGCATTTTGATAATAAAAAAGGAAAAAAAACAAAACAATTTGGAAAACAAAGTTTAAACAAGAATAATTTAATCAAACCACCTATTTATCAAAAATCAATCAATTAAACAAGCAAATCCATCAAATAAATAAATCACAAATATAAATTAATAAATTACTCATTCAATCGATCAATTGTTAACAAGTTTGGAAAACAGAGGGTTTATCCAAAAGTGATTTAATAAAACCACCACTTATTCAAATGCAAATCAATCAATCAATCAGGCAAATTTATAAAATATCAAAATAAATCAATTAATTAATCAGGCAAATCCGTAAAATATAAAAAATCAATTAATTAATTAATCAGGCAAATTTATGAAATATCAAAATCAATTAATTAATTAA
Source organism: Chrysoperla carnea (assembly GCF_905475395.1). Taxonomy (NCBI): domain Eukaryota; kingdom Metazoa; phylum Arthropoda; class Insecta; order Neuroptera; family Chrysopidae; genus Chrysoperla; species Chrysoperla carnea. The sequence goes on along the minus strand of NC_058342.1, from coordinate 8,686,699 downwards.
TAAGGCAAATTTATGAAATATCGAAACAATTAATTAATTAATAAGGCAAATTTATGAAATATCGAAACAATTAATTAATTAATAAGGCAAATTTATGAAATATCAAACAATTAATTAATTAATAAGGCAAATTTATGAAATATCGAAGCAACTAATTAATTAATAAGGCAAATTTATGAAATATCAAAACAATTAATTAATTAATAAGGCAAATTTATGAAATATCGAAACAATTAATTAATTAATAAGGCAAATTTATAAAATATCAAAAATCAATTAATTAATTAATCCATCAATTTGTTAAAAAAAACAAATGAAATTCATTTCGACATGATTGTGCAATAAAATGATATCAAAACAACACAGCAATTGTATAACATATTTTGAGTCAACAAATCCAATAAGTTTTATAATGTTTGTATTTTGTACTTGTTTCAAATAAATTTAAAAATTAAATTTCAAAATAAAATATTCAATTTCAATTTCAAATTAAATAATGGTAATTAATGGCAACCAAACAATTAAGTAAATGTTCACTCTGGCATGGCAATAATGTATCCCAGGGAATAACAATAAAATGGGAACGGGATTCGGCTCAGACAGGACCAAATAATGTTGGGTACGAAAATCAAATTAGGAAAATTAGCTGGTGCTTACCTTATTATTATTCCTTGGAAAACATATCTTTATTTAAATTATTATATTGGCGCGATATCGTCCATAAAAACACATAAAACTTTATATAACACGTATATTGTTTAAACTGGTTTTTAACTCAACGATCAAAACGTATATTGATTAAACTGGCTTTTTAACACACCACAATGATCAATAATGTATATTGATTAAAGGTGTGTCTAGATCACGCACATAATTTGCGCATTGTGCGTTTGTGTAGGCACCAGTGTAAAAGGAATGGTTAAGGGATCCGTACCATAAGGAAGGTCCATACACTTTGTTTTGTCTTCTTATCGATCAAATAACATCGTCACATTAAAGAATACAAAATTATTTTATAGAGAAATTTTTGTTTGTAGATAAACCCGAACTAACGTTTGAAATGTTTTATATTATATATAACGCTAATCGGATACATACCTATAATTATGAATTTGTTTAACTTTTCTTCTTTTGGTAGATGAACTATCCGATGATGGCGATTTTAAAAATTTTTTTTTCGATGAACTATTTCCACAGCCCGGTACAAAACACGTAGGCATGTTATTATTAATTAATAAATAATTAATAGATACTAATTTTATATTAAATATAAATTATTTTTTTATTTAAAATATATAACACGTGCAACACGAAACAATTATTTATTTAAAAAATATTAAAAGCGTCAACAGCTATTTGGTTAGGATATCCGTAAACAAACAAGGTATTAGATAAACTGTACAAACCAGTACAAACTATGAACCAATCAGATAATAATAAATTCATAATACCAACTTAAAATTCTTATGTTACCACCTAATAAAATCCAAACATATCTAAATTTGACCTTGAAAGGTACATCGTGGCGACTTACATACAGTTTGCATTTTTGTATAAAACGCCTACTTATATTACTTGTCCATCTATATATACGTCCGTGGCCGAGAGAGATCTTTCTTTTCGTCCATGCTCTCGGTCATTACAACCAGACATTTCCCAACTTTTCCGGCAAAATTTTTGCATTCCTCAGAATCACCAAGTTTTTCGGTAACTACATCTGTGATAAAAAAAATTTTTTAATTTAATTCTAGATACTTTTAACACTTTTGATAAACATTGATTATTTTTACAATACCTGCCATGCATTTATAAGTTTCCGTACTACTGAAGTAGAGTTTTCCAACTCCTTTGACTATTTTTCCTGTCCCTGAGTAGTGTGATTCAACACTTTTAGTCAATAAAGCAGATGCCATTTTGCATATACATCCTCTAGCAGTAGTCTGTCCATAAATTAAAACACGAAGTACCATCTGAAAAAAAAAAAAAAAAAAAAAAAAAAAATATATATATATATATATATATATATATATATATATATTTCATATTGATTTCACATAAATCATATATATTATATATATATATATATATATGATATATGTGAAATCAATATAGTATATATATATATATATATATATATATATATATATATATATATATATATATATATATATATATATATACTATATTGATTTCGCATATATCATATATAGGGGAGAGTCGGTTATATCGTACCACTTTTCACTTTAACTCAAATATTTCGACTTTGACACGTCTTATAATAATTAATAGATATGTAAAATAAAGTTGCATATTTTACCTTGCTAAGACGGAGAGAACAGATCCCTGCGGTTACTCTAACATTGTTATAAATGCTTTTTTATAAAGGACTGTCATCGGTACGATTTAGCCGACTAGTCGTTTTAATCGTACCACCATGTTTTTAAATCGTACCATGGGTGTTTAAGTCGTACCACTGAATGAAAGACATTAAAATTCTCAATCAAATTATTTATTTTTAACTCTTAGGTAAGTAATAAAGAAACATTATTTATATCTCTTAGGTAATAGAAACATAATTTTTAACTCTTTGGTGATATCAAGGAACTATAAGCTTTTTTACTAAAATAACATGATTATACTATGATAATGAGATCAATCAACATAACTAATAAAAATGAAACCGTATTCAAATAAAATAAAAACAGTAACCTATAGTAATAAAGTAACAGTTAACAAGAATGTTGTTTGTAATATAATTATTGTGCATATTTCTTATTGGAAACAATCATCACAAATGTCTGGATTCGAAGTACAGGTCTCATGAAGCCACCGTTTACAGCGAACGCATTGAATCCAATCAACTTTTGGACCTTTCTTATCGTAGTAAGAACGATTGCACTTTCCACATATATTTTCAAGATCATCATCGCTGTCATCATCATCATCTAGTTCTACAGCAAGTGTCTCTCCTGAATCATCGCTACTAGTGATGGAAGGAGATCGTTTCCTCTTGTAACTTTTGCACTTGGCTTTGGGTACAGCTGTTACCTCATTTTCTTTTTTTACCGTTTGGTGTTTCTTTGGTTTACCAATCTTTTCTTTCTTTACTTTGACTTTCTTTTGCTTCTCTTCTAGTTGATTTTTATATGGGCTTGATGTGATTTCAATAGCTTTTTGTATAGTTCTCTTTTTTTTCAATGTGTTTTTGGGCAGTGGTGATAAAACTTTTATTGTTTTTTTAATATCAGCAGGAGTAGTATTTGGTGGAATATGTGTTTTTTTCGGCGTCGATGGTTGTGCATGTATTTCAGCAACACAAGAAATCAAATGCTCTTTTTCATTAATGTCATTTTCTTTACCGCCTTTCTCTTTATTGTCATTTTCTTTATCGTGGTTTTCCTTTTCAACTTTTTCTTCTATCTTTTCTTTTTCCTTTAGGACATCTTTTGTTTCCGATTCTGTAAAATGTTGTAACACTGATACACTCTCATTGCTCGAATTCATTGTTTCAGCGGCTAATAAATTGTCAGCAGCCTCAAACATATGTTCTGGAAAAACATGTCGGTTTATAGGCCAAATTCCACTAGCTCTGAATCCATTTACTATATTCCCAATCACTGCGGCTCTTTCATAGGCTTCTCCAAATAATTGAGCAATCTGGTATTGTGTCACTTGTCGCCCAGGATTGGTTCTCAACCATTTTTCTGTGCTCTGGATATAATAAGTACTCAGGGGTTTGAAAAATGATACGTCAAGAGGCTGAATTCGGTTTGTCGTATGACCTGGTAGTTGTAACAGTATTATTCCATTATCTTTTGCTAAACACAGAGCTTCGAGATTTTTTGAGTGTGTCGTATGCCCATCCAAAAGTACCAGAACTTTCTTTTCAGGCGTGGGTTTCACAATTTTAATAAAGTGCTTCAACCATTCCACAAAGAGGGCAGAGTTAATGTAGCCGCTTTCAGAAACAGTAACAATACTGCCTAAAGGAGCATCATTTGCTAGTTCTGGATTTTGTCTTGCCCTTTTAAATATTAGCATTGGAGGAATAAACTGGCCGGAAACACTAGCGCAGCATACCGCCGTGGTATTGACACCTCTTTCTCCACTAATAGCGGCACCAATTTGCTTCTTTCCCTTTTGTCCTACAATTTTTTGAGCTTTCTTTTGGACGGTTGAAAATCCACTTTCGTCTACATTGAAGATATTGGTAGGTTCTATGCCATTTTCATCTACAATCTTCTCTAATAAATCAAAAAAGTGAAACACATTTTCTCTATTAAATCCTTTAATTCTATTCAAGGATGTGTTTTCAGGTTGTCGAACACTTAGCTGTGGGTGCCTTTTCATAAATTTGTAGAACCATGCTTTGCCAGCCATGCGTTTTTCTTTATTGAAATTATTCTGAATGTTATGGATTTCAGCAATTTCGAATGCGAGACGTCGAATATCGCTGATTGTTAGACCAAACATGTGTGTTTCGAGATGAAGAATATGCTCAGCCAACATATTTTCTGTTTCGATATCTAATATAACCGGTCTCCCTTTTTGGATTTTGGTATCAACTGCAATCTTATTTTTATTTTTTATATGCCGTAGAATTGTTGGTTTTGGAATAGAATAAGTCTTTGAAATTTTGTTTAAACTTAATTCTTTATTTGCGTAAGCCGCAATAGCTCTTTCTAGGTCCTCTGTGTTCCAATTATAATATTTAATTTTAGCTTTAGGCTCCGTCATCTATAAGAACAAAACTACAATCTGTAAAATATAGGTACTTGCTGTTGGTAGTCGGGTAAATCGTACCAGTACAATTTAACCAACTGCAAGTGGTACGATTAAACCAACTAAGTCATTTCAAAAACAAAAACAAAAATCGGACATAACCTCCAAACTTTGACACGCAACAAAAACCGCCAATAATCTAGCATACAATTGTGAAAGAATAAAAAAAATTGTATGACTATAGCTTACCTTGTTTACGAGTTATATCCTTGCGAATGTACGGCAATATTTACATTAATTACCACAAAAAATTGTTTTTTTCACTCACACGCACAGTTGCTAATTCACGTTGATTGCAAATGGCGGATGACGAGGGGTGGTGCAGAGCCACGATTTGGTGTTGTCAGTATAGAAAAATAAATTCATTAAGTGGCAAATTTAGAACTGGTACGATTAAAATGCCAGTACGATTACGATATAACCAACTCTCCCCTATATATATATATGAGTTATGTGAAATCAATATAGTGTAAATCGTTATTAAATTAAGTGTAAATTTTACCAATGCTTCTTTTTTTGAATTTGACTCTTTTACGTCGTCATCAAATTTCTTAAAATTTTCCAGATCTGTAAAGGGTAATTTCACATCTAATTTCATTTTCGCATCAGATAGGCTAAGTTGAGGAGTTCCAGGTAGATTATTAGCCAACAACGTATTTTTTAATTCATCAAAATTTTTTTTCAAATCATATTGCAAGCTAAATAGATTACGTTTTATTGAATCATCTAAATCACGTAGCTTTTTGTCCAAGTAGACCTTCAAAGATTCTAGAAAAAGAAAAGTATCTTTAAAATATATATATATATATATATATATATTTATTTAATAAATAAATTTTGATTAAAATTCGATCTTACAGAAATCAAATACTTCATCACTTTCATGAATTGGCCCCAATATATTGTTATTTATATTCCGTGATTCATCTGTAAAATATTTATAATTTAAATAATTTTTATTTAAAACACTACTTTTTTAATAATGAACAAAGTTAATCATGTTTTGATTAATTATTTTTATCCAATAATTTAATTATATATATATATATTTTTTTTTTTATGTAAAAAATCAGAGTTTTTTTTTTTTTGTTTTTTGTTTTTTAATACAAAAAATACCGTACCAAAATTTAGTTGCTCAAGTGAACTTTTTTCTTTACGAGAAGTAGAGATTCGACTTGTATTATTTTGCATAGGTAATATACTACGTAGATCTTTTTCAACTGCAACGTGACTCAGTATTTTTGGCTTTACACTGTCGGCGTACTTATTACTTTCGTCGTCCGTGCTCTTCAGATCCACAGTTGTAAACGCTCGATTTAAGCGTCTTTGTCCTTGGTTATAACTATCTATTTTAACATAGATTAAGAGTCTAAGAGTCTCATAATATACTTATTACAATTTTACTATTTATTAGAAATTCGCCAGAAAAATATCTATAAAATACTTATGTTGGGGCGATGGTCGCTGGTTTAAGAAAAAACTAAAATATTTCCCAACACTTAGCGAATTTTAAGAACGTTTGAGAGCTGTTGGACTGTATGAAAAAAAATATATGTACTCACCAGTTTTTTCTCCAGGTTGACACTAGTCAGATAATGAAGTTGTTATTTAAAGGTTTGATCGGATAAAACTCAGGAAAAAGGGAATTTGGGATGATTTATCAAACCTTTACGTTGAATTTGTTCACGCCTTTTTTTGCTGTTGGTTATTGACTTTTAATTGATGAAAATTGCAATATGCGTTAAATCCCTCAATGGCGGGAAAAATATGTAAAATGTTTAATGCACTGCACTAAAAACACATGGTTCACTGAGAACTATTCGAATTTAAATCCAAAATTAAACTTGATTATCAAGATAAATATCGATTTCGAAATTAAACTTTAACACATTGTTAAATAGCAAATTTAAATGTAGAAAACCACGCGTTTCTACATTGAAAAATAAAACCTTGAAATTGAAACTTTGAAAAGAAAACAGAATCACTGACTCGACAATGTTTAAATTAAATTTTTAGATTGATTAATTAAATCAACCGAAAGAAATGATCTATTCAGATCAAGAAACGAATTAATTATAATTAAAAAAGTAAAGAGTTATAAACTCATTGGGTCGGCTCCGAAGCCGACCCATTTGAAAAATAAGTACAATAACAACTACCGCATAACGATGGCTGTTATTGGTGGATGTTTGACAAAGCCAGTTGGTACCAACTCAGCATTAATTAAAATCACTAAAGAAAAAAATAAAAACACTAACTTGTGAAATGTCCCTAACATAAGTCGCCCCCCCAAATTCGATAGAATTTGAGCCTACCTAAACAAAAAGGGAAAAATTCAGTTACATGGGACCGAACAAATTGAAAATGTCAACAATGTAGATGAAATAAGAGAAAACATGGATAAAATCACAGATGAAGAGTGGACTAAAAGACCGCTGCCAATTACCTACCAAGAGATGATTTCAACTCGATGTTGTTTTCTATTATTTTTAAAAAATATTTTACAGAAAAAGATGAATGAATCATTGAACAAAATAACAGATATGTTTTATTGTATGGCAACGGATACATTGAATCCTCCTGTTGAAGAAACAATTTTACCAAAAAGATTATTACAAATGTTATAATGACGTACTGAAAATCAGTGATAGAATTTTATTATTTTGTATAAAAACTTTAATAAGAAAAGCAGAATCTATGTTAATTTGTTTTATGAAAATGTACAATATGATTTTTCATGAAAATTTATATATATATATATATATATATATTTGATATAAATAAATAATTAAATTTTGAAAAAAAAAAAAAAAATAAAAAATAAATGAATGGGGGAGCGAAGGATAAAATGGGATTACTCGATCGACCCACGCAGTGGAAGCAGTCTGGCGACCGCCCGAGTAACTACTTGCTGATCCGCAAGTTTTAAATCGGCAACACGAGGTATACCGTCTGCAGACATGTGAAGTCTGATTATACGACCAATAGGCCAAGAAAGTGGGGGAGTTTGATCCCCTTTTACTAATACGACATCCCCAACCTCAGGGGTGGCGGCAGGCGATTTCCATTTGTTTCTTTGAATTAAAGTATTTAAATACTCTTTAGACCAACGTTTCCAAAAACTTTGAACCAAGCGTCGCAGGTTCAGCCAACGGTCACGAACGGGCTGTTCACAAGGTGGGTAACGTTCGGGCAACGAGGTCAAGGGGGTGCCGGTAAGAAAGTGTCCAGGGGTTAAATAAGACGATGCCTCAGAAGGATCAGCAGGCAGATCGCACAGTGGGCGACTGTTCAACACCGCCTCAATGCGGGTGAATATCGTGAAATAATCTTCAACGGAATAGGAAGATTCCTTGAACATGCGTTTGAGGAGCGATTTGGCGGATTTGACGCCAGCTTCCCATAAATCCCCGAACCAAGGTGCATATGCACAGTTGAAATGCCATTGTATACTTTTAAGAGACAAATAATCGGAGATGTTCTCGCGATTTTCTTGTAAGAAAATAGAAATTTCATTTAAAAGGCGTGAGGCGCCAAGAAAATTCCGACCTTGATCGGAATATATGTCGGATGGAAGACTCCGACGAGCTACAAATCGATCCAGTGCTGCTAGAAAGCATTGAGTAGTGAGTTCTGAAGCGAACTCAAGATGGACACATTTTGTGGAAAAACACACAAAAATGCAGAGATAACCTTTTGTTAAACGAGGTTTACGTGGGTTGCCGGATTTAACAACAAATGGACCGGCGAAGTCGACTCCGGTATGAGAAAATGGTTTCGAGGGGGTGACTCGAGATTCGGGTAAAGCTGCCATTTGAGGCGCGAAGGGCACAGCACGAAATCTGTAGCATGTGGGACAGTTACGGATCACTTTCCGAACGAGACCACGAAGCCCGGGAATCCAATAAAGAGCTTGAACAGAAGCTTGGACTGCTCTGGGCCCAGAATGAAGAGAACACAAATGAGCATGAACGCATATTAATTGTGAGATGTGCGCCACTTTGGGCAACAAAATGGGGTGCTTGGAAGCTGAAGAGAGTGGGGAGTGGTCGAGGCGACCACCCACTCTAATTATGGAAGAAGAATCTAAAAACGGACTGAGCGAGCTGAGACTGCCTTTAAGAGCTTTATGAGCGGATAACAAATGAATTTCGGAGGAATAATAATGTTTTTGAGTTATATGAATGATTTTGATTTTCGCGAAATCTAATTCAGTGACGGACAACGGACCAGAAATGGGTTCTAGATGCTGTAGGCGTGCTTTACACTGTTTGATGAAACGAAGCATCCATGCGACTACTCGGATCAAACGCGTCCATGACGAAAAGCGAGAAAATAATTGTAACATTTGATCCGGAGTAATTAAATTGGCTGCGAGAGCCAAGGGTTTAATTTCAGGCAGCTCAGCAATATTGGAAATTGTATCCGTAAAAGGAGGAGGCCACTGACTGAGAGGCTCCGAAATTAGCGATGGTCCGTGAAACCACAAGTTATGTTGAGTAGATTTGCAAAACTGATCAGGGGTCAGTCCGCGAGATGCGATATCAGCAGGGTTGACAGAAGTGTGAATGTAAGACCAGCACATTTGTTGAGTAATTTGTTGAATGGCTACAACACGATTGGCAACGTAAACTTTGAGTAAATGTGGAGGAGTGTTGAGCCAATATAAAACGATGTGAGCATCGGTGAATAAACGTGGAGGAATTTTGAACAAATTCGGCATAGTTTGACGGACAGACGAGACGAGTTTACTAAGCAGAAGTGCTCCGCAGAGTTCCAGGCGCGGTATGCTCAGGGTTTTCAATGGAGCTACCTTAGTTTTAGCAGCAAATAAATTGGATGTTATTGAATATCCATCATCACAACAGAGATAAAGCACAGCAGCGTATCCAAGCTGACTAGCGTCAGAGAAACCGGCCAACCATACCGACCTACTTTCTGAAGGAGCAATAAAACGGGGAATGCGAATTTGAGCTACTAGATACATGTTTTGTTGATGGAGGTCCCAAATTTGACGAATATGTGGAGGTACAGGGTCGTCCCATCCTGAGTGATCTAACCATAACTTTTGCAGAATACACTTCAAGCTAAAGGTAATAGGTGCTAAAAAACCCAAAGGATCATACACTCCTGCCACATGTGAAAGCAAAGTGCGTTTTGTCAAAACGTTTTCGAATGATTTAAATTGAAATAGAAAACTATCTGTGTTTGGGTCCCACAGCAGCCCAAGTATTTTGAACACAGTCTCCGTTTCGAACACAAATGGCGTCTCGATGTGATCTACAGGGAGATCAGCTAATATGGAAGGATCGTTGCTAGTCCATTTTCGCAACTCAAAACCTCCCCTACTCATTAAAGTTTGTAATTGTGTCATTAAAGTTTTGGCTTGTTCAGGAGACGAAGCACCAGTAATAATATCATCAACGTAAGTGTTGTGCAGAAGGGCTTGAGACGCCAAAGGATAATGATTGCCTTCGTCGATAACTAATTGTTTTAGGCACCTTTGTGCAAGAAAAGCGGAAGGAACTAAGCCGTATGTTACGGTATTTAGTTCAAATTCAACGACGTCGGATTCAGTGGATGGTCGGTAAAATATATGCTGATAAATGCGATCTTCTGGACGTACCAAAATTTGTCGATACATTTGACGTATATCAGAACACAAGGCTATTGCGTTAAAACGGAATGAGTAAAGGATATCCGAGATATCGTTTTGTAATTTAGGACCGGCCAACAATAATGAATTTAAAGAAATTTTGTTATAACCTGGGTCCGAGGCGTTAAAAACAACACGTAATTTGGTGGATGTACTAGTGTCCTTAGTGACACAATGATGGGGAATTATATAACCTGATGAGTTAGTTGCCTTTGACATGTGAAATAATGAAATGTATTCGTCCATGAATTCGGTATACGCCTTGTATTTTTCTGGAAATTTAGACAATCTTTTTTCCAAATTAATAAAGGAAGCGAGTGAACGCTCCTTGTTGAAAAGGGCAGGGAGGCTGCCCGGACGAAACGGAAGAGCGACAATGTATCGACCCGTTGAGTCACGCGAATGCGTGTCTTTAAAATGGCGTTCCGCCAAAATATCTGAAGGATTTGAGGGGATGGAAACCGAAACTTCTTCAGTTTCCCAAAAATTTTGTAAGTGATTACTTATTTGAGCAGTGCTCAGAAGTGAAATGGGTTGAGTAGGGGGGTTGCCCTCAACAGGACCGATAATCAACCATCCAAAAATACTGTTTATGGCGGAAGGGAATCCCTGAATAGTTTGAGAATCCGTACATGACAATATAGAGGGGAACAAATCTGCCCCTATTAAGAAATCCACGGGGGATGATTTATAAAATTGGCTATCTGCCAATTTGAGTGACGTGAAGCGACTGATGACTTCTTGAGATAATTCAATTGAAGGTAAATTTAACGAAATAGTAGACATGACATATGCATTTGTAGAGACTTTTATGTCAGAATATTTTGACTTTAAAATACACGAAACCGTACCATGACAAGAGGTTTCGGTGGCGCCAATACCAGAAATTTGAGTTGAAGTGGGTTTAATAGGTAAACCAAGAGCACGACAACATGATAATGAAATAATCGACACTTGGGAGCCAGGGTCCACAAGTGCCCGAACAGAAAAATAATTACCACTGGGGGTATTAATTAAAATTTGAGCTGTGCCCAGTAAGACCCCTTGTGGGTTTTGGGCATATGAAGTACATGACAGCGCCGGGATGTCGTTACCGGTGCTGTGAGGGGGTTGAGTGATTGAGTTTGAGGGAGACGCATTCAAGTCCGAAACGGTGGCTTTGGTTGCCGACGTGACCGGTGATTGAAACCCAGGATGAAGGGTAGTGTGATGTTGATTAGAATCACACTTGCGACATACATTTTTAGAAGCACATTGGCTTCGGAGATGAGAACCTAAACAATTGAAGCAACGAGTAAGTGATTTTAAATATTGATATTTATTCGATAATTCCATTTTTAAAAATGAAGGACAAGCTGCGAGATTATGAGGGCCTCTGCAGCGAATACATTTTGAAATCTGAGAGTTTTGTTTAAATGAAGAAATTTTATTCGTGTTGTGAGCGGTGTTTACTAAAAATGATTTGGGTTTATTTGTTTTTGGAAACGCTGAGCTACTGGTGCGAGTAGTGGGTAATTGCAACTCTAATGAGCGAAGCTGATTAGTAACAAACGTGATTAAATCCGTGTATGACGGAATCTCCTTGTCTGAATGACGCAACTCAAATTCACGGCGCATATTAGTGTCCAGATTATTTAGTGTTAAGTTGAAAAAAATGAAATCAATTAAATCTGGTAAATCCATAGAGCGAATAGATTTTACTGCAGTTTCATGAGTGGTGAGAAATGAATTTAAATTATTTAAATTAGACAAATGGGTTGTCTTGAACTCTAAAATTTTTTGTAAATAAAAACTGGCTATGCGCCTTTTATTGTTGTAGCGAAAACGTAATGCTTCGTATGCTAATGGATAGTTTTCGCTAGTTAAGGCAAACCCAGAAATCACTGCTGCCGCGTCCCCTTTCAACGAGGTTTTAAGGTAACGAAATTTGCAAATATTGTCCATATGTTTTGAATGGACAAGGCTGTCAAATATAGAAATAAATTCCAACCAGGAATCTATATCGCCATTGAATTGGGGTAAATTAATACGAGCTAAATTGTTATCTTGTTGAAGAGGTTTGACTGAATCAACCGATGTTGAATCAGAAACTTTGTTTGGCATTAACGCCTTCATTTTGTGGTAATGCAGCTTGATTGAAAATGTCAACTGATCGTAAGCTATTTGAGCTGAAACTGTTTCGATTCGCTTACGTTTTTCTACGGCAGAATTAAATTTCAAAATATCACTTTGAATTATTTTATGATTTTCAATGAAGGATGGCAGTTCTTTAAATAATAATTCACACTGTAAAAAATCGGCTTGTGCAAGACCCCTTACAGTGTCATAAATTGCGTTTACTTGCGCAAAGGCATTTTCACGATGAAGGACTAGGTTTTCCTTCACTGCTTCCATGTTTTCTCCATATTGGAGTAAGCTGTCAATAACTTGTGCCATACTTGAATGAAAATGCAAATAAAATTGAAAAAAGGAATAATATTAATTGATGAAGGACTGATAAAACAATCAAATGACTTTAAATAATTAAAATATTATTGATAAGCGATACGTTGATGATTTCAATCGAGTTACAGAACCACTGAAATTAAATTTGTTTGAAATCAAAAGAAAATTTTTAATAAATTAGAGCAAATCCGCAGAGTTACTCGGGCAGTTAATATTATATATGAAAATCAATGAATGAATAATGAATTTATTTGATACCCAAGAATAAACAATTTAAACTTTTTAGGATACAAGTGAATTAAAATAAAAGTATGAAATTAATTAATTTAAAAAAAATGCAATCAAAGTCAATAACCAGAAATTGAAACTAATTAAATCAATTGAGTATTAAATAATATTGAATTAATACGAAATTTTAATCAAATGCGATTCAATTAAAAGAATTTTAAATTTTTTCAGAAAAAATTGAAATTAACAATTAAAGTCAAAAAAAGTAAATTATTTACATTTATTTTTGAAATGTCATTTAATAAATTTTAACAATTGAAAAAAAAATGTAAATATTGTGATTTGTGATTTGAACAAAAAAATAGTCAATAGTGACATCTATTTTATGAAAGAGTAGTTTTATTATTTGTCAAATTTGAAATATCAAAATGGCGTCGACTGGCCTGGTGAAAAACTAGGTTGTTATTGCCAAGCTATTACGCAATCGCTTGTCAAAAACAAAAAACACGAAAAAACACGTGATTATTTGAATTGAATGAAAAAAAAAACGTATATCCGGCTCGAAGGACCAAAAATGTTGGGGCGATGGTCGCTGGTTTAAGAAAAAACTAAAATATTTCCCAACACTTAGCGAATTTTAAGAACGTTTGAGAGCTGTTGGACTGTATGAAAAAAAATATATGTACTCACCAGTTTTTTCTCCAGGTTGACACTAGTCAGATAATGAAGTTGTTATTTAAAGGTTTGATCGGATAAAACTCAGGAAAAAGGGAATTTGGGATGATTTATCAAACCTTTACGTTGAATTTGTTCACGCTCTTTTTGATGATAGTTTATTGGCTTTGATTGATACACCTTTTTTATAATAAAAATTGCAATATGCGTTAAATCCCTCAATGGCGGGAAAAATATGTAAAATGTTTAATGCACTGCACTAAAAACACATGGTTCACTGAGAACTATTCGAATTTAAATCCAAAATTAAACTTGATTATCAAGATAAATATCGATTTCGAAATTAAACTTTAACACATTGTTAAATAGCAAATTTAAATGTAGAAAACCACGCGTTTCTACATTGAAAAATAAAAACTTGAAATTGAAACTTTGAAAAGAAAACAGAATCACTGACTCGACAATGTTTAAATTAAATTTTTAGATTGATTAATTAAATCAACCGAAAGAAATGATCTATTCAGATCAAGAAACGAATTAATTATATTATAAAAAAGTAAAAAGTTATGAACTCAGTTAGCTTGGCCAGCCCGTAGGTTGACCGAACTTGAAAATAAGTAAACAACTTATACAATACAAGACTATTGTGCAGCGGAAGTTTGGTAAAGTCAGTTAATACCAACTTATTATTAATTAAAATCACCAAAGAAAAAAGTAAAAACACTAACTTGTGAAATATCCCTAACATAAGTCGCCCCCCCAAATTCGATAGAATTTGAGCCTACCTAAACAAAAAGGGAAAAATTCAGTTACATGGGACCGAACAAATTGAAAATGTCAACAATGTAGATGAAATAAGAGAAAACATGGATAAAATCACAGATGAAGAGTGGACTAAAAGACCGCTGCCAATTACCTACCAAGAGATGATTTCAACTCGATGTTGTTTTCTATTATTTTTAAAAAATATTTTACAGAAAAAGATGAATGAATCATTGAACAAAATAACAGATATGTTTTATTGTATGGCAACGGATACATTGAATCCTCCTGTTGAAGAAACAATTTTACCAAAAAGATTATTACAAATGTTATAATGACGTACTGAAAATCAGTGATAGAATTTTATTATTTTGTATAAAAACTTTAATAAGAAAAGCAGAATCTATGTTAATTTGTTTTATGAAAATGTACAATATGATTTTTCATGAAAATTTATATATATATATATATATATATATATATTTTTGATATAAATAAATAATTAAATTTTGAAAAAAAAAAAAAAAAAAAAAAAAAAAAGAATGGGGGAGCGAAGGATAAAATGGGATTACTCGATCGACCCACGCAGTGGAAGCAGTCTGGCGACCGCCCGAGTAACTACTTGCTGATCCGCAAGTTTTAAATCGGCAACACGAGGTATACCGTCTGCAGACATGTGAAGTCTGATTATACGACCAATAGGCCAAGAAAGTGGGGGAGTTTGATCCCCTTTTACTAATACGACATCCCCAACCTCAGGGGTGGCGGCAGGCGTTTTCCATTTGTTTCTTTGAATTAAAGTATTTAAATACTCTTTCGACCAACGTTTCCAAAAACTTTGAACCAAGCGTCGGAGGTTCAGCCAACGGTCACGAACGGGCTGTTCACAAGGTGGGTAACGTTCGGGCAACGAGGTCAAGGGGGTGCCGGTAAGAAAGTGTCCAGGGGTTAAATAAGACGATGCCTCAGAAGGATCAGCAGGCAGATCGTACAGTGGGCGACTGTTCAACACCGCTTCAATGCGGGCGAATATCGTGAAATAATCTTCAACGGAATAGGAAGATTCCTTGAACATGCGTTTGAGGAGCGATTTGGCGGATTTGACGCCAGCTTCCCATAAACCCCCGAACCAAGGTGCATATGCACAGTTGAAATGCCATTGTACACTTTTAAGAGACAAATAATCGGAGATGTTCTCGCGATTTTCTTGTAAGAAAATAGAAATTTCATTTAAAAGGCGTGAGGCGCCAAGAAAATTCCGACCTTGATCGGAATATATGTCGGATGGAAGACTCCGACGAGCTACAAATCGATCCAGTGCTGCTAGAAAGCATTGAGTAGTGAGTTCTGAAGCGAACTCAAGATGAACACATTTTGTGGAAAAGCACACAAAAATGCAGAGATAACCTTTTGTTAAACGAGGTTTACGTGGGTTGCCGGATTTAACAACGAAAGGACCGGCGAAATCGACTCCGGTATGAGAAAATGGTTTCGAGGGGGTGACTCGAGATTCGGGTAAAGCGGCCATTTGAGGCGCGAAGGGCACAGCACGGAATCTGTAGCATGTGGGACAGTTACGGATCACTTTCCGAACAAGACCACGAAGCCCGGGAATCCAATAAACAGCTTGAACAGAAGCTTGGACTGCTCTGGGCCCAGAATGAAGAGAACACAAATGAGTATGAACGCATATTAATTGGGAGATGTGTGCCACTTTGGGTAACAAAATGGGGTGCTTGGAAGCTGAAGAGAGTGGGGAGTGGTCGAGGCGACCACCCACTCTGATTATGGAAGATGAATTTAAAAACGGACTGAGCGAGCTGAGACTGCCTTTAAGAGCTTTATGAGCGGATAACAAATGAATTTCGGAGGAATAATAATGTTTTTGAGTTATATGAATGATTTTGATTTTCGCGAAATCTAATTCAGTGACGGACAACGGACCAGAAATGGGTTCTAGATGCTGTAGGCGTGCTTTACACTGTTTGATGAAACGAAGCATCCATGCGACTACTCGGATCAAACGCGTCCATGACGAAAAGCGAGAAAATAATTCTAACATTTGATCCGGAGTAATTAAATTGGCTGCGAGAGCCAAGGGTTTAATTTCAGGCAGCTCAGCAATATTTGAAATTGTATCCGTAAAAGGAGGAGGCCACTGACTGAGAGGCTCCGAAATTAGCGATGGTCCGTGAAACCACAAGTTATGTTGAGTTGATTTGCAAAACTGATCAGGGGTCAGTCCGCGAGATGCGATATCAGCAGGCTTGACAGAAGTGTGAATATAAGACCAGCACATTTGTTGAGTAATTTGTTGAATGGCTACAACACGATTGGCAACGTAAACTTTGAGTAAATGTGGAGGAGTGTTGAGCCAATATAAAACGATGTGAGCATCGGTGAATAAACGTGGAGGAATTTTGAACAAATTCGGCATAGTTTGACGGACAGACGAGACGAGTTTACTAAGCAGAAGTGCTCCGCAGAGTTCCAGGCGCGGTATGCTCAGGGTTTTTAATGGAGCTACCTTAGTTTTAGCAGCAAATAAATTTGATGTTATTGAATATCCATTATCACAACAGAGATAAAGCACAGCTGCGTATCCAAGCTGACTCGCGTCAGAGAAACCGGCCAACCATACCGACCTACTTTCTGAAGGAGCAATAAAACGGGGAATGCGAATTTGAGCTACTAGATACATGTTTTGTTGATGGAGGTCCCAAATTTGACGAATATGTGGAGGTACAGGGTCGTCCCATCCTGAGTGATCTAACCATAACTTTTGCAGAATACACTTCAAGCTAAAGGTAATAGGTGCTAAAAAACCCAAAGGATCATACACTCCTGCCACATGTGAAAGCAAAGTGCGTTTTGTCAAAACGTTTTCGAATGATTTAAATTGAAATAGAAAACTATCTGTGTTTGGGTCCCACAGCAGCCCAAGTATTTTGAACACAGTCTCCGTTTCGAACACAAATGGCGTCTCGATGTGATCTACAGGGAGATCAGCTAATATGGAAGGATCGTTGCTAGTCCATTTTCGCAACTCAAAACCTCCCCTACTCATTAAAGTTTGTAATTGTGTCATTAAAGTTTTGGCTTGTTCAGGAGACGAAGCCCCAGTAATAATATCATCAACGTAAGTGTTGTGCAGAAGGGCTTGAGAAGCCAAAGGATAATGATTGCCTTCGTCGATAACTAATTGTTTTAGGCACCTTTGTGCAAGAAAAGCGGAAGGAACTAAGCCATATGTTACGGTATTTAGTTCAAATTCAACGACGTCGGAATCAGTGGATGGTCGGTAAAATATATGCTGATAAATGCGATTTTCTGGACGTATCAAAATTTGTCGATACATTTGACGTATATCAGAACACAAGGCTATTGCGTTAAAACGGAATGAATAAAGGATATCCGAGATATCGTTTTGTAATTTAGGACCGGCCAACAATAATGAATTTAAAGAAATTTTGTTATAACCTGGGTCCGAGGCGTTAAAAACAACACGTAATTTGGTGGATGTACTAGTGTCCTTAGTGACACAATGATGGGGAATTATATAACCTGATGAGTTAGTTGCCTTTGACATGTGACATAATGAAATGTATTCATCCATGAATTCGGTATACGCCTTGTATTTTTCTGGAAATTTAGACAATCTTTTTTCCAAATTAATAAAGGAAGCGAGTGAACGCTCCTTGTTGAAAAGGGCAGGGAGGCTGCCCGGACGAAACGGAAGAGCGACAATGTATCGACCCGTTGAGTCACGCGAATGCGTGTCTTTAAAATGGCGTTCCGCCAAAATATCTGAAGGATTTGAGGGGATGGAAACCGAAACTTCTTCAGTTTCCCAAAAATTTTGTAAGTGATTACTTATTTGAGCAGTGCTCAGAAGTGAAATGGGTTGAGTAGGGGGGTTGCCCTCAACAGGACCGATAATCAACCATCCAAAAATACTGTTTATGGCGGAAGGGAATCCCTGAATAGTTTGAGAATCCGTACATGACAATATAGAGGGGAACAAATCTGCCCCTATTAAGAAATCCACGGGGGATGATTTATAAAATTGGCTATCTGCCAATTTGAGTGACGTGAAGCGACTGATGACTTCTTGAGATAATTCAATTGAAGGTAAATTTAACGAAATAGTAGACATGACATATGCATTTGTAGAGACTTTTATGTCAGAATATTTTGACTTTAAAATACACGAAACCGTACCATGACAAGAGGTTTCGGTGGCGCCAATACCAGAAATTTGAGTTGAAGTGGGTTTAATAGGTAAACCAAGAGCACGACAACATGATAATGAAATAATCGACACTTGGGAGCCAGGGTCCACAAGTGCCCGAACAGAAAAATAATTACCACTGGGGGTATTAATTAAAATTTGAGCTGTGCCCAGTAAGACCCCTTGTGGGTTTTGGGCATATGAAGTACATGACAGCGCCGGGATGTCGTTACCGGTGCTGTGAGGGGGTTGAGTGATTGAGTTTGAGGGAGACGCATTCAAGTCCGAAACGGTGGCTTTGGTTGCCGACGTGACCGGTGATTGAAACCCAGGATGAAGGGTAGTGTGATGTTGATTAGAATCACACTTGCGACATACATTTTTAGAAGCACATTGGCTTCGGAGATGAGAACCTAAACAATTGAAGCAACGAGTAAGTGATTTTAAATATTGATATTTATTCGATAATTCCATTTTTAAAAATGAAGGACAAGCTGCGAGATTATGAGGGCCTCTGCAGCGAATACATTTTGAAATCTGAGAGTTTTGTTTAAATGAAGAAATTTTATTCGTGTTGTGAGCGGTGTTTACTAAAAATGATTTGGGTTTATTTGTTTTTGGAAACGCTGAGCTACTGGTGCGAGTAGTGGGTAATTGCAACTCTAATGAGCGAAGCTGATTAGTAACAAACGTGATTAAATCCGTGTATGACGGAATCTCCTTGTCTGAATGACGCAACTCAAATTCACGGCGCATATTAGTGTCCAGATTATTTAGTGTTAAGTTGAAAAAAATGAAATCAATTAAATCTGGTAAATCCATAGAGCGAATAGATTTTACTGCAGTTTCATGAGTGGTGAGAAATGAATTTAAATTATTTAAATTAGACAAATGGGTTGTCTTGAACTCTAAAATTTTTTGTAAATAAAAACTGGCTATGCGCCTTTTATTGTTGTAGCGAAAACGTAATGCTTCGTATGCTAATGGATAGTTTTCGCTAGTTAAGGCAAACCCAGAAATCACTGCTGCCGCGTCCCCTTTCAACGAGGTTTTAAGGTAACGAAATTTGCAAATATTGTCCATATGTTTTGAATGGACAAGGCTGTCAAATATAGAAATAAATTCCAACCAGGAATCTATATCGCCATTGAATTGGGGTAAATTAATACGAGCTAAATTGTTATCTTGTTGAAGAGGTTTGACTGAATCAACCGATGTTGAATCAGAAACTTTGTTTGGCATTAACGCCTTCATTTTGTGGTAATGCAGCTTGATTGAAAATGTCAACTGATCGTAAGCTATTTGAGCTGAAACTGTTTCGATTCGCTTACGTTTTTCTACGGCAGAATTAAATTTCAAAATATCACTTTGAATTATTTTATGATTTTCAATGAAGGATGGCAGTTCTTTAAATAATAATTCACACTGTAAAAAATCGGCTTGTGCAAGACCCCTTACAGTGTCATAAATTGCGTTTACTTGCGCAAAGGCATTTTCACGATGAAGGACTAGGTTTTCCTTCACTGCTTCCATGTTTTCTCCATATTGGAGTAAGCTGTCAATAACTTGTGCCATACTTGAATGAAAATGCAAATAAAATTGAAAAAAGGAATAATATTAATTGATGAAGGACTGATAAAACAATCAAATGACTTTAAATAATTAAAATATTATTGATAAGCGATACGTTGATGATTTCAATCGAGTTACAGAACCACTGAAATTAAATTTGTTTGAAATCAAAAGAAAATTTTTAATAAATTAGAGCAAATCCGCAGAGTTACTCGGGCAGTTAATATTATATATGAAAATCAATGAATGAATAATGAATTTATTTGATACCCAAGAATAAACAATTTAAACTTTTTAGGATACAAGTGAATTAAAATAAAAGTATGAAATTAATTAATTTAAAAAAAATGCAATCAAAGTCAATAACCAGAAATTGAAACTAATTAAATCAATTGAGTATTAAATAATATTGAATTAATACGAAATTTTAATCAAATGCGATTCAATTAAAAGAATTTTAAATTTTTTCAGAAAAAATTGAAATTAACAATTAAAGTCAAAAAAAGTAAATTATTTACATTTATTTTTGAAATGTCATTTAATAAATTTTAACAATTGAAAAAAAAATGTAAATATTGTGATTTGTGATTTGAACAAAAAAATAGTCAATAGTGACATCTATTTTATGAAAGAGTAGTTTTATTATTTGTCAAATTTGAAATATCAAAATGGCGTCGACTGGCCTGGTGAAAAACTAGGTTGTTATTGCCAAGCTATTACGCAATCGCTTGTCAAAAACAAAAAACACGAAAAAACACGTGATTATTTGAATTGAATGAAAAAAAAAACGTATATCCGGCTCGAAGGACCAAAAATGTTGGGGCGATGGTCGCTGGTTTAAGAAAAAACTAAAATATTTCCCAACACTTAGCGAATTTTAAGAACGTTTGAGAGCTGTTGGACTGTATGAAAAAAAATATATGTACTCACCAGTTTTTTCTCCAGGTTGACACTAGTCAGATAATGAAGTTGTTATTTAAAGGTTTGATCGGATAAAACTCAGGAAAAAGGGAATTTGGGATGATTTATCAAACCTTTACGTTGAATTTGTTCACGCCTTTTTTTGCTGTTGGTTATTGACTTTTAATTGATGAAAATTGCAATATGCGTTAAATCCCTCAATGGCGGGAAAAATATGTAAAATGTTTAATGCACTGCACTAAAAACACATGGTTCACTGAGAACTATTCTAATTTAAATCCAAAATTAAACTTGATTATCAAGATAAATATCGATTTCGAAATTAAACTTTAACACATTGTTAAATAGCAAATTTAAATGTAGAAAACCACGCGTTTCTACATTGAAAAATAAAACCTTGAAATTGAAACTTTGAAAAGAAAACAGAATCACTGACTCGACAATGTTTAAATTAAATTTTTAGATTGATTAATGAAATCAACCGAAAGAAATGATCTATTCAGATCAAGAAACGAATTAATTATAATTAAAAAAGTAAAGAGTTATAAACTCATTGGGTCGGCTCCGAAGCCGACCCATTTGAAAAATAAGTACAATAACAACTACCGCATAACGATGGCTGTTATTGGTGGATGTTTGACAAAGCCAGTTGGTACCAACTCAGCATTAATTAAAATCACTAAAGAAAAAAATAAAAACACTAACTTGTGAAATGTCCCTAACAACTTATTATACTTATGATAGTTGATATTAAAGAAAAGTTTCTGATGGATTTAAAAAAAAAAAATTACCTGCGTAACTCAGAATTTTGATGGTGTATGTTGACCAACTTTTTTTTGCATCACGTAATTCACGTGCATATTTTTCCAGCTTGCAATAATCGTTAGGTGGTGGATATCGGCATGAAAATCCATCACTTTCTTCCGTGATCCATTTGCTAGGAATCAAATCAATATCTTTTTTAACATTTGGATCACTAGCTGCGAACTCAACTACTGCTTAAATATTTTTTTCGCCAACTTCCGTCACCTATAAGTAAATATGTGGCATTTTTAAAGAATTTTGAAAAAATCTTTTAAAATTTTACCAACTGTGGCATCGATGTACAAGTGGATCGAATCTGAAAGAATAAAATTTGACGGAAAAAAAAAGGATGCTCTAGGATTGCGTAGTAGTCTGTGAAAGACTACAACTCTATGGTCAATATCGGTGAAATGTCAAATTATTTGACAACAACAAAGACGCATGTACGTATTATTTTTACACTTAAGTTAATTTGTTAAATTAAAAATATAAATATTCTTTTCTTTGTTTTTAGAATTTACAAATATGTCATTAAAGAAAATCATTAAATGTTTTAAAAATGATATGAAAACTAAAAATCACAAATACAAACAAATACACATGGTTACATAACCTCGTCGTTCCATGCATAGGTAAGTTTTTAATGTAATGTTTTTAGTTAAATTAACCAAGTGTATTCTTTTTTTTTTTTATTATTAAATGGGTGAAACTAGATTAATTTGAACAGTCCCGATTTATGTGTTAAAAAAAAAACGTTCTCGAAATGACGTAAAATTCTTCTTGTTTAGTGAACCAAATTCACTATCTTCCGTATCTGGCCCGTGACTCAACTTATTCAAGTATTATCACAGGGCAGAATACTGCGAAGATTACGTACCGCGAAGTGTAGCTCCGCTCGAGGCCCAAGACACCCATAAATAGGGGCTGTCTGAACTCGTGGTCAGCTACACCTCTAAGCTCGGTATTGGTTCACTTGCAAAACAAATTTTTATATTTTTAATTAAAATCAAATCGGAACTGTTCAATTGTGTATTCTAAAATACGTATATTATACGTTTGAATTTTTACAAGGTAAATCTCCAACTACGTACGATACGGATTGGGTTGACAAGTAATAAAAGCCGTAAAGCCCCGTGCCTGAAAAATCTTAGCAAACCACCACAGGATACTGACCGATACACAACCAAAAAACAAACAACACCAGCCGTTGATGGAAGGTCCAGGTATAATTAATTAATCGTTCATGTAAGTCCACTTCTTTGAATTTATACCAATTATCTTTATTTCCAGAGTAAATTATTGTTGCAAGATATCCAGTTTCTCCACGATAGTCCATCTTTCGTCGATGTAATATTAAAACGTGCTCGCGTTGCGGGCACGAACGTGTAAATTATTAATTTTAATAAAATTTATATTTGATGTGTACCATTCAAAGGTGATTTGTTCAAGCCACCTAATTTTTAAATTGTCTAAGCTTTTAAGCTCGGTTCTGTATTCATACGCGAACTACGTTGTTTTTGTTTGTTAAATTTTAATAATTGTTGCGCATGGTGGCCATTCACACGTTAGCGTGTACTAACGTCTGTTCACACGCTAGCGTGATTTTAATTCAACTTTTTTAATTGAATGATTTTTCTTTGTTTTTATTTTGTGTGTGTGTTTAGATTTAGATAGGGTTTTTTAAATATTTTTTTTTTGTGTGCTTCTTTTTTATTTATTTATTTATTTCTATTTTTTTTATTTTTCACTTTTGTAAATATTTCTTTTCGTGTTCGTGTTTTTAATGATATTACTTCTTCTGTCCCCATCCGTATAATGTTTTTGATCGCGCTTATTACTCTAATTTAAATGATTTTTAATTACTGTCAACCAAACCTACAATCAAAATACTGTGAACCTTATTGAACGGTTCAAATATATTAAATCAAATCATTAATATTATTTAAATCACTTTAACCTTCCCAATTATAAATATTGCTTATTTATCACGTCAACCACTATTTAAGATTTTAAGAAATTAGCAAATATCTAACAATTATATAATTTTTTTCATCAATTTAATGAAAGTAACACAAATAATTTTTTTAATGGCACTTAGAATTTTTTAGATATGAAGTTTTTTAGAATTAAAAAAAAAATTTGATAATCTTTAGATGTCGGTTAACCTAATTTTTATTTATTTAAATTAGATAAACAGACAGAAAATAGATAAGACGATAAATAATGTGTAAAAACTTATTTAATTAATTAAACACTTACTTCACAAATTTTTGGTTACAAAGCCGGCAAACCAGAAGCAACACACGACACAACAGAACTGAGGCAAGACACTGGACACACACATTTGTTACACATTGATGCATGCGTAACTCTTTTGTTTGTCATGCGCGAGTCGACTTATCTTCAATTCTTAGAAATGTAAAAAAAAATTTTTTTCGAAGTTTATGAATGCTAATAATATTTTTAGAGAATTATAGTATTATTTTATTATAGTTATTTATGCTTAAATTAATTAAAGAATTTTACTTTCTATAAATTTTAATAAGCCAACATCATTGTTAAATAATTTCATTATTACCGTCAATGTCTCCCACTTTTCTTTACACACACTCAATCCCTGATGTGCGTTTTGAATGCTCAATAAAAATCGCGCGAAATCTTTCAGTTTTTCTGTCACTTTTTTAAGAACACTCAATGCAAAAAATTTTACAAGTAATAGTTTTTATAAAGATATGAATAATTTATTGTTATTTACAAATTATTATTTTTTAAAAGATTTATTTATTGATTATTTAAGAGAGATTATATACATTAAATTGTTTGATGAATAGATAATTAATTTAATTACGTATGCAATAAAGATATTGCACAGAGATTTTTATTACTGTTCAACAAAATACACTTATATTTCACTAATTTAATTGGAAATATTGTAACTAAATTGGAAAATTTTTCTCCAATAATTATACCTATATCAGTTGAAGAAGTTGGGTAATTAAATAGAGCATCGGTACAAATCATTTTACGTCCTAAAATATAAATATCATCTATTGTTGGTGATTTTTTAGCTAATTTCTTTATCAACAGTTTATCAACGATAATTACGTCACTACATTGTAATATAACAACATATCAGGGCGCATTGATGTCAAATAAATCCCACCAAAAACATAAATGTTTAAAAAGGCGTAGATGTCACAGAATCCCAATAAACTCAATTACGTCAACCCAAAAAAGTTGTCAAATCCCGTAGAGAAAAAAATTCTTCGAAAAAAATTTATAAAAATGACATAAATTTATTGAGTAACTTTTCCGTAAAGACGCATTAAAGTATTACATTAGCAACTTTTCGGTGACTTCATACCTACACGCACCTGTATAGGAGAACAAAAGAAAATCGTTAACCCCCTACTACCTCCCTCCTCCCCTCTAATGTTATGACGTTATAATTTTTTCACAACTTTTATTAAACATCAAAATTTAAATTTAAACAATCGAAAGTATTCTTCAGATAAAAGTCAAGCACCTACTTAACAAAGGCCTAATTTTTTTTACTAAAAAGTACGAAAATTATTGGTTTAAATTTCTTGTGTAAGTTTCTCCTTAGTACGTATTTATTTAATATTTTACTTCGCAAGTTTTTTATTTTTAGATTCGTTTTTTGTATTCCGAAAACTTGCGAAGTAAAATATTAAATAAATACGTACTAAGGAGAAACTTACACAAGAAATTTAAACCAATAATTTTCGTTCTAGTAAAAAAAATTAGGCCTTTGTTAAGTAGGTGCTTGACTTTAATCTAAAGAATACTTTGATTGTTTAAATTTAACTTTTGATGTTTAATAAAAGTTGTGAAAAAATTATAACGTCATAACATTAGAGGGGAGGAGGAAGATAGTAGGGGGTTAACGATTATCTTTTGCTGTCCTATACAGATGCGTGTAGGTATGAAGTCACCGAAAAGTTGCTAATGTAATACTTTAATGTTTCTTTACGGAAAAGTTACTCAATAAATTTATGCCATTTTTATAATCTTTTTTCGAAGCATTTTTTCTACGGGATTTCACAACTTTTTTGGGCTGACGTAATTGAGTTTATTGGAATTCTGTGACATCTACGCCTTTTTACACATTTATGCTTTTGGTGGGATATCACTTCTTTTTGCAAGGAAATAGTATTTAGTTTGAAAGTGTTTGTAAAGATTTTAACTCACCATTATGAATACATTGAATTACTGTTGAATACTGAGCCTCGTACGTCAAGAGAGATGCCGGGTAAGATGTCATCAAAATTGTGTTATTTAAAAATATTGTAATGAAAATTTCATTTTCATATAACTGATATTGATTATTATATAATACATTCTATATAATTTACGCCTAATTTGCGTCCTCATGGGTAAACAGTCATGTTTTCGAAAAAATGTTTCATGCAAAAGTTGGTTATTTCTTTATAAGGAATCTTTTTTACATTAA
This sequence comes from Chrysoperla carnea, assembly GCF_905475395.1. Lineage (NCBI taxonomy): Eukaryota > Metazoa > Arthropoda > Insecta > Neuroptera > Chrysopidae > Chrysoperla > Chrysoperla carnea. The sequence continues at coordinate 8,660,149 of NC_058342.1, read as the reverse complement.
AATTTTTGTTCTATCTCTAACGGTTTACAAGATGGGTCCCACAGACCCAGGACTAAATTGACGTATATTGCTCATTTACGAACATGACCTCACTTTTTACGTCCTGAATACGCTATAAAAATTTCATCTTGATATCACTTTTCGTTTTTGAGTTATCGCGACAGACAGATATTATGTAACTGCAAATATTTAGGCCTTATTCATGGTTACTACGCACAGCTTGATTTCATATAATAGTTCTGCACATGTTTTGATTCTGAATATTACAACGGCTCATACAGGGGCCTTATATTTTGTAAGTGTGCATATTTGAGTCTTATATATTGGAAGTACGTACACATTAATCACAAATTATAGTTCGGCGCATGCATTTATCCTGAATCTTACAACTACGCATACGGTGAATTTATATTTTGTTACTGCGCGTATGTTTGCCTTATATATTGCTAGTGCACGCATGTGGATTACATGAAATAGTACTGCGCATGGGTTGATTCTAAATATTACAACTGCGCACACAGGGACCTTATATTTTGTAAATGGGCATATTTGGTCCTTAAATATTGAAAATGCGCATAAATTAATCACAAATTATAGTTCCGCGCATGCATTTTACCTGAATCTTAAAACTGCGCATTTGCTTCATTAATATTTTGCTACTGTGCATATGTAGGCCTTATATATTGCTAGTGCGCACATATGGATTACATGTAATAGTACTGCGCATGGGTTGATCCTGAATATTACAACTGCGCATACAGGGACTTAATATTTTGTTAGTGCGCATGTTTGAGTATTATATCCGGGAAGTGCGCACAGATTAATCAATAATTATAGTTGTGTGCATGCATTTATCCTGAATCTTGCAACTGCGCATACGCTGAATTTATATTTTGTTACTGCGCACATGTAGGCCTTAAATATGGCTAGTGCGCACACGAGGATTACATGTAATAGTACTGCGCATGGGTTGACCCTCAATTCAAGTAAGTCTCTGTCGAATGTCCAAAATCGCATCTTTCTATAATTAAGAAGTCCCTTAGAATCGGTATAGGTGAATCATTTATAGATAAATCATTTATAGTGGAAGTGATGGAAAAATAATAACGCCACTAACCTTATCATGTTTTGTTATCAAATCTAAACGTGTATACAAAATTTCAACTCAATCGGGTGAAGATATCTGCTTTAAAATTGAGCTATAAGATTCCCCCCATTTAACAAAATATGGCGGAAGCGACGGGAAAATTCGGTCAAGTCAACCATAAAATTCAATGTCATTCAAAGTCATCGTACTTACAAAATTTCAACGCAATCGGTGGAGGGTGTCGGCTTCAAAATTGGGTTGCAAGATCATTTATTGTTTAACATAACAATACCATTGTATTTAAGAAAATAAAATTCGTTGTCATAGCAACGGTTAGTTGTGAACGCTACAACAGATATAATCAAAATGGTTTAAAACTTTTTGTGAAATTATATTTATACTTTTTTTAAATTTAAGGACAAAAATAGTATGCTTTTGCATTAACGAAAAAACAGGACTGGTTATTTACTTTCTCGAGGGAAAATGATTGTTTTTTCGAAAAATGTTTCAAACAAAAGTTGTTTATTGTTATGTAAGAAACATTTTTTACATTTAAACTTTTGTTCTATCTCTTACCGTTTTTTCGAAAATTGCAATTTAATTTTTTACTTTATTTGCTCTTCACGGTAAAACAATTACCTTTACAAAAAAAAATTTCATACAGAATTGTTTAATTTTATGCAAGGAACATTTCTTGCATTTAAATTTGTGTTCTATCTCTTACAGTTTTTGCTATAAAGGCAAATTAAAATTTTCCTAATTAATGTGACAAAGTCATTTTAATCTGTTTTCTACATGGTACTTTGAATTTGATAGTCTTATTCTTTCGAAATATTTTATATAAGGTAGTACCAGCATGAAATCACTTTTCGACAGATTTGGCCGAATTTTTTTTCTCGGGTTTATAATAGCTTTATTTATGAATTCCTAAATTTTCATAATTTTTGACCGTTTAGATCGCGAGATATTTAAAGTCAAAGTTCGCGATTTTGAGGGTCATGTCCCATTTAAAGCATGTAAAATGTCCGGTCTCTCCAACTATTTTTTATTATATTAAAAAATTCACTCGACAGAATTGGAAAAAAAACTAGGAGAGTGTTGAGAAATGATTTTCGAATAAGTTAAAAAAATAAAAATAGCACCTCACCGTTTTATTATCGAGATATAATAATTTAAAAAATTAATTTTCGATCCTTTTCCAACCTGTCACTCAACAGATTATAGTATCTGGCAACGCTGTGTGCAACGCTCTCTGAAATAGTGTAGAATAAAAAGCGGGAAATTCAAATCTTTCACGATTTTAGTAAAATTCAGCGGCGTTACTAACATATTAAAATCATCATTTAAATTAGTTGTAAATAAAAAAAACGATTAAATAAATAAGTAAATAAATAAATGATACTTTTTATATCTTTGAAACTTATATATTTTATATAAACAAATTAATACAAAGTTAGAACATAAAACTTTAATGACGATTTTAAAATAAACTTTGGGTCGTATATAAATAAATAACTTATTTTACTCAATTTTTGGTTTTAAAAAATTAATAAGTGTATTAATTATTCTCTTATTTTTGGTTACTGTAGGTTTTCCATTTTCTAATTTACTTGACATTAAATCAACAATCCCATTTTCTCCAAGATGATTGAACGTAGTTGTAAGTAACTCATACGTCATTTTTGCAATTGCCATTTTCTTAAGAATACCAGGTGTTAGAACAGTTTTTAAGGGCTTTAATTGCAGCAGCATAATTTTCGACTTTTCCTCTTCCCGTGTATGAGTCAATAATGATGCCCATGACTTAGTATTGTTGTGAATTTCTTCAATATTTAAAACAGACAATGCTAGTTGTTTCAAAATTTTTACATCATAAAGAGCTTCATGAAAGTTATCGGTTGATTCAATTTTCAAAAAGTCCTTAGCTAAAGTGCCAAGTTTAAATTGACCTGGACCTTTCCTAGTAGCGAGTCTTTTTTTAAATAACGACAATGAGTCACTAAACCCTGCAATTTTTTTAAATTCTAAAATCATATTACACTGTACAACAGCTCGTATAAAAAATGACGAATCAAACGATGAATTATGTGCAACTAACACACAAGGTTTTGGTGATAAATCTAAAAATTTTAAAAATGACGACAATGCATCTTTCAGGGGAACTGTTTCAACTTTCTTATCACGCAAGTATAATTGTCCAGAAATATTTCGTAATCCAGTATGAAGTGATGCTTCTGAAGAGATTTCTTTGGTTGCAATTTGCTGCAATTTGCAGAATCTCGTTAAATTTGCCAAAACCTGATGTTTCCAAGTCAAAGTAAACTATATCACAGTTGTCTAAAGTTATTAGGAAATTATCTTGACAAATTGATGCTATGTTAGCGTCAACAACTTCATTAATATTATTGTCATTACTCAAACCTCAGTTTGATTCATATTGCAAACCTTCTGTCTTCTCGTTTTTCTTACGTAGTTTTTCTCTGTTTTCTGCCAGAAGATTCCGGCGTACTTTAGCTGAGAGCAATTTAGCTTTTTTAGCTCTATCCCGTCGTTTCTTGTCGTACCTGGAGGCATATAATTCTGTATTTTTTCCTGGTGACAAAGTTAAAATTTTATAAACCTCAAGTAAATAACTCTCACCATCATTTTTGCTACACACAGCACTTGCATAGCGGTAATCACTTGACTCGCTCATCGAGTAACACCGACTTTTTGGAGCTTTGTGAGCCATTATATTGTTAACGTTCTCATTAGCTTGACTTGAAGCAGAGAAAGCGATTTTGTGAGCATTATTAGCATATTTGCCAAAGAGATTATACAAATGAGTGTAAAGCTCAGGATCTTTCAGGACAACCTTTTGGCTAGATGTATCGTTAAACGCTCCACGTTTACACCAATCTCCACAGTTTTCGTGATGGTTAAAAAAGTGATCAGGAATACTTTTCAAAATACTTGCTAATTTAGAGCTCCGAGTTTTATTTTGAGAAATAGCATAATTAAAACACTTTTTCAAATGAGGAATAGGGTTTTTTTCCTTCTAGTTCTTTGTACTTTGGCTTAAGTTTATAAAGGTCGCTTTGAAATGATTTTTGCAAGTGGTTTTTGTCACTTAATTTAAATATTTTATTAATTGTCCCACGACGCACAGATGCGATGGTTGAACTATCTTCGTCACCAACGACAACTCGCACGCTCAATCCTGTGCTTTTTAAAATCTTACTGTCATTTACTAAAGCCGCTCCAACATTAGGTTCCATAGCTTTTGCACTACCATGAAAATTTTCACGGCAGTCGTGATCGGTCTTAGGATGGCCATTGGTGCATAGCTTACATTTACGATTACGAGTTCCATAATCCAAAATTTTGCCGCTAAGAAACCCTATGATACATCCATAGCCATTCAAGCTATCATAGCTTCGCCCATTGCCACGCTTACTCCATCCCATGTCGTAGGAAACTACGATGTTGATTATTTCACCAATACTGGAATCAAAAATTTTTGAATGCGCTGCTTCATCTAAATTATCGGATACCAAATTTTGTTCTGGAGGGTTATTTGATCTAAGATTATTAAGATGAGGATAAATCTCTTCAACAATTTCTTGAGGTCTGGAAATATTAAATTATGTTAATTAGGATGGATAAAAAATAACAAGAATTTATTTATTGTTGTAGTATTATTTATATTTATTAAATTGATGAAAAAAAAATTAGATTCAATCATCAGAATTACATTACAATACATTATGTTCTTTCCTTCTCAACGCAGACAAATCCATTCAGATAAAAAATTCTAAAATTCATTACAATATTTACAATTCAAAAAATTTTAAGTAAAAAATTCTAAAATATTCATTAAAACATTTACAATTCAAAAAATTTTAAATAAAAAATTGATAATTAATATTCCTGATCGACACTTTTGGTAATTTATCAAATACCTTATTGACATCAAGTAATAATATTATAAAATCTATAAACAATGTCGTTGACAAAAAAATGTCTCTTTGATTTTATGTACAATTAGTTATATCTAAGACTGATGAACAATAATTCAATAAAAAATATTAAGAATTCTACATGATTATTAATTAGAATTGATAAGTAAAGTTATTCTTACAATTCTTCGCACAATTTATCAATATTTTCTATTATTAAGTGTCGTTCTTCTTGAGCTGCTTTTTTGCAGCTTTCCTCAGCAGCTTTTTCGATGGCTGGACCCACTTCTCTCTCATATCGCTTGAATAAAGTGTCAGAGATTTGCGGTACATTAAGACATGCTAAAATTTTATTCAAAGCTGTATGACCAACACCTGCATGTACCGCACCTAAAATAAAAATTTTTGATTAGTTTTTTATAAATATTTGTAAATCTTTTTTTAATTAGTAACATATATTGTACTTATTTATTGACACTAACTTACCAAGTACAATTTTTGAATTCACATCAAAGACCTTGGAATTTTTATTTCCGTCATGCACTTTTCCTGTCATAACTTGAGTGACACGAAAACAATTTTCACATTTTATCCATAATTGTGAATGTAGACCACGAAGTTGTTCTTTTTCAATATTTTCTAAACTCAACACTTGTCGACATTTAAAACACTTTAAATTTTTACCAAGCTCTGAGAATTCGACAATGCGCCTACCTTCTAGGTTAGGACTCATGCCTTTATTAACTCTTTCTTTTTTTCTTTGGCCTTTTTTCATATCAATATAAAAAAACAATTTTTTAGATAAATTTTTATTTTTTATAAATTGACCTTTGTGCCGTAATTGCTTGGGCATCTTTTTAATTACTATTATTTATTTTATAATAATTACTATTATTTTAAAGCGCCATATTATTTGTACATACTGAGACCATAAACAAAAATACATAAACACTCAGAGCAACGTTGCCAGATCACTGAAACTAACCATATGTAATTGTATGTGTGAATGTCTGTGTGCATTTTTATCTATAGTAAATTGTCTGATTATACTACACCACGCTGGAACTATGTTAATATTTATAATATTTTAAGTTGGAAATATTGAAATACACAATTAATTTTTAATTATTTATTTAAAATTTATTCAAATTCCCATACAAAGTGTATAGGAAAAAAAACTAGCCATCTGATTGGTTCATATTTTAACATTGATTTTTAAATGGGGTAAAAATGCACCTTTAATTAGCGAAATTTCCCATTTCCCGTTAAATATTTTGATATTTGGTATTTTTTCTGGGGTATGATTTTTCTCTAATTTATTTTAACGAAAACCGCATCTTTATACCATTTCTCAGTTTTGCTGTGAATTTATATCAGTCAGTCACAAAATTTCGGGGAGTGGCCGTTTTTTGAACTGTTATGTTACAAAACATTATTATTGTAAAAATTTAAAATTTTATCTGCGCAACCGCACAAAACATACCCGAGCTGTTATGGATGCGAAGGCGAATGAAATCTTCCTCTTTAATTATCGTACTCCGTCGATTCAACATCTAATCGATCATACATTCATCTAAAAATAATTGGTTTTAAAATTAAACATGTCGACGAAACAGTAAATTTATATTTGATTCGTGATTAATTGGTCGTGTAAATTGTATTTTAAATTCAAAGAAACGAATGTAATTTAACTATTTGTAAAATGAATAAGATCAATAAAGGAAATAATTTTAGAGCAAAAATGTTAGTTTATTTAAAATTTTGGAACACGTGCGTTGAGCCGTATTACAGTGGATCAACAGTGGAATAAATTGGAATTATTATTCATTAGGCGGTTATCCTGAAAGATAAATATCCCCTACAATGGAGATCAAAGGTAATTTCAATAATATTCTACCAGTTTTCTAAATTAATCAAGAACTTTTCTTACCTCGCTATAATTTGTTGAAGTTTGAAATAAAATTAATGACAGCTACGAACTTTTCGTACGCCATATTCAACACTTTATTTACTGAGTGAATTTGGATAAAATCATTGTACCAACTTGAAGTGGTAAAATTATGTTTGGTGGAATTCAAAATTCTATTTTACAAGGGTTAAGTTTGGATTTATGTTGTGTCGCTGATAAATGGGCCAAGGATAAACAGACCAAACTTCCACAAATAAATATCAATCATTAATAAGTTTTATCCTGAAAATCAATTACGTCAACGTGAAGATCCTACTACGGGTGACATCTATACAGGAGATCAATAATCTCGTTTAATCGATTTATCATCATATTTAGCACGCACATAAAGCATTTTACTTAGTCGTGAAACAAACCATTTATCGATTAGCATAATATTGATCTACACCAAGGGAGATTTTCACAACGCTCGTGATAATGCATATAATACTCCACAACGACATCTTGTAACACACACAACAGAACGTGAAATTTGATTTACGGCGTCCCAGAGTATATATCTACTTAAGTTGAAAATTTCTACATTATAGCTCAAGTAGTTTCTGAGATATAAGGGTGTGAAAAAGCGCTATTTGACGTCCTGTATATATAGTCACAGCAAAAGCATACACATTTCACATACATCATCATACATTACACTTGCATTTTTCGATTTTCCATTTAAAACTAATCTACGCTTCGCACTGCTGTGCTATATGATACATCACAATCATTCAATATATATTATTTAAAATAATAACTATAGTTTACTCTTATTAAAAATTAATTTGCGGCCTCTATTAAAAGGCCTTATATACAATATATTTTAATTAAAATATATTGTATATTTCGATCCCCCTCCCTCCCCGGAAGTGGAAATTTAACCCCCCCTCTTCGACCTCTTCTTCGACCTCGACGTTCCGACCCACGCCCACGCTGAACGCTTTGTTGATTTTGTTGCAAGTCTGTTGAAACATATTTATTAATTAACACCATTTAATAAAACATTTTAAAGATTTTACTTACTTTCGTTTATCGACCGCAAAAACTCGTACAATTGATTCTTGCATAATTCTTTGCAAATTATTTGGCTGAACACCTTCTTCAGCATTCTGTTGATCATTTGGCGGCCGATCAACAGAAGGATGAACGAATTAATTTGTGGCCTATATTAAAAGGCCTTATATACAATATATTTTAATTAAAATATATTGTATATTTCGATCCCCCCCTCCCCGGAAGTAGAAATTTCGCCGACCACCCCCACGGCGATTAACCCCACCTCTTCGACGTCCTCTCCGACCTCGACGTTCCGACCCACGCCCACGCTGAACGCTTTGTTGATTTTGTTGCAAGTCTGTTGAAACATATTTATTACTTAACACCATTTAATAAAACATTTTAAAAATTTTACTTACTTTCGTTTATCGACCGCAAAAACTCTTGTACAATTGGTTCTTGCATAATTCTTTGCAAATTATTTGGCTGAACACCTTCTTCAGCATTCTGTTGATCATTTGGCGGCCGATCAATAGAAGGCTGAACGAATTAATTTGCGGCCTCTATTAAAAGGCCTTATATACAATATATTTTAATTAAAATATATTGTATATTTCGACCCCCCCCCTCCCCGGAAGTGGAAATTTCGCCGACCACCCCCACGGCCATTAACCCCACCTCTTCGACCTCCTCTTCGACCTCGACGTTCCGACCCACGCCCACGCTTTGTTGATTTTGATGCAAGTCTGTTGAAACATATTTATTAATTAACACCATTTAATAAAACATTTTAAAAATTTTACTTACTTTCGTTTATCGACCGCAAAAACTCTTGTACAATTGGTTCTTGCATAATTCTTTGCAAATTATTTGGCTGAACACCTTCTTCAGCATTCTGTTGATCATTTGGCGGCCGATCAACAGAAGGCTGAACGAATTAATTTGCGGCCTCTATTAAAAGGCCTTATGTACAATATATTTTAATTAAAATAAACTGTATATTTCGATCCCCCCCTCCACGGAAGTGGAAATTTCGCCGACCACCCCCACGGCCATTAACCCCACCTATTCGATCTTCTCTTCGACCTCGACGTTCCGACCCACGCCCACGCTGAACGCTTGTTGATTTTGTTGCAAGTCTGTTGAAACATATTTATTAATTAACACCATTTAATAAAAATTTTACTTACTTTCGTTTATCGACCGCAAAAACTCTTGTACAATTGGTTCTTGCATAATTCTTTGCAAATTATTTGGCTGAACACCTTCTTCAGCATTCTGTTGATCATTCGGCGGCCGATCAACAGAAGGCTGAACAGGGCGTTCAACATTATTATTTTCGACATCGCTTGCAACTTCCATATCATTGATGCTATTATTATCCATGACTATAATCGAGGAATGAGTGCTTGAACGGATTGTGTGCCTATATTTATACTAAATTTATGTTATCATCACCTTTCAGTATTATTTTCATCCAATCAGAGACTAGAATTAGTTTTTATACTTACATCCATAATCACGTATATAATAATCGAGTTTTATACATCAAATGCTTAAAGATAATCGATCACTGAACGTAATCACATCGGACTACTTGGATATTTTAAGTGTTGTAATTTATTCAAATGAAATAATACATTAAGACATATTAAATAAAACATTATTAAGTTTCTGATACAAATATAAGCGATTTTATTTCATAAAATTTAATAGATTTAAATTATTTTATATCCAAATGATATTTTTTAAACTCGTCTTCCTTTAAAGTAACCATAATATGAATTATCAATGCAATAAACTTATAAATTTTTATACAAAAATTGTATTTGTTTGATTATTAAAAATATAAAATAAAGGATTGAGAAAATAATTTCTCAATAACGAGAAAACTTTTATTTAAAAAAAAAATATTTTAAACAAAAGTTGTTAAATTTCATAAAAGAACCATTTGTTATATTTTATTTTTAGAAAATAAAATTAACTAATCAATTGAATTTTATCTATTATAAGTTTTAGTTAAGAAAATATTATTACTATTCCATGTGTTTAAAAGAACTTTTTTTTCATTACAAGCCGTTTGTGTTCATTTCATTTATAAACATCGAAAAAACATATTTAGCATATTTCTGATTGACACACACACACACTAAATTTAAAATTTTAATTGTTATTCAATATTTTCAATTTGATTTTTTTTCAATGACAAACCTATATCACTGAAAAATGTTTTATGAAAAAAAAAATAATAATAATAATAAAAAAAATATATATATATATATATATTTTTTTTTTTTTCATATTTTTTCATCATATTTTTTTTTCAATTGTACAAGAGTTTTTGCGGTCGATAAACGAAAGTAAGTAAAATTTTTAAAATGTTTTATTAAATGGTGTTAATTAATAAATATGTTTCAACAGACTTGCCACAAAATCAACAAAGCATTCAGCGTGGGCGTGGGTCGGAACGTCGAGGTCGAAGAAGAGGTCGAAGAGGTGGGGTTAATGGGCGTGGGGGTGGTCGATGAAATTTCCACTTCCGGGGAGGGGGGTTCGAAATATACAATATATTTTAATTAAAATATATTGTATATAAGGCCTTTTAATAGAGGCCGCAAATTAATTCGTTCAGCCTTCTGTTGATCGGCCGCCAAATGATCAACAGAATGCTGAAGAAGGTTTTCAGCCAAATAATTTGCAAAGAATTATGCAAGAACCAATTGTACAAGAGTTTTTGCGGTCGATAAACGAAAGTAAGTAAAATTTTTATTAAATGGTGTTAATTAATAAATATGTTTCAACAGACTTGCAACAAAATCAACAAGCGTTCAGCGTGGGCGTGGGTCGGAACGTCGAGGTCGAAGAGAAGATCGACTAGGTGGGGTTAATGGCCGTGGGGGTGGTCGGCGAAATTTCCACTTCCGTGGAGGGGGGGATCGAAATATACAATTTATTTTAATTAAAATATATTGTACATAAGGCCTTTTAATAGAGGCCGCAAATTAATTCGTTCAGCCTTCTGTTGATCGGCCGCCAAATGATCAACAGAATGCTGAAGAAGGTGTTCAACCAAATAATTTGCAAAGAATTATGCAAGAACCAATTGTACAAGAGTTTTTGCGGTCGATAAACGAAAGTGGGTAAAATTTTTAAAATGTTTTATTAAATGGTGTGAATTAATAAATATGTTTCAACAGACTTGCCACAAAATCAACAAAGCATTCAGCGTGGGCGTGGGTCGGAACGTCGAGGTCGAAAAGGTGGGTTTAATGGCCGTTGGGATGGTCGACGAAATTTCCACTTCCGGGGACGGGGGGGGGTCGAAATATACAATATATTTTAATTAAAATATATTGTATATAAGGCCTTTTAATAGAGGCCGCAAATTAATTCGTTCAGCCTTCTGTTGATCTTCCGCCAAATGATCAACAGAATGCTGAAGAAGGTGTTCAGCCAAATAATTTGCAAAGAATTATGCAAGAACCAATTGTACAAGAGTTTTTGCGGTCGATAAACGAAAGTAAGTAAAATTTTAAAAAAAATAATTTTAACAAAAGTTGTTAAATTTCATAAAAGAACCATTTGTTATATTTTATTTTTAGAAAATAAAATTAACTAATCAATTGAATTTTATCTATTATAAGTTTTAGTTAAGAAAATATTATTACTATTCCATGTGTTTAAAAGAACTTTTTTTTCATTACAAGGCGTTTGTGTTCATTTCATTTATAAACATCGAAAAAACATATTTAGCATATGTCTGGTGACACACACACACACACTAAATTTAAAATTTTAATTGTTATTCAATATTTTCAATTTGATTTTTTTTCAATGACAAACCTATATCACTGAAAAATGTTTTATGAAAAAAAAAAAAAAATAAATAATAAAAAAAAAAAATATATATATATATATATATATATATATATATATATAAATTATAAACTCTGCAGGAGTTTATTATTAAAAAAAAATTTATTTATTTAAAATTAACACAAAAAATACAACTTTGAAATATTAAATTGAAAATACAATAAAAATATTAATTACAATTAATTATTTAAATCGAACAATACTCTTGTTCAGAGGAACAACGCGAACTATGTCAAAACGTAATTGATTGATGGCATTGCAGGTGTTTCAATTTATATTGATTGATTCACGTGGATTGTCCAAATGTCGTGAACGGATGTTTGTCAGTTGTAACTGCTTATTCAGCTGATTAGGCATAAAGTAATAACCATTGTACTCTCTATAGCAAGGTGAATAACTCCTCCGCCCTAAGAGGGAAGCTTAACCGTCCAGGATGGTTGAGCGGGTGGTGCCGTCGGCTGTAGGTGGATCTGTCCAACTTTCTTTGATTGATTTTGCTGTTTGTATTTGGTGTATATTTTATATGCTATAATACAAAACAGAATTAGCGTAATAATGATTGCTGTAACGCTTAAGTGGTACATATGATGTGTCCGCAGGAGTTGGAGATCTCTGGTGTTTTCTAAATGTTGCATGTGAAGTAAGTCGAAATTGATGTCTTCGGATATATTTGTTATGTTGACTGCATTGTATAGTATTTGTTCTATTTCGATGTTATTTGTTGATATTGATAATGTTCCATAGATGATTTGGTTAATAGTTAATTGGCACTGGTACAATATTATGTGTAATTTTCCCGAAAAGTTGGTAATATTTTTTCCACAATTATTAGTGATGTTGATTGCTTTGTTAGTGTAGACGATGATATGGTTGTCTTCGATTTCTTCTATGAAGTTGTCTTCCATAGTTCGATGTAGTGTGCATTTGGCGGGTTTGTTTTCCAATATTTTGATTTCACATTGGTTGGTTGCTAATGTTTGGAGTGTTTTAGGAGGACAAATGAATCGCTTATTTATGAAAGGCCTCTTGTCACTTGAAGTCAATTTTTCAGCAGCTAAAAAATGTCTCTTATATTTATCCATTGTTGATAATTCCAGTTTTTTCAATTCCAAGTATTATTTCAATCACATTTACATACATATATTCTGCTCACAAAATGTCAAATCAATTTCTCACATAATTATGAACAATTTAAAATACTGACATGAGGCATTTCACAAATTAATGTGTGATAAGAGCCCTTTCAAAAATAAAGCTCAACTTTTTATCACAATTGGAAGTGTTATGTTGATGGAATAATACAAATATTTTGTTGAATTATTACTCATATAATTATAAAATATAATTTAAGTGTACAAAATTATAAGTGTACAAAAGTTGAATCAAACTTCTTGCCTTTTGCCTTTCTTCGTTGGCCAATTTTGTATAGTGTTATAGAATGGTCTGAATTCATCAGGGATGTATTGAAGTGTTTTTTTTAAATCATTCAATTTTTCTTCATTGATTGGCCGCTTGTGGTGGCCATATGCCTGTGTGGTGGGCATTGATACAGCAGCTGATTGATTGTTCAGTAAATTGAAATGTCTTTCATTGATTCCATCAATGAACTCAGATACTGCAATGCACCCTTTTTTAGAACTATCACAAACAAACTCGTGATATTTTGTGAGAGTAAAGTACTCCCATTTTCCTTTTTTTGCTCCCTGGCTTTCAACAGAAGCTACACATTTTTTATAATGCAATGGCCACCAAGAAGTAAAGTCTTTCACGTCCTGGGTTTCTATGCACTTGACTTTGAATTTTTTCCCTTGAGAAGATGATATAATCAAATCTTCAATTTCTTTCACAGTATAGTACCTATCATGTTTTCGAAGGGATCGTTTAACTAGACCAAAAGATCGATCGCAAGGAAGGAACGAATGACCCCTAACTGGAAGCCTATAGACAATTTTTGTGAACCTTCCCGAATCAGTAAGAGTCTAATGACTGCATGGTTCTTATTTTGACCCGTACAGTTATCACTGTATAGGTACAATTCATCAACTTCGGGAATTGAAGAGATGTAGTCCAACAAAAAAGAACAAACTTCATTACTTCCTTTTTGAGCAATGCCCTCATGGTACAAGTAAAATTGAGTTATATCAGTTTTCCCATCATGTATGGCAAATGGATAAACTGAAAGTTGTCGCATGTAAAATATTTCCTGGACTGGAATACATGGTAAACTTATATTTTGCATATAATCAAAGCACAGAAGAGTTGCATTGCATCTATTCTGGCAATATTCCTTAGTGTCCCTTAATGATTTATAAAATTTATTGCTTCGTCTTTTATGAATAAGAAACTGAGCAGATGCAACTTTTTTAGCAGTGTCATTGAGCTGAGGGCTCCTTATTCTTGTCATGAGCTCTTCACATTCACAGCATGTATCGATTTGGGGTCTTCCAAATCGATAATTGAAATGCTCTTTGAAAATTTTGTAATAAAAACTGTATTTAACATCACTATCATTATGTTTTTTTAAGAACAGAGAATACATTTTTTTCACATCTAATTTTGCATCGAGATAATTAACCTCCTTTGATGAATAATGGCTTTGTTTTACAGGAAATGATTTTATGTGGTCTTTAATTTGTTCTACATAATCTATTGGAAACGTTTTACGGTTCTGCTGCTGACCTCTCAAGTCTTTGGGAGTCTTACCCTTCAATAGAATATCTTTCAGTCTTCTTACACGCTTCTCTCCCAAGGAATATAAACTGAGATATGCTTTACGACACACAAGAACTCTTCTTTCTTGAAACAGTACATGAAATTTGAATGAACTAGCATGCTGAACAGAGTGACTTGGAATTGGAAGTTCTTTTTTGTCAATTTCATTGAGATTGTCAACGTTGTCATCACATGTCAACATGTCATCGACGTCGTCCGCATTGAGTGTAGTAACCCTTGATCTTCTCTGTTTCACAGGAACTGCTTCAATCAATGATTGGAGAAATAGGTCTTGTTCGTCTTTTGTCTTCATTTGTCGAGATCTCTCAAGGATTGAAATTCTCTCATCGTTTGAAAATTTGTCAAAACATTTCATCCGGCACCTACAAACAATAATTCTGTATAAGAATAATTATTGATTTTTTAAGGAAAACTTAAGGGGTTGTTTTTTGAAATCAGCAGCAGAACTTCAAAGCTTGATATACCTGCACTTCGAACTTGTTATGATAATAATAACAGTATTATTGGGAGTAGAATATGCATTCAACAATTTTTGAAAGTTAAACTAACTAGGCCGAGCTAAGTTTTATCAAAAATTATTTGTGACCAAGTAGGTACCGTACAACTAATTAAAAAAAATATATATTGTAACTTACAAGCATGGTGATCCAACATTTCGTTGATTAACAATTTTTCCAGAATAGTTGCAATATTTCTCTCCATCCAATCTTGCTTTCTTGATCACATTCACTTTATATTTGGAAGGATTACGTTTCCCTTTTCTTCTTTTTGCACTTTTCTCACTCACATCACTTTCTGAACTTGACATTATTATTCAAATTATAAATTGAAATAATTATTAACAACAATATTATACTTTATTAGACAGTAATAATGATTGTAAATAATGTAAACAGCAGCTGAACATAACCTAGAGAACATACCAGCTGTTGCTTTCTGAGCAGCGGTTTGGTTTTGTAGAGCCTCCTGTCAGTGACATGAGACCTTTCATAAATATACCCATTCTAAACGGCTGTGTTACTAGGCATACAGACATGGGACAAGAGCCCTTTCATAAGTAAACGATGCAGCTTTGCATTGAGAATTGATTTTTGTCATTTTTTAAAAATGGCTGAAAATGTGACATGAGGCCTTTCATAAATAAGCGATTCAAATGTAGATTTGTTCTATTCTGCTGCATGGTTTGCTTAGGAATAAGTAGTTAGATGGGTTGTAGAGGATATAGTTGGATTCTGGTTTAATTATTTGATGATTTTCGGGAAGAGGACGTATTTTTATGGTATTAAAGGTAGTATTCGATAATTGGGGTATTAATATCGCGAATATTATGTTAGTTTCGTTATAATAGGCTTTTAATTGTAGTAATTCATACAAATGTTCGTCGTTTTGAATTGTTAATTGTTTACTTAGCGATTCTCGTACTGTATTTAGTTCTGATTTGTTTAGAATGTGCTTTGATATAATTCCTAGTTTTGCTAATTGTATAGAAGTTATTATATCATCTACATGATCTGATAAAAATTGTAATTGAGATTGAAGGGAAAAATAAAATTGAGATTGAAATAATTGTTGTTCAATGTGGGGGTATGTTTGAATTGCCAATACTATAGTTTGAAGCTTTGCTTGTTCGCTATTAATGAAGTTCGTTATGTTATTAAAACGTTCGATCATTTGGGCGTTTAATTTATGTTGGTTATCTGAATTGTCTTTGAGTAATAGTTCGTTGTCTTGAAGTTCTTTGATTTGTTTATTGATTTCTATGGCATCGTTGTGATCCATATTACCTGAAATTTGTTTTATGATTGTCCCTAGTCCATCGATTAGTCCTCGTTTTTGTCTATGCAGGTTGTAATTTTGTTTTACGTTGTACATTTTTTACATAAATTTTTCCGTTAGGTAGTGTAGGGGGCTCTTGTCTGTTTTCGTTTTGTTTCGTTAGTCGTTCTTGATTTTTTATGTTTTGTTTGGAAATGATTTCATTAATGATTTTCATTTCTGTAAGTCTGGTGTTATTATAGTCATTTATTGCGTTTGACGAGGGTTTGAGTAAGGTGTTATCTCTAACTCCGTGTATTACTTCAAATGGCGTTAGTTTAGTTGAAGAGTGTATCGAATTATTATAAGTTATCATGGTCAAATCTAGTAATTCGTCTAGTGGTACTGATTTTTTCGTACCTTTAAGAATCCGTAGGGTTTCTAGTATCGTGCTATGAAGTCGTTCCACAGGAGAATTGCCCTAACGTTTAAGTTTGCAAATTCTAATCCGTTGTCGTGAACGATTTTTCTAGGGATTCCGTGTTGTGCTATGTATCGTCTAAATATTTTTAAGACTTCGTTTGCGTTTTTAAATGGTATTATTGTTGCTTCAGCATACCTACTGAATTTATCAATGATGGTTAAAACATTTGACTTTTCGATAAACAGTATGTCTAAGTGGAGAATTTCGAAGGGTTTTGTAGCAACTTCTATTGGTTCTTGTTTTAAGTGTAATGGATGTCGTTCGTATTTATGAGTGAGGCAAGTGTCACAAGTATTTATAAATGTCGTGATTTTTGATTTCATGTTATCAAAATAGTATGTCCGTTTTAAATGGTTAAGAGTTTCATCGATTCCTCGATGGATTGATAGGTCATGGTAACTCTGAATAATTTTAGTCTGTTCGTCTATGTCTTGTATATCAGTAAGAAGTTTCATACATCTAATTAATTTATATTTTTGAAAAAAGTTTTTGAAGACGTTTTCAATTAATTTGAATGTATCACCATCAGTCATTATTGCATTAAGTTTATTAGGAGAAAATCTTTCTTTAAACAAGTCAATCACGTCTTGTTCTTTGATTTCTTTTAATTCTATGGTAGTTCGTTTTCGGGTTTTGAATAGTGTTTCAATTGTTGTGTTATTTCTGAGTCCTGAGTCTATTATGAACTGAGTGTTAAATTCGTTCAAAGCTTGCTCTGATATTCTAATTCCGTCCGAAATATTTTCGTCTGCAGAATGTTGAGTGGAGATTTCAGTGTTTTGAGAGGTATTTTCTAAATTGTTGAGAGTGATTCGTGATAATGCGTCTGCATTAGTATTTGCTTTTCCAGGTTTATAGTCGAATGTTAAAGTTATAGTCTAACAATTTGATTTTCCATCTGACAAGTTTGGAATTGGGTTCTTTTAGAGAAAAAACCCATTTTAATGGCTTGTGGTCCGTAAGTTTGTTGAATTTTTGTCCGTATAAGTAGGGTCTGTATTGTTTACAAGCCCATACTATAGCTAGTAGCTCTTTTTCGATGGTGCTGTAATTTTGTTCAGTTTTTGTTAATGTCCGTGAGGCAAAACATATGGGTCGATCGTTACCTATAGGCCCTTGTGATAAAATGGCTCCAATGGCGTAATTGCTTGCGTCCGTCGTAAGTATAAAAGGTTTTGTGAAGTCAGGATATTGTAGTATTGGTTCTCCAGTAAGTAATGTTTTACAATATTCAAAGCATTTAATGTAATCAGGGTCGCGTATATTAATTTTTGTGTCTTTTTGTAGTAATCTTGTCATAGGCCTGGTTATTTTCGCAAAGTCCTTAATAAATTTCCTGTAATATCCTAAAAGTCCTAGAAACGATTTTATTTCGGTGGTAGCTTTAGGTAGTGGGAATTTTTTGATAGTTTCTATTTTTTTCGGATTAGGTCTGATTCCGTCAGTGGTAACAATGTGTCCAAGAAACTCTATTTCTTTGTGTAAAAATTCACACTTATCTAGTTGAGTTTTAAAATTGAATTGTCTTAGTTTGTTAAATACTTTGGTTAGCGTTTGTATGTGTTCTTGAAGTGATGATGAAAAAATTATTATATCGTCCATATATACCAATACGTTTTTCCCGATGTATTCCCGTAGCATATTGTCCATGACTCGCTGAAACGTTGCCGGGGCGTTCTTGAGTCCAAAGGTCATGCGTGTAAACTCGTAATGACCGTTGTCTACCGAAAAAGCGGTTTTAGGGATATCGCGTTTGTCCATTTCGATTTGGTGGAACCCCGAGGCCAAATCTAATGTCGTAAAATATTGACATTTTCCGAGTTTATCCAGAATGTCGGAGATGTTTGGTAAAGGATATCGATCGTCAATAGTCTTTTCGTTAAGTTTTCTGTAATCGATAACCAATCGCCATTTTTTCTTACCGGAGGCGTCTGCTTTCTTGGCTACTATCCAAATGGGCGACGACCAAGGTGAGTTAGATGGTCTGATAATATTTTTTTCGAGCATTTCATTAATTTGTTTTGTCACCTCTTCTTTATGAACAAAGGGGTATCGGTAAGATTTTGTGTAGATCGGTATGTCGTCTGTTGTTTCTATTCTGTGTTTAATGTCGGATGTGAAGGTCATGTTTTGGTCAGGTGTATAGAAAACGTCGCGATATTCTGAACACACGTTGATTAAAGCATCACGTTCTTCATTATTCAAATGTTTCATTCGCAAGTTTTCTAAAGCAAAGTGATAGTTTTCGTAATAGTCGGTTTCTTTCGCTATGGTATTGAAGTTATGTATTTCTGCGTAATTGTTTAAGGATTCCACGCGTAAAGGTTGTGAAATGATTATCGATTGCTTTGAGTTACTATTATTTGTAATAAATATCTGCGATTGATAATTATTTGAAGAATAAATTCCACTTAATGAATGAACATTTTCGTTGAATTTTATTGATGGTGCGTAAATATCACCCAGTTTTACGTTAGTTGGTAAATTAATATTTTTTTGTTCGTATGGCTCTAAATTGTAGATTTGAGGTTTTAGAAATGGTTTATAATGCAATTTGTTTATAACAGTTCCGAAAGTAATTTGACTATTTTGGTAGTCTATGGTTGCATTAAATTGTTGTAATGTTTGGTTTCCAATGATTCCATCAAAAAAGTGGTGGAATTTGAATACCAAAAATTCTAGAGGATGTATATTGTCAAGTTGTTCTAAATAGTCAATTGATATTTTATGAGAAATAGTATGAGTTTGGAGTGCTGTTTTAACTTCGATTTTAGTAGGGATTAGTTGAAAATTGTTTGTATGTTTGGGATCAATAAAATTATTATCGGCCCCAGTATCGATTAAAAATTTCAAGTTAAATATTTTTATGAATGGTAGAGTACCATTTGTTTTATGATAATTTAATTCTAATAGTCCGGAGGTTTCAAGGCTTGTTCTTGAAAATTTCCGTTTTCAACTTCGTTAGAGTCAATTAATTCTACGTGTTCGTCTGGTTGTACTAAATCGTAATAACTATGGTCATAATCTTGATAATCGTAGTCCTGTGGTGGTTCGTCGTATTCTTGGTGGCTAACGTCAACATTAAATAATTCTTTGGATTTAAAGTTGGGAGGACCGGTTGGTTTGAATAAATTGTTTGGTCTGTTTAGTGTTTGTCGTGAGTTTCCTGATGTATCCATGGGTGTAGGTTTTTGAAATGTTCCTTGTTGTTGTGGTTGAAATTGGGGTTGTGGTCTAGGATATTGTGGTTGCGTCTGAGCGAATGTTGGTCTATTGTATTGAATAGGTCGGTAATGATTTTGACTTTGGAAGGGATTTAGTTTTGGTGGTTGCAATTGTAGTTGTGGTCTGGATTGATACATATGTGGGTTGATTATGGGCTGTCTAGGAACTAACTGGTGCATAGGCTGATGCATCGGTTGATAATTTGTTTTCTGCTTTTGAATAGGTTGTTTAAAATTATTTGCTAATCTATTTCTGTCCCGTGAACTGTTTTGCATACTGATTTCATTTAAACAAATATCGTATGCTTCTTTAATATTAGTTGGTTTGTTTGCTCTAATGATGTATCCTAAATTACTATCAAGTCCTGCTATGAAAGATTTAAGTACGATATTCAAATAAACTTCCGTTTGTCCGAGTTTGTATTCGTTACTTTTATCGTGATCGATTGAGTTAAGTAATGCTGTTTGCAAGTCCGCGATTTCAGCATAGTATGTTTCAAGTGTTTTACCGGCTTGGCAAATTGTGTTAAGTTTGTGTAATATAGTTTCTTGAGTACGTCTGTCCAAAAATTGCGTTTGCAAATGAGATTTAATTGTTGTCCAATCACTAGGATCACCAACAGATATTAGCATTTCATTAGCTTTGCCTTTAATTTTACTTCGAATTAGATCTGTAAGCATTTCGGCCTGTTGTTGACCATGTAAAATTCGATTTACATTGCGAATGAATCTGTTGAGTGTACCAGGAGTACCCTCAAATGGATCTGTTAATTTAATTAAATCTAATACGCTAATAGTAGTCATATTTGAATTATTAATATTTAAATTGTTTGAATTACTATAATTAAAATTATTATTATTTTCGTTTAAATTTATTTGGTTTAATTGATTTTCTAAAGCTTGAATATCTAAATCGTATGGTTGTGTATTTTCAATATCCGAATCTGTATCAGACATTTAATTTTTGTTCACGGTCGATAAACCTTCGACCTTAACAAAATCTTTTTGTAACGATGAACCGTCGTTAAAAAAGAATTTCTTGGTTTGTATTTTTAAATTTGTATTTTGGATAAGGATTTAGTGAATAATTTGAAAAAGTAAACACTTACGGTTGAATTATGAACAAAATCCACATATTAGTCATCCAATAAACCGTTGAATTTCAAGCGTCACCAAATTAGTATTGTTGCTTCAAAAATTTGTTTTTGAAATTTCCAATCCAATTCACTTGCTCCAATAAACCGTCGAAGTGTGTTGCTTGAACCAATATTTCCAAAATTTCCAGGTTAATTCCAATAATTAATTTCCAATAACCAGAGTGTTATAATAAATTTATTTGTTTCGTAGGTATTGTTCCAAATTCTTAAAAGAAACTCGTAACTTGTTGCAAAATTTTATCGCGTAAATTACGATGAACGTATTTAGTGGGAAAATTTTCGCACTATCCTACCGGCTGCGCCAATTATAAACTCTGCAGGAGTTTATTATTAAAAAAAAATTTATTTATTTAAAATTAACACAAAAAATACAACTTTGAAATATTAAATTGAAAATACAATAAAAATATTAATTACAATTAATTATTTAAATCGAACAATACTCTTGTTCAGAGGAACAACGCGAACTATGTCAAAACGTAATTGATTGATGGCATTGCAGGTGTTTCAATTTATATTGATTGATTCACGTGGATTGTCCAAATGTCGTGAACGGATGTTTGTCAGTTGTAACTGCTTATTCAGCTGATTAGGCATAAAGTAATAACCATTGTACTCTCTATAGCAAGGTGAATAACTTATATATATATATTATTTATTATTTACTAAGATAATTATTATTAAATTATTGCAACTGCTCATACGCTGAATTTATATTTTGTTACTGCGCACATGTTGGCCTTAAATATTGCTAATGCGCACATGAGGATTACATGTAATAGTACTGCGCATGGGTTGACCCTGAATTCAAGCAAGTCTCTGTCGAATGTCCAAAATCGCATCTTTCTATAATTTCGAAGTCTCTTAGAATTGGTAAAGCTGAATGATTCCCTTTATAGATAAATCAATTATAGTGGAAGTGATGGAAAAATAATAACGCCACTAACCTTACCATGTTTTGTTATGAAATCTAATCGTATATACAAAATTTCAACTCAATCGGTTGAAGATATCTGCTAAAAATGAGCTATAAGATTCCCCCCATTCAACAAAATATGGCGGAAGCGACGGGAAAAATTCGGCCAATTCAACCATAAAAATTCAATATCATTCAAAATCAGCGTACTTACAAAATTTCAAAGCAATCGGTTGAGGGTTACGGCTTCAAAATTGGGTTACAAGATTATTTATTGTTGAACATAACAATACAATAATAAAATTCGTTGTCATAGCAACGGTTAGTTGTAAACGCTACAACAGATATAATCAAAATGGTTTAAAACTTCTTGTGAAATTATATTTATACTTTTTTTAAATTTAAGGACAAAAATAGTTGGATTTTGCGTTAACGAAAAAAACAGGGCTGGTTATTTACTTTCTCGAGGGAAAATCATTGTTTTTTCGAAAAAATGTTTCAAACAAAAGTTGTTTATTTTTATGTAAGGAACATTTTTTACATATAAACTTTTGTTCTATCTCTTACCGTTTTTTCGAAAATTGCAATTTAATTTTTTACTTTATTTGCTCTTCACGGGAAAACAATTACCTTTACAAAAAAATTTTTAATACAGAATTGTTTAATTTTATGCAAGAAACATTTCTTGCATTTAAACTTTTGTTCTATCTCTTACAGTTTTTGCTATAAAGGCAAATTAAAATTTTCCTAATTAATGTGACAAAATCATTTTAATCTGTTTTCTACATGGTACTTTGAATTTGATAGGGTCTTATTCTTTCGAAATATTTTATTTAATATTTATAATATTTTAAGTTGGAAATATTGAAATACACAATTAATTTTTAATTATTTATTTAATATTTATTCAAATTTAATCAAAATGTAATAAAAATTATATAAATAACAAATTTTTAAGCGTATTTGAGTTTTCCCATACAAAGTGTATAGGAAAAAAAACTAGCCATCTGATTGGTTCATATTTTAACATTGATTTTTAAATGGGGTAAAAATGCACCTTTAATTAGCGAAATTTCCCATTTCCCGTTAAAAATTTTGATATTTGGTATTTTTTCTGGGGTATGATTTTTCTCTAATTTTTAATCTTTATACCATTTCTCAGTTTTGCTGTGAATTTATGTCAGTGAGTAACAAAATTTCGGGGCGTGGCCGTCTCCTCTCGTCGAAACGATGAGAGCCGTGAACGTGAAATTTGATTTACGGCGTCCCAGAGTATATATCTACTTAAGTTGAAATATTATAGCTCAAGTAGTTTCTGAGATATAAGGGTGTGAAAAAGGGCTATTTGACGTCCTGTATATGTAGTCACAGCAAAAGCATACACATTTCACATATACATCATCATACATTACACTTTCAATTTTCGATTTTCCATTTTAAACTAATCTACGCTTCGCACGGCTGTGCTATATGATATTGTTCGCACTCACGTATTCCACACCTTCACTAGTAAAAATGTCTGAATCTTCATCTATTATACACTTTTTAACAATGGATTGTTTTTTTATTTTCACTTTTTTGTCATTATCAATCTCAGATAACCTATTTAAAATCTGAGTTAGAGGTTGATAAGGTGATTTAACAAGTTTCTTAATTTTGCCAATATAGTTCTCACCCCAAAATGCCGATAGATCACTTAATGGTAAATTTAAATTCAATACGTCGTCGGGTAAATGTATTAAATTATGATGGATCAAAGTTTGAGAGTTTTCACCATATAATGACGGTAATAAATAAAAGAATTTTCTTAATAATTCTTTTGCATAATCATTAAAAGTTATCATTAAATCTATGCTGTTTAAAATTCTACAGGCAACAACAAAAAGTAGAAAATGATCATAAATATCCTTTGGTAAGATATTTTTAAATATTACCGGTCCACAATAAAGTAAGACAAAACGATATTGTGTCGCTTTCCACCTGGCTAGCTCACTTCTGTCAAATACTTTTCGCTGAAATTCAGAAGGGACGTGACTCCTTAATGACGAAAACTTTAATCGAAGAGACTTTACAAATGATCTTTTTAAACGTGCTTTACTTTTCCGTAATATCCAAGATTCCATCAAGGTGTTCATCACACCACCAAATAGTAGGTGCATTGAATCCAATAAAACATCGTTGACAGGATCAAAACCAGGGATTTTAGTTAGAGGAGACTTTAAGTTACCCTTATGATGTTCAGGTTGCATTTTTTTTTTAAAAGAATGTTTTGTGCGAAGTTCGCAGTCCATTTCAGGGTATACTCTTTTTTTCTTTTTTTTTTTCACCTACAGACACTCCTTCTGTGGTACATCGTTCACAAGCATAGAAAGCGCCTGATGGTTTGCAACGTTTTATAAAAGATCTAGCTTGTGAATCCGCAACGACAGCAGCTATTCTGAAATTATAATTATTTCCTTCAATGTTAATACCTGATTTAATTAACACTTTCGATTCTCTAGCAAAGTCCGACAAATATTGATTTACATTAGCGGGTTTAGAGTCTCCGCAATAAATAGCAGCTATGAAAGGATGAGTTATATATTTTTTATTAATAACCTTAACAGTAACAGGCCACACTTGAATTTGAGAATTTTTATAGACTTGCATACCGTCAATATGAATCAATACTTCAATGGTATCTTCAGTAAATATATGTGGAGTTATCATTTTTTTTTAATCCTTGTGCTATGCCTAAATACTTATAATCACAATCAGAGTCTTTTAAACTTAAAATTGTTTGATCTATTCGGTGATTTTTAGTTTCTAGCAAAGCTTGTGCTGTTTTGGGGAGCGTCGGATGTCCTTCATCTCTCAATAATAATAATAACTCCGAGATGACATTTAATTGCAGACTATTTACATTTTTTACTGCCCAGTTTCGCAGCTTTTCTTGAAATTGGCGTTTGAATTCGTATCATTTTCTACGACACCATTGTGATTATCACAGTCACTACTTTTATCACTATTTAAACTAATATCATTATTGATAGGACTCTCATAAATATTATAATTGATTTCAGAACTTATACTAGTGTCACCGGTATCATTATAAACAACTGTCACATCTTCCTTTTCTACAATTTCACTTTGAATGTTTTGATTTTTTTGTTGGCAATTATTTTTTTTTAATGATTTTAGTAGTCTATATTTTTTAACTCGTTGATATGCATTTGACATAGTGATAGAATTTAAATTAAATAATTATATTTAATTAAATTTTAAAATGAAATTGTTTGCAACCTACAATAATAAAAATTAACAGACGACTGAATAACAGCTTATTTAAAATGCACTGCACTTGCGCAACGAATTTTTGATTGCAGTATCGGCTGGAGCACAGCCGTTGATCACCCGTCAATCAGTCAAAAGAAATGCTTTCTGCATTAAATATTTTTAATGACAATTAAAGATTTGAAAAAATTTAATGAAAAAAATATTTAATGCAGATGTTATGTAATCACCAATATTATATATGAAGAGGGAATTAACAACTTTAATCAATATTTTTTAAAATCATTTAATAATTAGTTGTTCATACGCAAATCAGCTGAATTAATAGTAGTAAAATTTTTTTTGTGTTCAAATAATACAAAATAATTGTTTAAGAAGATATAAATTAAAAAAAAAAAAATTTCTAAAAAAATATTTTATTGATTTTAAACGCCAGTAATCAACCAGGATTGGGCCATTACTAATAGCCAATGATTGGCCATTACTAATAGCCAATGATCGCTGGCAGTTGGACATCGGCCGATCTACGGCATTTGTTCCATCGACGGCAACTTCGTATGGGCGTTGACGTTATCAAAATTCTAAAATAATGTTTGAACATCCCTTATGAAGTTCTGAAGAGTTATTACAGATTCTGTAATTCTAAAGCCTCAACCTTTAATTCTATTGTTTAATCAATTTAAATTCATTGCAAGTTTCGGTTCATATGGATTATCAACAAACTAAAATTCCACCGAATGTTTATTAATTGTTTTTAAATCTTTTAGAGTTAATTTTGATAAAGCGTTAACTCGACAACTACTTTAATCATATAATGAATAACGAAAAGTGATTTTTTTCGCCAACCATTTTAATATTCAGTGTTTTATGGTTTTGATTGGGATACAATTGACATCGAGCTCTGTATCGAATTTGAATTTTATTTTTTCTTTTCCTATTTGATAGCCAGCCTTATTTTGCCAGCCACATCCGATGAAAATGTCCTTTTTTCCTTTTTTCCTTTTTTCATTCACCACGACAATTGAACAGAAACGTTATGTATTTTTATTATTAATTGCATCAACCTGAATATTTTTTATTCAAAAGTTTTGCAAACATCAACCAAAGAATTTGTGTACCTTTCAACATGTAACTAGCAAATTTTTTAATTTAATCGTAATTTTACGCTAAACTAATAATAAGCAATAGGGATTAAACCAAATTAAACACCATATATTTCTTTTGTTTAAACATTTTTCATATTTCATGTTTTCATCCGTTTTTCAAAAAATAAGATTTTCTAGAACACTACATTTTCGTCCAAAGGTGGAGTACCTACTGTAAAGGTAGAGTAACTACTATGATTGTACCTTTGGACAAGTTCGTTTTTCATAAGTTTTGTGGGGATAGATAAATTTAAAATTGTATTTAATATTAAATATTTATTAACTTTAAAAATTCATGTACATAATTCATGTAAATATTATCCTTAAAAGTTATTAGTAAATGTAGGGTCAAAGCCCGAACAAAAATGAGACGGACGAACTCAATGGACTGGAAAAATAAAGAAATTTGTATTCACGCGATTTTGATGGCTAAATGATTTAGTACGATGAGGTTTGGTTGGGAAAATAAGTTGGAAAAAGGAGAATTTTAGGTTCAATAATACTTCATGCTTCGTGCAACGTTATATACGGCACTACGTTGATTTTCGACCAAACAAAAAACCATGCACTCAAAATTTGCCAAGAAAATCTAAAAAGCACATTACATTAAGATTGTTACACTGATTATTTTAAAATTAAATTTTATGTTGAAATACTACAAATAACACCCGTTCAGCACGTGTTAGCACTCAAATATCATTACCAAAAAAAAAACCGTTAAATTTAAATATGAGAATTACGAAAAAGAAGAAAAATACAGAAATGTATGAAAAAAACACTCTTAAAAGATTTGAAATTAGTCTGGAGAGAATATGATTCTCCTCCAGAAATTAAAGATTAAATACGATTAAATTAATTATATTATGAAGGAACCGGGCGGTCGGTTATTGACCGTCCGTCCGGTTATATAAGAAAAATTCGTCGGTGTTTAATGCAGGCCGGAGCTAGATATGTTTATACATGATCAGTGATATTCATTACCAATGTAATAATAATGTAATGTAATTTTGATATTATTTTTGGCAAAAACATTCTTAATTTAAAAAAAAATCACAATTGGGTATTCATCACAATAAAATAAACAATTTAATTTAATTCACATTAAGTATATTCAGCGGAAAATGTAGTAAAACACATATATGGAATCACAATGGGCTCTCTAGTCTAAGTGTGTCCTTTGTGGACAGCCAATATAACCTAACCTAACCTAAGTATATGAAAAATCATCAAATATTGTATACGAAAGTAATCTTTCTGACTCTCCAACTGTTTATGATGGTGGAAGTTTTAAAAAAAATTGCATTTTCATCATTTCATCTGGCGGTTCTACCCCTTGGATAAAATGGTAATTGTTTCCAGCTTTAGTATAGTATTTACCTAAATAAATAATTAGAATCATTAATTTTATATAGCACATTAGCAACTTATTGTTTCACTTTTTGATGCAAATTTAATATAATAAAAAAATCTTCTTTCTCTATATATTTTGACGTTTCTTCGGGTAATTCTTTAAATGGGTCATTAAATTCTAATTCGTTATAGTCGGATGTGTCACAATAAGTGGTATCAAAAGTGGTATTAAAAGATGTAGAAAGCGGGAGAGTTTTATCATTGATGTTTGGTAGCTAAGTTTCTCCTATGCTTGTGCTCGGAATGGGTTCTATTACATGGTTTCTAAGATTTACATTGTTGTCGATAGGTATTGGCCTATCAGTCACATATTAAATGATATTCATTGGTGTAAATGGCTGCAATAAGCTTTTCCAGCAATATTAGCAACTTCGTAAATAGTAATAGATTTTCTTTGGTTGGATAGCATCCAATCTTCGGCATGCTTACTATAAAATGTTTTGTATGGATCAAAGAGTTGCATTTTTTATGCGCTGTATGGGGGTTAGAGTGTTAATAACACAATACCGTTTTCTTTGGCTTTATCAATGATTTCTACGGAAAAGTGTGTTGAGTGATTATGATAAGTAATACAGGCTGTTCTTTGGAGGGTTTGGTAATATCTATAAAATGATTTTAGATTTTTCGAAAAATGAATTCGGTTGATCATCCAGATGAACTCGCTGTCCTAATGCTACCGAATGGAGCTCCGTGCAATATATGATCCTTAAAATTTACGACGGGGAATATAAATAAAGGTGGAATTGAACTTCCAATAGCACTTACACAGCAGATTTCTAACTTCCCAATTGTCGAATATTCTTAGTCGCTAATACCTTTGATGGCTTATGAAAGGTAAAGTTAGATGTCTAATCGAGATTATACATTCGATCAGGTGTGAAGTATCTTTGCATAACATCTTCGTAGTTATTAATTTTTAACATTTTCTTTATTGAAGCTTTACTCGAAAAAAAAACTTAATGGCTGAAATTTTGGAAGGGGATGTTGGGAGGCATGCCCTAAGTCTTAAATCTAGTTTCCGTATTCGTGGTGGGGGAAGATTCAACCCCGAGTCAAAACAGTGAGGAGTTGGTTTTTATTAATTTTCTTGCTATCACACGTACAGTCAAGTTCTATATATCAATTTTTTGGAATTTTGATTATCTATCGAATTGTAACAAAATGACTGATATGTTTTTCGTTCATTTAGTCATCCAATCTATTGATAAGTTTGAAACCTATTACAGACACTAAAAAGTAGGTTAATAAGGTCAATGACAATAGTCGATCAAATGTTAAATGTGAGAGGTAGAACTGATATGTTTTTTCGTTCATTTAGACTTCTTCTTATATATTATTATATATAAATTATAAACTTGCGAAAAGTTTATTGATAAAAAAAACTTTATTTAATTTAACACAATATTTAAGTTACAATGCTGTTACAAAATACAATAAAATATTATAAGTACAAAAATAGTAAGTAGAAATGTTCTCCTTGATTACACGCTAGGGTCGTGGTATACTTTAGCGAACTATGCCAAAACTAATATCGAGTTAGATAATGGATTATATACTAGTCGTTGATCGTCTTAAAACCATGATGAACAAAGAAATGTGAAGTGGTTCAAGTGATGTCTGATTGACGTCAGAGGATGTTTATAAAGTTTTTGTTTATATTATATTTGAATTAACTTAATATGCGTTGTCCAATATCAGGATACATAACTCCTTCATCCTTCAGAAGGAAGCTTAACCGTGAATGTATGTAACACATGAAATAATGATTAATAAAATAATTAAATTT
This sequence comes from Chrysoperla carnea, assembly GCF_905475395.1. NCBI lineage: Eukaryota > Metazoa > Arthropoda > Insecta > Neuroptera > Chrysopidae > Chrysoperla > Chrysoperla carnea. The sequence goes on along the minus strand of NC_058342.1, from coordinate 8,630,418 downwards.
ATTCCCATATGAGTTTGGTGTTGAAAATTAAATAATTTTAATTCTTTGGTGTTTTCCATAGTTTTTATCTGGAGAATGTCGAAGTCAGTTTTATTTGAAATTTGTGTGATTTGTAGAGAGTTATATAGAATTTGTTCCATTTTTATATTTGAAGTTGATGTCATTAAAGTTCCCTAAATTGTGTCGTTGATGTTGATTTGGCATTGTGAAAAGGTGATTTCCGAAGAAATTTGTGATATTTTTACCGCATGAATTTGTTTTGTTTATGGGTTGATTTGTAAATACGAGGATGTGATTATTTTCAATTTCTTCTATAAAATTTTGTTCCATAGTTCGATGTAATAAACATTTTGCTGGTTTGTTTTCTAATATATTGATTTCGCATTCATTAATTTCTTGGAATGTCGGTTTTGATGATCACAGGATAATTGAAATAACACAAGTAATAATTAATGATTTGTAATTAAAGTAAAAATAAACTGAAAATGTACAACTCTGTTACATTATGTATATTGACAACTAAAAAAATATAAGGCGGCTTTTTTACACTAGTGCCAACTTAATAATAACACATATTTTTATTAATAGAATGTGTACAAAATAATTTTCTCATTCCAACACTCCCACTAGAAAATTATTTTTCTAGCTCTTCTTTAAACCCCGTTACTCCCATGCCACTAACACATTTGACATGTTTTGTCTGAACTAACCCTTTCGTTAAGACGTCCGCTAACATACTATTAGTGTCTGTTGGCACCAATTTTATATCCTCAGATATAATTCTTTCGCGTATATAATGATGTCGAATATCAATATGTTTGGTTCGACTATGATGAGCATTAGAATGCGCTAAATCAATTGCACTTCGGTTATCACAGAAAATAACCGTCGGAGAGCACGGACCTAGCTTAAACTCTTTGCTAAAATTTTTAAGCCACATGGCTTCTTGTGTGGCTGCCGCTAAGGCCATGTATTCAGCTTCGGCTGTCGATAAAGCGACAGTGATTTGCTTTTTAGTTGACCAAGTTATGGGACCACCTTGGAATTTAAAAACGTATCCCGTAACTGACCTTCTTTCATCTACATCACTCGCCCAATCGGCATCGCAATAGCCAACTAGATCGTCAGTTTCATCTTTACAAAATTCTAATTTATAGTTCGCAGTCCCTTTCAAATATTTAAAAATTCTTTTCACTGCATTCCAGTGAGGTTTTCCTGGGTTATTATTGAACCTCGAAACTACACTAACCGCGAACGCAATATCTGGCCGAGTGCCATGTGCAGCATATAAGAGGCTTCCAACAGCTTGTTGATATGGAATGTTCAACATTTCTTTCGCTTCATCAGGCGTTTTCGGAGACATATTTTTGGAAAGTTTTTGATTCGTATCTAATGGCGTACTTATTGGATTGCAATCCGACATATTGAATTTATTTAAAATGTCTTCAATATATTTTTTCTGACCAATCCATAGTTTTCCTTTGGAACGATCCCGAGAAATTTCGAAACCTAGACAATGTTTCGCTTCACCAACATCTTTCATTTTAAATCTAGAGCTCAATTGGAGTTTTAAATGACTTTTGAAAGTAGAATCATTAGAAAAAATCAGTAAGTCGTCTACATATACGGCCACAAATGTCAGTTTTTTTTCTTTGATTTTGTAATATACGCATGAATCGGTCCTACTCCTCGTGAGTCCCGCTTGAAGGAGACAATCATTCAATTTATTGTTCCACTCCCTGCTAGATTGTTTTAAACCGTAAATAGTTTTTCGGAGTCGGCAAGCTTTGTCATTGACTTCAAACATTTCGGGTTGTGACATATATATTTCTTCAGATAAATCGCCTTGCAAAAAGGCACTGACAGCATCCATCTGATCTATGCATAAGTCATATCGCACAGCCAGAGCCATAAGGTATCGAATTGAGCTATATCTTACTACAGGTGAGTAAGTTTCATCGTAATCGATCCCTGGTTTCTGGGCGCAACCTTTCACAACCAGTCTAGCTTTGTACTGAACTTTCCCTGTCCCTGAACGTTTAGTTTTGAAAACCCACTTTGATTTAATGACGTTTTTATTAATCGGAACGTCAATCAAATCCCAAGTGTGGTTTGCTATTAACGAGTCGTACTCGTCTTTCATAGCTAACTTCCACTCATTTGCATCGGGCCTGGTTAGAGCTTCTTCCACGGATATTGGATCAAAGTTAGTTGATTTTGTCATGTATAACAGAAAATCATCCAATACTTTTGGTTTTTTAGGTCGCTCAGATCGGCGTAGATCTGTAGAAGTGCTATCTGCGGAATGTATTGCTTCCTGTGGAAATTCGAAGGTCGGGTCTTCCAAAGAATTTTCAGAGAAATATGTACTTGAGTCATCACTTTCTGCAACAAAGTCACTTTCTCCCACTTCAAGTACATCTTCATTAAAATTATTGTCTATGTCCAGAGGACTACCTCCCACTAAATCTAAATTTACAGTATCAACATCGGTTTTCTTAGAAATATTATCATTTTCCAAAAAAACTACATCTCGAGAGATGTGGGTACGTCTCGATTTGGGTTCATATAAACGATATCCTTTACAGTTTGAGCTGTATCCTACAAAAACACATTCTTTGGATTTTTGATCAAGTTTCCTGCGGTTTTGTTTGGGTATGTGCATGATTGCCTTGCAACCAAAAATTTTTAAGTGATCTAGTTTCACTTTAGTACCTGACCAAACTTCCTCAGGGATGCCATTAGATAAAGATTTTGTGGGTGACCTATTAATTAAATAAACGGCTGTGGAAACCGCTTCTGCCCAAAATTCTTTCCCTAAACCTGAATCTAATAACATGCACCGGACCTTTTCTACAATTGTTCTATTCATACGCTCAGCTAGCCCATTTTGCTGCGGAGTATGCGGTGTAGACAATTGGTGCTGTATTCCTGATTGTTGTAAGAAACGAGTAAAATCATTCGAGCAATATTCTCCCCCATTGTCTGTACGCAAAATTTTAATTTTATAACCGGATTGATTTTCAACAAATGCTTTGAAATTTTTAAAATGTTCAAATACTTCACTTTTATTTTTAAGAGTGAAAACAAAAACTTTATGAGTAAAATCATCAATGAATGTTAAAAAATATCGTGCACCACCTAACGAAACACTCTCCATTGGACCGCACAAATCCGAATGCACTAACTCTAAAATATTTTTAGCACGGGTTCCTGCATTTTTGAACGGTTTCAGTGTTTGTTTACCTTTTACACATATTACGCACTTATCGCAATTATATTCGGAGGAATTTACGTTTGAAACATTTTCAATACATTTAAGTTTTTTTATATATTCATAGTTGAGATGTCCTAGTCGACGGTGCCATAAATCCATTATATTTGACTTGGTAAGTAACGATTGGTTAATACTAGGTTCACAATCAAGTTTATAAATATTGTCTATTAAACTAGCACTAGCTATTTGAAAACCATCACTGTCAAGAATACGACAACCTTTATTATCAAAAATCACAGTGTTTCCTTGTTTAACAGTTTGACTGACAGATAGTAAATTAGCTGATAAATCCGGAACATAAAGCACATCCTTGATGTTGACGGAAACATTATTTAAGTTTACTTCTGTACTTCCAATCCCTTTTACATTAATTCGATGACTATTTGCTACCATAATGTCAGCAACACTTGCAGATTTTAAATTTTGAACTTTGGTGTGCGACATGTGAGCTGAAGCGCCGGAATCAACGAACCAGCTGTTATTTTTTGAGTTGGATGTATTGAAACATGATAATAAAGTCGTCTGCTTATTTTTTACGTAATTTGAATTGTTTACTTTCTTACGTGAACAGTGTTTTGAAATATGCCCATATCCATTACAATTAAAACATCTCGGACCCTTGGTTTGTTGATTTGTGTTTCTATATTGATGCTTATTGTAATTTTGCTGTTTGTTGTATAATGCCACGGAGTTTGTAGGTTTATTGTTTTTCACTTCTTGTAGTAGCTTTGTTTTAACAGAATCAGCCGTCAGTGGGATTCCAGAACTTTCAATGGCCATGATCATAGGTTTATATTCATCCGGTAAACCAGCCAATAAAAATGTTCCCAACCATTCATCAGTTATTTCAAAATTTATGTCGTTTAATTTTTGAGCGGTTGACATAATTTTTCCTACATAGTCTTCTACGGATTCGCAACTTTCAAGATTTGTGGTTATTAAAGTTCGAATAAGACTGACTTTGCGTGCAAGTCCAGAATCATGAAACGTTATTTTAAGTTTATCCCAAACTGCTTTCGCAGTATTTGCATTTTGAATGTGCACATAATTGATGGGATCAATACACAGAATAATTTTTGATTTGGCTTTAACATCGCGCCTGATCTTTTTTTCTTCATCAGCGGTAGAATCGGTACCGAGAACACATGTCCAAAGATCTTCTAATTCCAAAAAAGTTCGAATGGAAAATTGCCACGTGTTATAATTTTCCCTACCTTTAAGTTTTTCAATAACCGGTAAGTTGTTTCCAGACATTTTCACGTGTATAAAAACGGATACACTTCACTAATTACTTCGCTAACGGATACACTACTTGAGGTTAAATTTTCAGTGTCACCAAAAATATCCAATTTAAAGGCCCATAACCTCTTGGAATGTCGGTTTTGATGATCACAGGATAATTGAAATAACACAAGTAATAATTAATGATTTGTAATTAAAGTAAAAATAAACTGAAAATGTACAACTCTGTTACATTATGTATATTGACAACTAAAAAAATATAAGGCGGCTTTTTTACACTAGTGCCAACTTAATAATAACACATATTTTTATTAATAGAATGTGTACAAAATAATTTTCTCATTCCAACATAATTGATGTATTTTGTAGTATTATTGGGTTGCATAAGTATATCTGTTCTATTCTGGTGCAAGTTTTCTCAATGAATGAATATTATTCAAGGTTGTATACGAGGTAGTTGGTTTTAGGTTTCATAATTTTTTTGTTTTCAGGTAAAGCTCTCAATTTAATAGTTTTATAACTTACGTTAGATATTTGAGGAATTTGGATTGCAAAAACTATGTTCGCATCATTAAAATAGGCTTTTAATTGAAGTAATTCGTAAATATGTTCGTCGTTTAAAATTTATAATTGATTGTGAAGCGATTGTCTAACTATTTTTAATTCCGATTTTGTTAAGATGTGTTTAGATAGTATTCCCAATTTTGCCAATTTTATTGAATTGATATATTTGCATCTACGTGATCTGCTAATAATTGAATTTGTGATTGTATAGAAAAATAAAATTGACTTTGAAATAATTGTTGTTCAATGTTTGGATAAGATTTGATTGTTTTTACTATTATTTGTAACTTTGCTTGTTCGGTATTTATAAATTTGTAATGTTTTCAAAACATTGTATCATTTGTGTGTTTAATTTGTGTATTATTTACAGTATTTTTAATTAATAATTCGTTATCTTGAAGAGACCTAATTTGTTTGTTAATTTGAGTTGCGTCGTCATTGTCCATGTTTCCTGTGATTTTCGTTATTACTGTCCCTAATTCGTCTATTAATCCTCTTTTGTTACGTTTGTTAATACTTAAACTATTGATTTTTTCTTCTAAGATATTTTATTGGTTATGTAAATGTTTTGGAATATAAAAGAGAGTATGATTAAATTCTAAATTGATAAAAGTATCTATCTTAAATAGTTTCTACAGCTAATTGTAAGTTGGTTATATTAATTAAATGAATAAGGTTATTAAAATGAGTCGTTACTTTCGTTGATCCAAGGTTGAGGGCTAGCATGCCCTTAGTTTGTGTAAGGTCATGATACTCGATGTGTTGGCTCGCGGTCATTACGAATCTGAAAATAGTTTACTTGGTCGTAAGCGGGTTGTAATTTAGTTTTTCTCTGGTTATTTTTAATATAAGTAGGTCTTATAATTTGGGGTGGATCCGGTTTATTTTGATTTGCTTTATTATGTTTTTCCGTTAGTTTATTATTTTGTTCAGATATGATTTCGTTGATAATTTTCTTCTACAGGAGAGTTTCCCGTTGAAGATCGAGCGGCAGTTGTATGGTTTTCTATCTCGTATAGTTGTAAGAATTCTTTGAATTGGGTATTTTCAAATTCTAAACCTGAGTCGTGAACTATTTTTTTTGGGTATTCCATGTCCTGCTAAAAATTGTCTAAGTCCTTGAAGTACTTCTGTTCCGTTTTTGAATGGTGGAATGATTGTTTCACAAAATTTGGAAAATTTGTCAATGATAGTCATTATAAGATTTTTTCAATGAATAAAATATCTGTAAGTAGTATTTCGAATGGCTGAGTAGCTTGGTCTGTCTGTTCTTGTTTTAATTGAAGTGGGTGACGTTCATATTTTGCTTTTGAGCATGTGTCGCAGGTATTTATAAACGAGGTTATTTTTGATTTCATATTATCAAAATAATATCGTCTTTTAAATGATTGAAAATTGTCATGTATTGTCATCAGAACTCAGAGCGTGTGCAAAATTTCAACCTAATCGAAGACCGACAGGTGGGTCAAATTAACATTCCAAGATTTTCTTACATACATAGCTAGTTACAAGTGGAGCTAATAAAAGCGTGTTCACAAAAATGAAAAGAACATTTAAGTCGGTGTACGATATTAAGTTAATATCGTAATTAGCTTAAAGAGATGTCAAAATGTCATATTAAGGTAAGTGTGTTTCGTTTCTAGCTCATTTTTATTGACTTATTTAAAAAGTTGTATCTAAACTGATCGTACATCTGAGGCACAATATATTAAATACTTCTACTAATTTGCTGTAAATCTAATCTTTTTTCGAAATAATTTAAATGTACTGTATCAATCCCGAAAATTTAGGTATTGATTAAATTTGATCCCGAAAATTTCGGGACTAAAATATAACCGGGATCGAATACTCTAATCACAGGTAAGTAAAGTTTAATTATTAAATAATATTAACAAAATAGCAATTATTATGTTGGAAATACTACTAGGTTATCGTTGTGGTGTCAGTTCTAGTGAGTACATTTTCAAAGGACAATTGTACAAGCTTGTTAAGTTTCGCACATTTTGCGAATATCAAATATCGTTAATGATCAAGTGATGTCTCTGTTTTTATACCATGTATATATGAAATATACATAGTATATTAAGTTTAGTCCCAAGTTTGTAACGCTTAAAAATAATGACGCTAGGAAAAAAATTTTGTCATAGGTGTTCATACAATCACCTAATTAGTCCATTTCCGGTTGTCCGTCCGTCCGTCCGTCTGTGGACACGATAACTCCAAAACGAAAAAAGATATCGAGCTGAAATTTTTACAGCGTACTCAGGACGTAAAAAGTGAGGTCAAGTTCGTAAATGAGCATCATAGAGCAATTGGGTCTTGGGTCCGTAAGACCCATCTTATAAACCGTTAGAGATAGAACAAATGTTTAAATGTAAAAAATGTTCCTTATCAAAAATTGAACAACTTTTGTTTGAAACATTTTTTCGTAAACATCACTGTTTACCCGTGAGGGCGCCAATTAGGCGGAAATTTTATAATATGTGTACAAACTATACACTAAATGTCGGTCGGTAATGCAGAAACCTAGTCATTTACATATGTACTATACTTTATTAGTTATGTATGTGTCACATGTTTGTATGTGTAATGTGGTAAAGAAATCAACACTGACCATGGTATTTCAACAATTAACTCAGTCAATTGTTTGTTTTCACTTGTTGAAATAAAAAGTTGTATCTGCTCTGATCAATACATCTGGCGCAGAATTTTCTTGATTAAATACTTCTACTAATAGCTTTAAATCTAGTCTTTTTTTCAAAATAGTGTTCTTATCTTACGCTTACGGAAGAACTTATAGCATATAAAAATAAAATATGATTTCTAATATACTTTTTCAACCCATCGTTTTCCAGGTTTAAAGAAATAAATATTCTGATCAACGATACTGCTTCATATTATAATTATTAAAAGATCAATATTTCCACCAACAACTTCTATACTAGGAGTTGATTCCTCTAAATAAGTTTCGATAATTAAAACATCTGCGTGGTTGCCTACTTCTGATATGAATACGAACAGTATCGAGTTTTGCCCATCGAGTTTTTCCCATATTTATAGTGATAACTGTTTTATTTTATTTTATTAAAGGTTATTAATATACATACAATAATAAAATACACATCCGATTCCATTCTTTATTTATTTTATAATAATGAAGATCATGTTCACAATACAACCAACTCAGTCATAATGAATTAAACCTATTTGTATAAAGCCTATACAATATGACCATGGACCAATAATGTACAACTCTCAACCATGGACATATGATGATGATGATGATGATGATGTGTCATGTCTGTTTACAGACGTTGACGGATATGCTCTTCCATAATTTTCGGTCGTATGCCGAATGTACGATATCGGCTGTTGTTAAGTTAAGTGGTAGGTTTTCTAGGAAGCTTCTTCTTCTTCTCCCTCTCCCCCTGCGTCCTTCCACTTTTCCCAGCAGTGCTATTGCTTCCAGCTCGTTTTTTCTGATGATGTGTCCCAGAAATTCCAGTTGTCTTTTATATATTTTTGTTTTCAGCATTTTCTTTTGACCTATTCTTTCCCATACTTTTTCATTACTAACGTAATCATTCCATTTAATTTTAATAATTCTACGCCAAATCCAAGTTTCAAACGATTCTAATAACCGCATTGCGCATTGGTTAATGTTCCAACCTTCGCATCCATATAACAATACTGACCATACACATGTTTCTATTAACTTTTGTTTTATATTTGTAGTAATGTTTTTGTTACTTATCAAATTTTTAAGTTTATTAAAAGAAGTTTTAGCCATAGCCACCCGTCTTTTAATTTCGTGGATGCATTTTCCATCGTTAGTAATTAAGGTCCCAAGATACACGTATTTATCAACTGTTTTAAGTTTTTCACTATTAATTATTATATTAATTGGTTCGTTTAGTTGTTTTGCTTTTGATTTGTCACTACCATTATAGCTGTCTTTTTTGGGTTAATGTCCATTCCTAACCTTTTGCTACTTCCATACACTTCATTCAATAGATTTTGTAGTTTTTGTTCACTGTCTGCTATTAGTATTGTATCATCCGCGTATCTTATATTACACACATTAAAACCCGCAATTTTGATCCCTTCTATATCTTTTAGCCGTTGGAAAATTTTTTCAGTGTATAGGTTAAACAGAATTGGTGATAGGATGCACCCTTGTCGTACCCCCCGTTTGATAGAGGCCTCTTCGGTTTGTGTTTTATTGATATTAACCACTGCTTTTTGTTGCCAATACATATTACTTATAAGGTTAAGATCTTTATTGTCAATATTACATTCTTTAAGCACTTCTATTAGTTGTTCATGTTTTATTCTATCGAATGCCTTACTAAAATCTACAAAACATAGATACACTTTTTTTTGCACTTCTACACTTCTTTCGATTATTCTTTTAATTGTAAATAGGGCGTTTCGTGTTCCTACTCCTTTTTTAAAACCTACTTGTTCAGGGGATATATATGAAGCTACCTTATTTTTTATTCTTTCCAATATAACCCTTGTTAATATTTTCATAAAATTATTTATTATACTTATTGTTCGATGTTTTTCACATTCTGTGGCGTTCGGTGTTTTTGGTATGGCAATAATGGTAGATTTTAGGAAATCTTCAGGCAAGTATCCCTTCTCATATATGTCGTTGAGTAATTCTGTGTACTTTTCGAGTATAGTATCGTCGTAGATTTTAAGCATTTCAGCAGTTATTCCGTCTGTGCCTGGCATTTTGTCGTTCTTGAGTTTTTCGATGGCTGCTTTGACTTCTTCTTTGAGAATAGGTGGGCCTGTTTCATTTTGCAATATTGGTTTTTCTCCTCTCATATCGTCTTTATATAAATCTTCAATATACTTTTTCCATCTGTTTACGATATCTCTCGTCTCCATTAATAATCTCCCGTTCTCATCTTTAATAACTCCTGTCGATATCGCTTTCTTTTTGGTCCCGCATATTGAATTCAAAATTTTAAATTGGGCACTTGGGTCGTAATTTATATTTTGGCTGAGCTCGTCACAGGTTTTATTAAGCCAATTTTCCTTTTCTATGTGACACTTTTTTTTAATCAGTTTATTCAATTCTTTATATCGCTGTTGGTTGATATTTTTGCACACTCTTCGTTGATTCATCAGTTCTAGGATTTCTTGAGTTATCCAATCTTTCTTTCCTGGCCTCATCGTATTTGCTAACTCTTCACGCACTATTTGTTCATGATTTTTTATCAACGAATTTTTTATTGTGTTCCATTTAATTTCAATATTATCTTCTTTATTCCAATTTATTAATGTTTGGTTTATGCTGTCCGTGTATTTTAATTTAAGGCTTTCGTTAAATTTTAACTTTTTTTTAACACTATGTTTTAATATTTTTAATTTAAAGCGTAAACTGCACATTATTAAATTATGATCACTGTTACAATCTGCGCTTGGATAGGTTCGCGAATTCGTGATACAGTTTCTGAAGCGTTGATTTATTGCGATGTAGTCTATCTGATTCTTGTATCTTCCATCGGGACTTGTCCATGTATTTATTTTATTATTTTTATTTTGAAACCAAGTATTTGTTATAACTAAATTTTTCTGTTGACACCAGTATACCCATCTTTCTCCTCTTTCGTTTCTTACACCAAGTCCGTGCGGCCCCACTATATTATCTTCTCTTCCTTTTCCGACTTTCGCATTTAGGTCTCCCATTACAATCACGATATCCTGTGATTTGACCTGTCTGTAGGCAGTCTCTAGCTGTTCATAAAAGTTGTTTATATTTTCTTTTGAATCATTAGCTGTCGGTGCGTATACCATTATAATTGTTAAGTTGTTTGGTTTATTATTATATTTAATCACAAGCATTCGTTCTGAAATAGCCCAATAGCCTACTATTTTATTATACATTTCCTGCGTCATTATAAAACCTACTCCATAATCGTGTGTTGTACCTCCTGAATAAAGAACCCAATAATTGCCCGATTTAAATTTGCCAATTCCTTTTAATCTTGTTTCGCATACTCCCATAACATTTATTTTCAAACGGTCCATTTCCTGTTTAATGTTTGCCATCTTACCAGGTTTAAGCATTGTTCGTACATTCCACGAAGCAATATTAATATTCCCTTTATTAGTATTTAGTTTGTTTTTTTGTATTTTCTGGGATTGAAGAGCATAATCTTCCTGAGCAGTTTTGAGTGGGGGTTTGCCATTGCCCTCCACTTGGACATATAGTATCTCAATTATCCAAACATCCTCCTCTTCAAAATCACATAATATAAATTACATAATAAAAATCACAAAATAAAAATTATGGAATATATACATAAGATTTACAATATTACATATTTTCATGATACATAGTAAGTCATACAATTCATACTTCAAATTGCTTCAGCAATCTTGGAATTTTTTAGGCACTTTTACGTGCCGCCCCGATCTAGTCTGGATGCCAGAATCATTATAATTGATTAAATTCTTATCATTTTCCGATCTGATTTGGAGACCTGAATCAGTATTATTAGTTGGATCATTATTAATAATTTCTGCTTCTTGATACAATGGGACCTCGCTGTTTTCATTTAATTCGCTTTCAGGGCCTTGATCATTCTCCGTGATATTCAAATCATCATTCGTTAAAGAAAATTGTGTTTCGGTACCTATTATTCCCCTTTCGCGATTTAGTCCTTTTAATTTTCTTTTAAATCTAGAACTTCGTCTGTATCTTTTCCCATTGATTTCAATTATGTAGGATCTGAAATCTAGCTTTTTAATAATGTGACCCCGAACTCACAGTTTCGTTAATTGGTTTTGAACCATTACAGGTTCCTGAGCAATAAAATAATCAGGTTTTTTTAGCATGCCTGTTATAAATATGTCTTTGATTCTCTTTCTGTGCCTTATTTCACATATTGTCTGTATTAATAATAGGGCGGAGGTTTTCATTGCGAATCGGCAATTTAGTCCTTAAACTGCTCATTAGTAATTGGGATGGAGACTTATCCAAACCCGCTACGGGAGAACTTCTGTAGTTTAGAAGATATAAGTCAAAATCTTGGCCATCAGCTTTACATTTTTTTAAACATATTTTTTACAATACCAACATATTTTTGTGCAGGCCATTACTCTGAGGGTACCGAGGGCTTACTGTTCTGAATTCTGTACACCATTGTTTGGCAAAATTTTGTAATTCTGCAGAACCAAATGGATTATTGTCGGCAATAATAATCTTTGGGATTTAGATTTGTCTTTTATTGGAACAACTTCCACCCACCTAGAGAAATAATCAACGAGAATAAAAAATTTTCTTCTATCAAACTCACCTATGTCGAGCCCAATCTTATAGAAAGGTGTATCTGGGATATCGTGGGGAAATAGTTCCTCCTTTATTTTACTTCTTTGAAATGTTTGACATACCATGCACCCTGATACCAGTCCAATAACGTCAGACATTCCTGGCCAATATAAAAATTTTTTGACTTTGTCCTTTAATTTATTTAGTCCCAAATGTGTTTCATGTAAAATATTTAAAACATACCGCCTCAAAACGACTGGAACGATCAGTCTATTGTCATAATAAAGTATACCGTTTTCTTCATGAATTTCATCACGAAGTTTATAAAAATGAACAACTTCAGGGACCGAACTGATTTTTAAGTTTGACGGCCAACCCTCCCGATAAAATTTCGCCACAATCGATAGCGCTGGGTCTTGCTTTGTTTTTTCTACAAATTTGGAAAATTTTTCGTCCGTAAAGTCAATTTTTTCTTCCATGCAATGCACCCTTTCTAACATGGTTGGGTCATCACCAGAGTTTGATTTAACAAAATTACGCGATAAAAAATCTGCAACATACATTAATTTACCTGGGAGGTATTCTAAATTAAAACTATAATGTACTAACATTATCCTCATTCTTATCAAACGATTGTTAATTATTTTACTAATATCTTTTTTAAAAATAGACGGGGAGTGATCAGAGAAAGCGGTGACACCTGTATGGCCATTGATATATTTATGGAACTTGGTGAATGCAAAGACAAGTGCAAGCATTTCTTTTTAGATTTGCGCATAATTACATTCACAATCTGTTAATGATCTACTGGCAAATAAAACAGGTTTACCCTCTTGAAAAAGTGCACACCCTAGGGCATCCTTACTAGCATCAGCTTGAATTACAACTTTTTTATTAGGATCAAACGAACTTAATAGTGTAGCATTTCCTATCATTTTTTTCAATTCAATAAATTTTTTATCATGAAGCGGAGTCCATAACCATTCTGTACCTTTTTTTAATAATGATCGGAAAGGAGACAAAATCTGAGATAGATTTGGAAGATGATTGCGTAAAAAGTTTACCATTCCTAACATTCTTTGCAATTCTTTAACATTTCGTGGTGCTTCCAATTCATTAATAACACGGATCCAATCTATGTCTGGTTTACGTCCCTGCTCATTAAACAACATTCCTAAAAATTTAACTTCTTTTACAAAAGACTGAATCTTTTCTTCATTGAATCTGATTTTATTTTTTCGCGCTATGTTCATTACATTATTGACAATTTCATGCAGTTTTGCTTCTGTTTCGGCAGCACTCAAAATGTTATCAAAATATACCGAGACTCCTTTTAAATGGCCAAAATATTTACTGGTTAATTTTTGAAAAAATTCAGGTAGTACTGACAATCCAAAGGGGGCTCTTAGAAACTTATAAACGCGTACTAAATGAACACAAATTACCAGAAGAATTATCCAAAACTAGCTAATGAAAGCCAAATTTAAGGTCAAAAAAGCAGAAGAATTTTTTATTAGCCAATTGATCCGAAATGTCATCAATTGTTGGGATTTCGTAGTAATCTCTGATTAAATATTTATTTAATTGTTGAGGATCTATGCAAATTCTTAACGATGAGTCTTTTTTCTCTACTATAACAATATTATTAACCCATTCCCCAGGAGTTTCAACTTTTTCGATAATTTTATCTTTTTCTAAAGACATCAAAGTTTGTTTCAACTTATTTTTAATTTTTAATGGCACCCTTCGCGCAGGACTTGATTGTGGTACGGCACCTTCTTTTAATTTTAACGAACATATATCCGGAAAACAACCTAAGCCCGTGGAAACATCATTATTTTGATCCAAAAAATCTGATAAACTTATATTTGGGGTCTGAATATTATCAATTTTTTTAAGTAATTTTAAATTCACACACGTTTGTAGTCCTAAAATTGGTACCCCAATATTTTTTTCAACTACTACGAATTCTGCTTTACAGCATTTATTTTTATTACTAATTTTTAATGTAATTGTACCAATTGGTTTTATTTTAAACCCCCCAAACGTTTCTAAAACTATATACTGGAGTAAATCTAAGCAAAAAAAGGCTGTAATATGGATTAAAAGTTCGAGCAATGAAACTTTGGGGTTTTTCTTTTCACATCAAAATAAGTATTTTTTGAAATTTTTTACTTTCCCGGAGTGGTGCAACATGTTTAAAAAACAAAATGGCGTCAAAAATGAAATTTTTTTCAGAAATTTTATCATTTTTATTTTATATTCGCAAAAGGAGACTTCGGTGCATATCCAAATTTGGTAGGTTTGTAGTCAATGTTAAGAACTACTCCTCATATTTTTTTGGTGGGGTTTCGTCCCTTCCCCTCCCAGTTATATATATATGTATACATGCATATGGTAAAACAGTTCATTTGACTGTAACTTGAAAAATATTCGATTGATTTTAATGAAACTAATATCAATAGTAGGTTTTATTACTTACAACTTTCGGTTAAAATTATAGCGAAATTCGTTAAATAGTTCGGCCAAAATTTCCAATTTAGGGAATTGTTTAAAATGGCTGCCATTTTATGCCATTTTGTCCTACGAGGTTAAATTTTTTTTTAAATTGTAGCATTTTTTATTATCTTTCGATTTTATAATAAGTGACTTACCCGTAAAATGACTCCTTGGTCCATATTTTTGCGAAAAACGGAAAATTTAACACTTTCTGGAAATAATTGTTTGGGGGGTGTATGGACTGGCTTTGGGGGGTGTTTTTTGCTTTGGCATGAGAAAACTATTTTTGAAAGAGGTCTATATGGTTTAAAGCAAAATTTTTAAGTTTTAACCCCCGCGCTGTAAGGGGGAAGGGGTGTATGAAATAAATGTATCTTAAAAGATTTTAAAAAGAGGTCAAAATAGTTTAAAATTCTAAAGTAACCCAAAATTTTAGCTGTTTATATTAATATAGCACTTTTTACAACATCCACCCCTTCCGCTCCCCCTTTCATATTTTTTGAAAATTCAAAATTTTTAGGACGTATAAAGGGGTTTTTGGGGTCGCTGATCTCGAATTTTGCAATAGATTATCAAAAACAATTGTAATATTTTTAGGGGGTGTACTTATTTGGGAAAAAAGTTCGAGATCAGCGACCCCCAAAGCCCCTTTATACATCTTAAAAATTTTGAATTTGCAAAAAATATGAAAGGGGGAGCGGAAGGGGTGGATGTTGTAAAAAGTGCTATATTAATATAAACAGCTAAAATTTTGGGTTACTTTAGCATTTTAAACTATTTTGACCTCTTTTTAAAATCTTTTAAGATACATTTATTTCATACACCCCTTCCCCCTTACAGCGCGGGGGTTAAAACTTAAAAATTTTGCTTTAAACCATTAAATATGGATCAAGGAGTCATTTTACGGGTAAGTCACTTATTATAAAATCGAAAGATAATAAAAAATGCTACAATTTAAAAAAAAATTTAACCTCGTAGGACAAAATGGCATAAAATGGCAGCCATTTTAAACAATTCCCTAAATTGGAAATTTTGGCCGAACTATTTAACGAATTTCGCTATAATTTTAACCGAAAGTTGTAAGTAATAAAACCTACTATTGATATTAGTTTCATTAAAATCAATCGAATATTTTTCAAGTTACAGTCAAATGAACTGTTTTACCATATGCATGTATACATATATATATAACTGGGAGGGGAAGGGACGAAACCCCACCAAAAAAATATGAGGAGTAGTTCTTAACATTGACTACAAACCTACCAAATTTGGATATGCACCGAAGTCTCCTTTTGCGAATATAAAATAAAAATGATAAAATTTCTGAAAAAAATTTCATTTTTGACGCCATTTTGTTTTTTAAACATGTTGCACCACTCCGGGAAAGTAAAAAATTTCAAAAAATACTTATTTTGATGTGAAAAGAAAAACCCCAAAGTTTCATTGCTCGAACTTTTAATCCATACACAAGGCGTAATTTCACTCTACTAATATTAGTTTTCGATAAAACATGATTTCTCAACCCTAATTTATTTTTAAACAAGTGCAATGGCAAAACATTTGTTTCGGCTCCAGTATCTAACTTGAATGAAACTAGTTTTCCGTTAATATTTAAATTTTGTAACCATTCGCAATTTTTATTTTTATTAATTTGATTAATTTTAATGTAGCCCATGCCTAAATTATTTAAATTAATAGAATCTGATGATTCACTGTGATCAGAAACAGCCATATTTTCAACTTTTCTAGCGGCTCCGCCACACATAAAGACCCAGTGGCCTATTTTAGAACATTTATTGCATTTTTGACCAAACGCGGGACAGCGATTTTTAAGGTGTTTCTGCCCACAGCGCATACAATTAATAAAATTATTTTGGTTAGTAAAATTATTTTTATTACCGTCTGGTGATTTTTTATAGTTACTTTTTACCACTTTAAAAATTTCTTGAGTTTCTTCTTGCTCTTCCTTGACCATTATGTTTCCATAGTTATTACGAGCTGCATCTTTGATCGTTGCCAATTCAACAGCTTTCGTTAATGTTAACTTTTTGACATCTTCTTCAAAGAGACGATCCATGACTGGTCCTTTTCCAAGACCCATTATAAAACGATCACGCATTACTGTACATAATTCACTACCATAATTGCATTTAGAAGCTAATTGTCTAACACGTGCCTCCCATTCTGCCATTGATTTGCCTTTTTCCTTACGGGCGTTGTCAAATACATAAAAAACAGTTGCTTCGGTGTAAAGTGTGTATCTAATACTTTTACTAAATCTTCAAAAGTTTTATCTTGCGGTTTATCAGGTATACATAATCCATTTAATAATTCCATTGATTCCTCGCTGCACATGCTTAGAAACAAAGCCTTTTTGACATTATCGTCTTTAATGTGTTTAATGTAATGGCCACGTGCACTTTCCATCTTGTTTAATCCTTTTTATTTTAACACTTTTTTTTTTTCCTTTTTTATTTGCCAGACCAATATACAATATTATACAAGGCATTGTTATCTACATATTTATGTCGTATGAATTTGACAGTAAGAGGTCGGCACTCATACACGAGGCTCCTCTGTAACTTAAAATTTATAATGTCTATTATCACTTATGTAATGTATTATCACTTATGTAATGTGAACTATCGAAATGACATTTATTTAACATAACATAATTTTAAAATTTTGTGACTTAATTTAATTAATTTATTGTTATCTAAACGAAATCCACTAATCCATGCTTTTAAAATTTTCTCCTCTACTCCAAGGCAAATCAAATGCATGTACTCGACAGGAAATTGAGAAACCATTCCAATTTCAGTTTCTTCAAATTTAGATTTTCCAAGATGGTGATCTTCATTCAGGCGATCAATAAAATTATCATCTGTTCGTACCGGTGCATCTATTTCAAGAAATATCATACGGTGATCTTTATAATCACCCTCCTGCACACATTTACTACAGCCGTAGTAGCCAGTATGACCTTTTGTGTATGTCACATACGAACGAGCTGGTGAATCACAAATAACAGCTCTAATTTTTACAAAGAAACGACGATGATTATATTCAAAACCTTCTGAATAAAGGATTTTATATTCATTTATAAAGTCTTTTAGAAAATCGTTACAATCGTCGGGTTTGTTAAGCCCATGATAAACCCCGATGACAAAAGGTGAAGCAACTTTTGGAAAAATTTCAGCTAATATGGGATATAATTGTCGTTTTGAACTTTTAGAAATAGGTAATCCGTCGATATGAACATTTATTGATAAATTTGAAGTAAATTTATCTATACCAATAGATTTTAATTGATCAATTAGTCCTTGTTTTAAGCCGTAATGAAAATATTCACCAGGTGACACAGAGCGAATGACAGTTGTTCGGGGGGTACTTAATAAGGTACGAGAATCTGTAGGTAGATTTTTTAGCTCTTCAATTGACGTAACATTAGTAAGTGTTTTGAGAAGAGATCCAGTTGCCGCTTGACTAATGTTATATTGGCATTGCCATTGAGCTATTTGACATTTTAAATCCACTTTTTTATCCACTTTAGCAATTTCATTTTGTAGAATCTCAATGTTTTTATCTTTTACAGCTGAACAACTCTCAATAGAATTAAGCTGATCTAAATTATTGTCATAATTATCAAAAATAATATTATCATCGAGTCCTACGTCATTCGTCAGCACAATGGAGTTATTTATGTTCGTATCATGAACAATATCTGGCTTAGAACTTGTAATGACATTGGAATCAGTACTCGTTTGAATTGGAGAGGAAATATCATCAACAGTATCTTGCTTGCAATTTGTTATGACATTAGAGACACTACTTGGTTGGATTGGAGAGGAAATATCTGGTAGCAATAATCCATTAATATTTCTTTTCAATCTTCGGTTTCTTTGACTTTTTGATAACTCGCCAAAAGGCTAGCGTGGGAGCATCGTTTCCTATTTTAACAAATAGAATAATTAATAAACGAACCGTAAATTTTTTTTTGTGGCTTTCAACTTTACATTTATTGTTGTATTTAAGAGAGTCTAATGATAGTAACTATAGTATTGTATAAGCAAGGAGCATGTGAGTTAAATAATGTTGAAAATTAAAAAAATTTGTGAAATTATGAAAGTTTAAGTACTTACTATCATATTCTATAAAAGTTTTAAATGCTGCTTCGAAAATTATTTAAGAAAATATTAATTTATGTTGTTCATTAAATTTTATGAATAACCTAGCTTTTTATGGCTTCTCAAAATTGAAAATCGAACGATAATCTTTGTGGAAATAAGCTATATTATTGTTAAGTACTCATAAAAATAGTTTAAACGTTCATAATTTTGTGACATTTTTACTTTTTACACTAATAAAAACTTTACTAGAGTCTCTTAAAAACAGAAGCACCAATATTTACATAAAATTGTATTATATTAAAAATAAAGAATATTACCTGATGTTCTGAATTAAATAATCAAATCGAATTTCACCAATTTCAAAATAGAACCGTTTCAATTTTCAGTTGATAATCTTTATTTAAAGTTAATTGATTAGCATTCTGTAAACACAATAACAATAAGTTTTTTGCACTTGATCTAACAGCTGATTAGAAACATGCGGACAGTTATCCCAATCATGACAGCGCAGAGAAAGATAAAATGTGCGTATTTAATGACATCTATAAGAAGTTTACAAAATAAATACATAATGTATTCATAAAAATGGAGCCTTTTTTATGAATTTCTAAAGTAGTCCTAATTTTGAATACAATAAGAAGTAAAAAAAAGAATGCTTGAAGATGTCAAAAAATTGATGTCTTAAAAAAGATGTCTTTAAAAGTTCTTAATTTAGTGTTCTTAAATGTAAACTCATTCAGAACTCATGAATTGACTTCTGTTAGAAGTCTTCTAAAAGACTTCTTGTAGTCGTTTTTATGACTTGTGTGCTATCTGGGATGTTCTGCCAGGTTCATATGACCTCAACAGAACGCTACCTGAAAAAATCAACAAAATTGGAAAAAAAAACTAGTTAATAATTAAGGGCTAATTAGGTGCTAATTAAGTGCTTTAATTACGAATTTGATGCTCAGTTTTTTTTCCAAATATTGACATGTACTACATTCGAGTTCATGCGAAGTTAGTACAAAGTATAGCCATGAAAAAAACATCAATGCCGTTGTTGGCCTACCTCACAATTAATTGCTAATTAGGTGCTAATTAAGTGTCTTAAACACTAATTTAATGCTCCATTTTTTTTAAAATTATGATGTGTTCTGCCAGGTTCATATGAACCCAGCTGAACACTAACTGAAAAAATCAAAAAATTGAAAAAAACTAGCTAATAATTAAGTGCTAATTATGTGCTAATTATTTGCATTAAACACTAATTTAATTCTTAATTTTTTTTTACGTAATGTACTAATAGGTACCTGAATACAGCAGAGCACTACCTTGAAAAATTGACAAAATAATAAAAGACCTAGATAATTATTAAGTGTTGAGCAAGTGAGAACTAAAATTCCTTATTACTACTAGAACTAAAATTCAAGTTCATGCGAATACAGTACAAAATATAGTTGCGAAATAAAAGCAGAACCGTTGCTGACCTAGTCATAATTAAGTGATAATAATGTGTTTATGCAGTGCTGTTATTGCGAATTTGATTTTTCAGTAGATTACAGAATCCTACTCGAACTTGTTGGCAAGTTGCAAATTTGTGTAATTTACGATCAGCTATTCATGAGTATCTATCTCATCGTCTTCCTATCGTACGACGTTTTTGTAATGAGATCTCATTGCGGTGTTTTGATTTTTCCTTGTGTGAGTCGTGAAGTAGGGG
Organism: Chrysoperla carnea; assembly: GCF_905475395.1. NCBI lineage: Eukaryota > Metazoa > Arthropoda > Insecta > Neuroptera > Chrysopidae > Chrysoperla > Chrysoperla carnea. The sequence goes on along the minus strand of NC_058342.1, from coordinate 8,609,716 downwards.
AAAGTACGGTTAGATAGGAACTTTTAATTTCAACCCGGCAAATTGTACCGAAACGCAAAAAAAAAATTCTAAGTTTGTATTTTTGATAAAGTAATGCCTCTAGTAACAGTATGTAGAATATAGGAACGTTGACGAAAATTTTTCTGTATTTCATTATTATTTTTAAAAAGTGCTATTTTTCGAGAAATCTAAAATCCGTAGGGTAAAATGGGACCTTTTTTGTTTTGGCCTGGTAAACCTCAATTTGAATCCAAACTACTTTGAGAATTTGTTTTTTGTGTAGATGATTATATATTGTAACAGCTTTAAACTTATAATGAACCTTGAATGTCCCAGTTGTTGCATATGTACCAGTTTTTGCAAGATTATTATATTATATCAGAAGAATAAACAAATTTTGTATTCACGTTGTCATCAACATTGAATTTTATGCCTTCTGATATAAAATCCTGAAATCCGCACATTGATGTAAAAATTTCTAAATGTGAAAGAATCGTGCGAATTGCGCATGGTAATAGTACTTAATAAATAAAATAAATTATAATTCCTCTGTTTATCTTGTGATTCATTGAAAAGTTATTCACATTATTCGAACATTTTTTTATGTTGGATAAATATCTGTAGTTGGGAAGATTAAGAAAATTCGCAAAAAATCGTTTGCATGACAAATTCTAAAACTTTAGCACATTTTGCAATGAAAAGCTGCTCATTCATTTATATTTTTTCAAACCATTATTTATGCATATTCTTTTAAAATTAGGTAGATATTCTTATAAAGTTCTATATACGCACTACCTATACATAAACTTTAGAATAATTTTGATAACCATTAAAAAAGAATGTGTTAGGAAAAGGAATCAAAGGTCTCGTTGTACCCGACATACTAGAATACCATTTTACCCGAAGTGCACTTTTTTCATTTTGAAACGAATTATTTGTAGACAAGATAACTTTATATCACAAGCGAACACAATATTTGCTTGTTTTGAGTTAAAAAATAAGACAAGGTACTCACTTCCTTCGTAATTGCAATCAAAAAGTTTCGGCAGAATGTTTTTTGGAACAAAAAAGTCGACCTCCACAGCACCAAAAACTGTTAAGAGATACAAAAATTTTTTAACAGTTCGATTTTTTACAATAATCAATTAATTTTTTTTGGAAAGATAACACTGAACAGTTACTGAAGTGCAGAATAAATGGCAGCACGTTTTCCTTTCAAAACATGTCGAGTCCTGTCTTACCCGTGGTCCCATCTTACTCTAGTTTCCTTCTATCATGGTATGTATTGAATCAACTTTGCATATATTGTATTAAGTAATCTTGTAACTTCAAGAACCTTTGTACGTAGTAGAGTAGTTATTATGTTGCAATTCATGAGTTGTGGAAGAGGACTGTTTGAACGTTAGTTATCGCAAAACTTGCTTCCGGCTCGTATTGTAAATTTCACATTCGTACAAATTGCCTTCTCTGCACACTTTGGTAGATGCACCACCTTTTTTTCTATGGTAGCTTGTTCTGCCAAATTGAGATAATCCTTTCATAGCATCTCCCTACAAATTTTGGTAGGATTCTAATTAAGCGTGGAAAAAAATGTTTATTTAGTACTTATGAAGAATAAGATAAATGCCAGAGCAGATCCAATATGCCTAAGTAGGATTAGGTTGTTAAATGAAAATTTATCAAACAAAGTTAATTTCTATTTTATTGTCATTCACGTAATTCATTTATTATTAAATTCAATTTTCATTTCGTTTTTCAATATCATTAACAATATAAATAGCTGTGCCAAAAAAACTCAAAAAATAATTAAAACGGTCTTTCCAGAAGTAAGACTTAATAAAAGGAATGTACTTAACTTACGCATAATCAGAAAAACGATAGAAAAAAAATCGAACGAGAAATACATAATTAGTACACATCATTAAGAACATAAAATAATAGAATGTGCTACGTTTTCTATGGACTTGTTTATCACGACACGTTAAGTTTCCATTCTCACTTTTACCAGGCGATAATTGGCAATTAATATTTTTCGTAGTCATGAATCATACATTAAAAAATTCACCATAACAGGCAGCGATTAGTGACATTTTAACGTTAACGTAGTCACGTCAACAAACTCAAAGCAAATTGAACGCTTTTAATATTTGTTCGAAATTTGAAAAATTGCACCGTAACATACGATCAAAATTCAGCTTATAATTATTATCATTAGATGTAAAAGAGTAAGCGAAAAAAATTATAAGAACGCACAATGACTTTTTGTATTCGATCCAGGCACCTTGAATTTAGACTACGATTACATTTCTTATTAGAGGCTGTTGATAAATAACATAACGCGATTTTTGGTGTTTTTCAATTCCCCCTCCATCCCTTAAGCGTTACTTTATCAATGGAAAGCCTGTAACTATGAAAAACAAAAACCTTGGAAACATTTTTGCAAATTCTAAGTGCAAGATTTAGGCGATTCCACAGCAGAAAAATGTCATGGAAGATAATGGAAGTATGACGAAGTAATTTATAATATATTATTCAACAAGCGCAACAGAAGCTTTTTTTATTAATGTTAAGTTCGTGATACTGCAATAATTTTTGCAGTGTTCCAAAATTAAAGCAGTTTCACATTGATTTGAAAAACAAGTTATGCTGTCATTTTTGTTAAGGAGTTAGACCACTGTGAAATTTTCAAAAAGTCGATTCTTTTTCTATTCATTACGTAAAAAATCTATTAAAGTACTTCAATGTATGTAGAAAGAAATATTAAAAAATTACTAGTCTTGGATGAATATTAAGAGCCATGCACACATTCGTGAACGTTAAAAACAAAACCGCCACAGTGATCTAACCCCTTCAAAAACAACTCTCCGGCACTTATTGAGACATACTATTTCAACATTGCATAAATATCAGCAGTGCAGGTCGACAGAAATGTGACTTGCTCTTGTGACAGCAAGTTGTAGAAATGTCGTCGAACTCGGTCCATTTGTTTCCTGGTCGTGGGCAAATGGCCGTATAATGTCCAATGTTGGTTCTTGATATTTTAAAATCCGTGGATTTTTCCAGTTCATGTTTTGAATTTCGGGTCACGGTCCTGAATGGTGGTACGAAATTTATGATCCCCACAAGTTTGTAGGCCAATTTTTTGTCAGCTATCAACAGAGAAAAGTTCTGAGGAATTGTCTTCAATTGAAGTTCTCTGAGAAGATCAGCGTCTTCAACAACAATAAACAGTGTTCCTGAAACAAACATATTTCGCCAAATTAATTATATGGAAGTGGTTCAGTACTAGCGTTCTTTCCTCCTCAAAATCAGTGAAATTCTACTAATCTTTCAAAATAATTCCCAAATATTTTGTGAAGAATCCAATATAGTTATTATGATCATATTTAACTGGTATATGAGCTTATCAATGTATTACCTGTATTTTTTAACGTCGTCTCTACAGGCGATGAACAAGAGTTGCAGGTACGTGTAGGCAAGCTCATCCGTTTCATCATCATATCATCGAAGTTGTCTTTTAATAGACAGGAATGAGCGATGGTCACTGTGACCCTCTTTTTCGCAATGTTGGTGCATCCACTTCTGCATTGTGAAACTTCTTCGCAACTCGGGAAATTCCTGAACGCATGAAGAACTGCGTAGGATATGTTGATGGCGCAGTCCAAAATCAAACACAGTTGTCCATTAGAGTAAATCGCTCCTTCTCTTTGGCCAAATATTCATGCAGCATGACCGTACGTTGATTATAGGCGTGTGGTCCTTTCAACCCGTTCTGTGCCACGTCCAGTCCCAGTTTGATGAATGCATTTTGACTGGTCTGGAATGTTTCTTGCAAGTGCGGGTTTTCCGCAAATGCAAGGATCATCACCTGTATAACCGAGTCAAAAGCACACGTATTTCGCACTCCAATCGTTTCATTTTTTCTTTTGACCATTCCACAACCGAAGGAACCATTCTTCATCACGGGGACATTATTTGGAAAGTTCAGACTCGACACTTCTGTTTTATTGAACTCTTCCCCAACCCTCGCCAATTTTCTTCAAATCTTGTAGCAACGACTGTCATCGCAGATGGAGACTCGTGACAAGCCATGCACAATCTTTTTTCTCCATAACCTTCGCTTGTATCGGGTAATGGCATGGAACATCCAGGGAGAGCGTGGACAGGTTGATCACATGACGCACATGTATGGGCTCCACCTGGTTCGTCACCGTTGGCACATGCTGGGCACGATTTCTTGATAGCAAAGCTTTTATCACTGGATTTGTTTGTTTCAAAATCGCAGTCTTCTGTTTGTACCTTGGATATTTCGTAACTCTTATCAATGTCCAAGGATTTCCATGTGTTCTACTCTTCGTTGATTGATTGGCCGAAATCATCGATAGTTGTTACTTCTTCTCGAGACTCTTCCGTTTCAAACAAATCAAGGTATTCATTTTCTGTAATATCTGTGAGACTCTCGTTGTGGAAAAAATTTTTTTCGTCGTGTTTGTCTCCTTCAATAATAAATGTGTCAGACACATTCAACTTTTGTTTTTTTTTCAGGGGTACTTCCATTTCAGTATCATCATCAAGACTAGTAAGTGGCATGTCATCTTCATTTACTTCCTTTGCATCAGCCAAAAGTGTTTTCCTATTGATAATGGAGATGTGCTCGTTCAAAAATCTATCAACGCGAATTCTTCCCAGTTTTTGTTCAAAATCAACGTTTTTTATTTTGTTGAACTCGCCCTCAACAGAAGCACTCGATGCCGGGATTCGACCGTACCCAAACATGTTTCGGTAAACACAAGTCCACATGGGAAGGTGTTGAATATCAGCTGCCAGATGTTTCCAAAAATCACGTCAGAAGTGAGCATTGGGTAGAACTCCTTCTTGCATCGTTGCTTTGATTGAATTCACGATATCGTTACCCCTAATCACTCCAGCGGTTGACTTCAGGTTCTTCCTCCTCGTTTGTGCTCTCTTTCAATTCTTCTTCTACGGATATGACATCTTCTTCTTCCAACTTCTGCAGCACATCATTTAACGATGACTTCCCTGTAACCTGATTCATGAGGAACGATTTCGCAGCATTGCATGGCGTTTCTGAACCCTCATCGCCCAAGATTCCTTCGGTTTCGTTCATCGACACGATGAGAGCTTTCTCGATGAATGTTCTAGCGGACTCCAAATCGGTGCATAAAATAATTTTTCCGATCACAGCCATGTAAAACTTCTTAACTAAACGGGGTACTGCTTTCAATACCCGAGAGTATGTCTTCAAAAAATGTGCCACGTCTATGCGAACATAACAATCAGGGAGCTGATTAGAGAAGAACGAGTCGCAATATTTCTCGATAGTTGTATACCCGCAAAAAGTTCTCACTATGGCCGTTTGCAGAGCCCTTGACGCATCAGCTATAATTTCTTTTGGAGGTGGAGCTCCTGAGCGTACCCATTGCACTATCCAATTTTGTAGAGTACCTGTATTGTGCGTCTCGGTCAACATTTGAGTCACAGGGAATTGGCCTGAGGATGAGTTTATAACACCAAGAAATTGTTTGCTGAGACTTCCATCTGGCCGCTTCAATTTTGAGAACAATCCGCCTGTAGCATCGATCTTCAAACTCGCTTCTTCACGTTTCGCATATTTTTTGTAGACAACGGTTTGATGGTCTGTCCAGTAATGCACAAAAAATGGGTCATAACCAATTTCCCGGATAGTAAATTTGTCTTCTGAGCGACCGATTCTTTTCATTTTTGAGATGGTAATGATCGGATCTTTGTCCAATGAAAGAGATTGAAGGTGTTTGCATTTCGCGACGGCCAATACCCCAGATGTTGGAAGCGTAGGCGGCTCGGAGTCTCCCGGTGTCATCTTCGAGTTGGCTACATGCAGACAAAAGAGCTCAGTAGACTTATGAGCAAGAGTTTGAACTACTTCCGTTCGATAGGGCTCACGCAAATATCTTTTACCACATTGACCCTTCCTCATTGTTAACGCGCAGTGCATCAGCATGTTTTCCGATGAACCTTCAAATGTCATGTCCAACGATGTCTTGCACTTACATGTTCCTGTAACCGAAAAAATTTTGTGAATAAAAAAACACGAACCACCTAGGAAAGTAACTCCTAGGAAGGTGCGTCCAGCTACATCCCCCACTACACCCCCAACTACACCAAATTCGAAATCGAATATTGCAAAATTCTGTGCTAATTATGTGCCAAAACGGAAAAATCCTGTTCTCTATTGGAAAACACCTTTTTAAAAATTTCAAAGTAGGGGATGTAGGTTAGCGTTAAGCCACATCCTCCACTCCGGAAAAGCTACTAGGAAATAGTGCATGATTATTCAATCAGTGAAATTGAAAATTATTATAATTTTAACCGTTTTTTCAAATAAACACTCAGAAATAGAGCTGAAATTACACTTTTGCTGAATAAAAAGCATAAAATAATAGCACATAATCGTTTCTCAATCCTCAGTGCAAACTTTATGAGCACATAATTATTCAGTAATTGAAATTCCAAAAAATTATAATTTTATCAGAAAATTGATAATGAAAAACTTTCAAATTCTCAGGATCTTTGAGTAAATTGTTTTAAATCTTTGAAGTTTTCAAAATTTGTGAAATTTTCTAAACATTGTCAAAATTTTCTGAACTTTAAAAATGTTCCCAATACTCCAAACTATTAAAATTTCCAAAATTGTTAAAAATCTTACAATGCTCGAAATTATCAACCTTTTCAAAATTTTAGAATTTTTAAAATTTTCGAAATGTCAATAATCATGAATATTATAAATTTTCAGTTTTCGAAACTTTAAAAAATTTCTGAAATGCATGAAAATTTGGGAATTTTTGACATTTTCAAAATTGCCAAAATTTATTAGAGTTCACAGAGAAGTTATCGTTGACTCACATCAGTTCTTCAAATTAAAAAAAAAAAAAGAAAAAAAATTTTGCAATTTCGTGAGGCATCTGAACTATGACACTCTGCCTGGTCTTGTTAAATTTGTTAATGCTGATGCGTCTTCTTAAAAAATTCGTTAGCAGAAAATTGACTAAGATTTTCATCGTTTCTTTATTAAATTTTAAGTAAGGTAGTAAGCTAACGAAACAAAATGTAAACAGATTTTACTTTTTTCAAGTTGAGAAATTCCTGTATATGAATTTCTCAACTTGAAAAAAGTAAAATTTTCTTTATTAAAATTTAATAAAGAAACGATGAAAATCTTAGTCAATTTTCTGCTAACGAATTTTTTAAGAAGACGCATCAGCATTACACATTAACAAATTTAACAAGACCAGGCAGAGTGTCATAGTTCAGATGCCTCACGAAATTGCAAAATTTTTTTTCTTTTTTTTTTTTTAATTTGAAGAACTGATGTGAGTCAACGATAACTTCTCTGTGAACTCTAATAAAATACCCGTTACATAGAAAAAATATATATTTCTTTTTGAATTTCGAGTCTTTTCGGAATTCGCCATTTTTCGGAATTCGCAAAAATGACGGAGTCATTCAACTTTTGTTCTGTCCAATGCACTTCGAAAGCGAAGAGCATTGAGGTAGCATACAAGTGAAACGGCCCTGAATGTTTTGGCGCGAAACATCGCAATTGGCCAGAACAAAAGTTGAATAACTCCGTCATTTTTGCAAATTTCGAAAAATGGTAAAGGACTTCAAGGAAATTCAAAAAGGAATATGTGGCTTTTCTATGTTACAGGGATTTTGAAGCACCCTCCTGTACATCTGATGACTCCCTTCTTACTAAGAATGTAATGAGCCAGAATTATTATTGTAATATAAACCAAGTGAATACATACCTTTAGCAGAACCATTTGACAGATCTGCACTCAAATAGTGGTTTTTGAACTGGAATCCGCATTTCAATTTCGTTGCATTCCAAATCCTTTGGGAGATTTCTTGTTGCCAAACGCCAGGCTTCAATTTCATGACAGTGCGATGTTTGTAGGTCTTCGTTTTGGCAAGGCTTTTGAAGATGCTCATTTTCATTGAAATTGTAAAATTTTTCGTCTCAATTGTATCTTCAGCGTCGTTACATTTCGTTTTTAAAGTTGTATCGCAGGTACTTGCATTCGAAACATCACTCTCACGATACCGGGGAACTAGTTCTTTTTTTTCGCGACCGTTGAGCAAATCCCTAATTCCATCTTTATTGCCGCACACATATGCGTACAAGGATTTCCCGGATCTTTTCTGACCGAGTTCATCTGAAATTCGGTCCCACAAAGAATCGTTTTTCGATAAAACTTTATCTCCCAAAAAGATGATTTGAGATTTATATTCTAATAGTTTTTCAGTTAGCGATTCCGACTCGATTAACCGAGGTCTTCCGGGACCACTCATTTTCGACGATGCACATTGAATATAAGCTAGGTTTTTTTTTTTTTTTTTTTTTTTTAAATAAAACACCCAGTGACAAAAGAAAAGAAATGCAAAAAGAAATATATATATATATATATATATATATATATATATATATATATATATATATATCAACGATCTTGGAAATGACTCCAACGATTTTCATGAAAATGAGCATGTAGGGGTTTGTTGGGGCGATAAGTCGATCTAACAAGGTTTCATTTTAAAAAAACGTCGTTTTTATTCGTTTTTTCATGAAAAACTGAAACATACATCGCAAAATATGACTCTTCCTGACATCTATTGGTGTATATCGTAGTTAATGAAATACAATGCAAATTATAACTCTTCCTTGGTGTATATCGTACTCTTCCTGACATCTATTGGCGAATAATAATACTTTTTTGTGAGCAACTAATGGCTTTAACGACAAAACAGCAGATGGCGTTGTTAAGTAACGAAGTCAATGAGTGTTTGCTTTGAGGTTAGACTAAAATTAATTGTTTATTTATGTTATTTGTATCTTCTTAATGCACGTGTTCACTTAAAAATGCCTAAACGATCTTGGAAAAAAACGCTTATAAACAATCTAACTTCACGAAGCCGCAACTCGTCTCAAGAACACCTAGAAGAGCATCGTCATCAAACTGATCAGGATTCTCAAACTTCTCACGATTATCAAACTTCTCACAGTGAAGACTCATTAAATACAGAACATAATCAGGTTTTTGCTCGTCCCACACGTGCTGCTAAAGTGAGATGCTTGCAAAATTTGACTGAAATTACACGAGCAGAAAGGTCTTATGATTTAGATGTTTCACGAGAGCGTGCGGCCCAACGTGTAGCTAATGAAAATAACGAACAACGAGAGTGACGTCTACAAGATTTGCGGCAGCGTGCGGCAGAGCGTGTAGCTTATGAGAATGATGAACAACCAGAGCGTCGTCAGCGAGATTTGCGGCAGCGTGCGGCACATCGTGTAGCTTCTGAGAATGACGAACAACGAGAGCGTCGTCTGCGAGATTTGCGGCAGCGTGCGGCACATCGTGTAGCTACTGAAAATGACGAACAACGAGGTCAACGTCTGCAAGATTTGCGGCAGCGTGCGGCACAACGTGTAGCTAATGAAAATGAGGAACAACGAAAGCACCGATTAGAAGAACAAAGACGTCGAGACGGAAGACGACGTAGGACTTTAGAACAATTGTTTGCCGACTTATAAATGTGCCGACGAATTGTAATGGAGCAACCAAAATTTTCAAATGAATTAGTACGTCTCTTTTTAAACCGTCACCCATATTCGGAAGAATTTCATAAAAAAATAAGAAAGATAAACGCATCTTTTGCTCTAGCATCCTTCAATGTAGAAGATGATAGAACAATAAATAGCCGTGGAATTTATAGTTTTATTGTTTGCCGACAAGTATATCATAAAATGAATATGGCAGCACATCCGACCCAAAATGATGTTGGTGTCCTTGAACGGCCACATTATGGACAACTATACTTTTTAGACCCTGATGAAGCCGTGAATGAAAGAGTTAATCATCCACTCAATTCAGGAATTACTACCTCAATGATGAAGCTATTGGAGTTTATCATTCGAGCGCAAAATCGTTATGCACAGGGATATATAATGATGCGAGAAGTAGAGGATGAAATGAATCGGTTAACTTCTGCCCAAGGGTTGCCCCCACCATACGTAAAGCTTTTATTTAGACTTCCAGATGAAGCTGATCGCAGAAGGTTCAATATACCGGCGTGTAATGCGGTTTGTGCAGTTTTTACACTAAGTGCTGATCAAAGCTTTCCAGAAAATGAAATGATTGTTCATCAGCGCAATAAAAAGATTGTCTCTTTAAGTAATGTTGATAAGCGAGTTGAGCCATTTACTTATCCATTATTTTACCCCGCTGGCACGGATGGTTTTAGCCCAGATTTGAAGTTACAAACGCCTTATGAATTTGTTAAATTTTTAACAGAGTCTCCATCAACAGAAGTACCCGATATACGGGAACTTCCATTTAATGCACTGCACTTTGGGGGTCGATTATTCAACAATATTTAGTGGATACTTACATTCGTGTAGAGCGTGACCGTATTTAGTGGATAAAATACAACCAAAATAAAATTCTAGCTGAACAATATACGGGAGTAACCAGTTTCATTAACCAACTTGCCGAAAAAAAAAAATGCCAGAGTTGATGAAAATATTATTTTACCCTCTTCTTTGCCTGGTTCAACGAGGTATTATACAGAAAATTTTGAAGATGCAATGGCAATCGTTCGAAGGCTTGGATCACCTGATTTCTTTATCACAATGACATCAAATCCTAACTGGCCAGAAATAAAACAGGCATTGCAAATAAATTTAGAAGATGAAACAATCTTGCAACAGCTTCCGCAGGATCGTCCTGATATCGTGGCTCGAGCTGCTAAGTTAAAATTTTACCAATTAATAGAAGATTTAGATAAAAAACAAATCTTTGGAAAAGTATCGGCTTTTGTTTACACTATAGAATTTCAGGAACGAGGATTACCACATATGCATCTGCTTATAATTATGCCATCTGATGACAAGATTCATCAACCAGAAGAGCTCGATGACTTGATTTCATCCGAAATATCCGGAAATGATGACTTAGAGTTAAGAGAATTAGTACTCCAATGGATGATTCACAACCCATGTGGCGATTTAAATCCCAATGCAACGTGTATGGTTCATAAAAACGGAAGAACAAAATGTCGGTTCGACTTTCCAAAATCGTACCAGGAAGTTACGTCTTTAGTAGATGATGGTAAACCAAATTACCGACGACGCTACAATCCGCAGTTGGACCCTCATAGTCCCCAATTTTCACACGAACATGCGGTTTATCGCAAAGACATAAACGGTCGTCGTATAACAAGAGAAAATCGTCATGTAGCCCCCTACAACGCCTATTTATTGAAAAAATATAATTGTCATATAAACGTTGAGTACGTAGGGAGTATTTTGGCTGTGAAATATCTTTATAAATACATTTATAAAGGACACGACTGTGCATCGATCAAAGTTGTAGAAGAACAAAGGACACTGATTTATGATGAAGCAAATACTACATACATTGAAGGGCGTTGTGTCACGCCATCAGAAGCATGCTGGCGATTATTTGCTTTTGAAATAAAAAAAAAAAGTCATAGTGTCCAACGACTGGGTATTCACTTACCAGGACAGTATCGGATCGCAAACTTGAACCAAACCCATGAAGATTTAGCCGATATTGGCCAAAAAGGGTCTACTCTAGAGGCTTATTTTAAGCACAATGCAGAAATTAAAAGACATAATCATTCAAGCGATAATGTCTCACGTCAATATCATTTTTATTGGCAGATGCCTGAAAATTTTAAATGGATCGGAAAATCTAGCAAATGGGAGCCAAGAGTTCGTCATTTGCGAGTCATTGGTAGGATTCATAATGTAAATTTCGTTGCTCAACCGGAACTTTACCACTTGCGATTGTTACTATTTCATGTGAAAGATGCGACAAGTTTTGAAGACCTTCGAACCGTAAACGATATCCAATATCAGACGTATAAACAAGCCTGCTTAGCACGTGGCTTGACGACGATCAAGAATGGATAGAAGGATTACAAGAATCCGCATTATTTAAAATGCCTGTAGCAACGAGAAGCCTTTTTGTTCAAATTTTAATTTACGGATCTCCTGAAAATCCAAAGCGTTTGTGGGAAACATTTAAAGAAAATTTGTCAGAAGATTTTATACATGCAGCCCGGCAAAATGGGCAGCCTATAGAAAATGCAATTAATCGTGGTTACAGAATTATTGCTAAAAAATTAAACACTGAAGCAACAGAAGGCCGAAATTTCCAATACTGGGTACAAACTTTTGGCTTTGAAGACATTGATAATTACGATCTTGAAGATAATCAAGATAATTTAAACACGGATGAATCAGCAGTATTAGGAGAGCGAATGTACCAGTTACTAAAAGGAAAGCAGATAGAAGTAGTTAATTCTATTCTTCAAGCTGTAAATAATACAGCTTCTGAAACGAAATGCTTCTTCATTGATGGTCCGGGGGGTACTGGGAAGACATTCATATATAAAACATTATACTATATGCTGACTGGAAAACGATACAAAGTAAAATGTATGGCTTTTACCGGTATTGCTTCCATATTATTGCCTAATGGACGTACTTCTCATAAAACTTTTGGACTAAAAGTACCACTGACACCAGATTCAGTCTCAAGTATCAAACCTAATTCTTCTAAAGCGAGACAATTAGCAGAAATAGATATTTTTCTTATGGAGGAAGCTCCGATGCTTCCAAAATATGGTTTGCAGAGCATTGATCAACTTTTACGATCCATTGGAAATTCGGATCTCCCTTTCGGTGGCAAAGTAATAGTACTAGGAGGAGATTTTCGCCAATGTCTGCCTGTACAGCCACGTGCAAATAAAACTGAGTTATTAGATCTTTCTATCAAACGATGCTCCTTATGGTCTGTTTTTAAGACTTTTAAACTAGAAGAAAATATGCGCGTTAATATAGAGCAACGTCAATTTAGGCAACGGCGAACTGACTTTAAATGCTATGGAAGAAATTGAATTGCCACAAAATATCATTTCAAGCAACAATCTTATTGATGAAGTATTTGGTAACTGCTTAGCCAATGAAAATTATGAAGGGATGAAAGATAGAGCAATACTCGCGCCTCTTAACAAAGATGTTGAAAAAATTAATGATGATATAGTTGCTAAACTTCCCGGAGAGTACAAAACTTACTATAGCCATGACTCTATGAAAGATCAACCTGAAGGAGGAGTCGAATTTACAACAGAATTTCTCAATAGTGTTAACATTTCAGACTTGCCACCACACGAGCTAAAATTGAAAAAAAATGCGTTAATAATGTTGTTGCGTAATTTAGACGTGTCAGAAGGACTATGCAATGGTGTGAGACTCATGGTCACAAGTCTGTGCAATCACATAATAAAGGCAAAAATTGTTACTGGTGAACAATCCGGCAAAGAAGTACATATACCAAGGATAACCTTAGACTCATCAAAAGGACAACTGGGATGCACCATGCAGATGGACTTTCATTGGTAAAAATGAAGATTCTTTTCTGTCCATCAAGTTTTCGCGCAAAATCAAATATTGATTTGATGCTTCTGTTGCTGATATTTTATCCCCCTCCATCCTTTTTACAGTTTCATTAAAGACTCCAGCTACATTATGAAGAAACCAAAGCCAAAGTTCCCCATTTGGATCGTCAAAAAATGATTTCAACACTACTGGGGTGTTGGGTTGTGAAGAAAAGTATTGCTTAAGAGGCAGCATCATTTGTAAAACACGTTCCAATGCTGGTAGAAGTCTCAGCCATCTTGTGTTTGAATAAGACAAGAGGTTGCGGTACTCCACGTCAATAAATTCACAAAGATCTTTAAATTCTGCCACTCGCACTGTGTATATATGGAAAAACTTAAATAGTTCACAATAACAACTTCAGCATCAATAGGAAGTAGGTCAGCAGCGTTATTAATGCAATTATTGACTATGTGAGCCATGCAACCAATGCCAAATAAAGTTTTATCAGTACTAGCTGATAGTTTACAGAATAGGTTATTTGTTCCTTTTCTTTTTGCGCCACCAAAATTAGTATTAGTGTTGTCTGCAGACATTCCTACTACTTTATCCACCAAATCATTACGGCTTAAAACTGAAAATACATACTCACTAAGTTGATTACTTGTTTCGCCACTTAATGTTTCAAGCTCTAAAACTTTCACATTTACACCACGGGTCTCATGCAAATATCTCACAACAATTGGTACAACTTTTTGAGCACCATGATTTGAGCTATCCACCATTAATGTAAAACATGACGTTTTACTGAGCTCCTGCATTAATTCTTTTTAAATGTTTGGAGCCAGCACATTTTTAATCATGGCTTCGCTTTTTGTTCGAGCAGAAGAAAATTTCTGTTCAAATAACGTTGAAATGAGCTTAGAAGTACAATCTTAGGATCTAAAACTAGGATTATGTTTTATAGTGTGGTAGGCTAAAACAGCTTCTTTTGCTACAATTTCATTTTGTTCTGAATCATTTTTAGTAACAAACTTACTCATAGATGATGACATAGCTACTGCATTCACACCAGCTAAATGCTTTTTAGTTTTTAAACGCCACCATGTGAAATATTAATTTCACTAGAACATTGAGTACAAAATGCAACGTGTGGGTTGAGTTCTCGCTTTTTCAAAAAGGATATTCCTTTTGGAGATCACTATTAAAAGAACACTTTCTCTTCTTACCTTTATCGCCACTCATTGTTCAACTTTCAAGTAGCTCATGCACAAACGGAACTGTAATCAAACCACTCGCTAACTAAACGATAACACTGCTGTGATGTCAAGTACGAGTGCTAGACTGAGACACACTGACCCTGACGTGACGAGACGAGAGACGAGACCGTAGCAGACGATTGTGTGGTGGGAGGGGGTAGTAGCGTCGTGTCATAGTCTCATAGTCACTTCTGCCAACCTAAACCCGGCTAGAGAACTATTGTGTGCGTGATCTATGCGCTGAACAAATGTGCAAAAATTACTACTTCTTACAAAAATTACTACTTTTTCCTCAGATCTTCAAAAATCGGGACAAATATATTATATTTCGGGACGCCGGGACAAAGCTCTATAAATTGGGACTGTCCCGATTTTTTCGGGACGCATGGTCACCGTAATAATAGAGCAAGTTTTTTATTTTATTTCAAAGAACAGACTATTGTTAGATAAGGGCATATTTTAAATTTTGGACTAAATATCGAAATTCGCGTTGTTCATAGAATCAACCTCTTAAATGAAAATCTATCATTTGATGATTTCGATTTATGCTAGCAATTTTTTTGCTAGCCACTCTACGGAAAGAGATAAATTTGATTTTGAATTGATTTTAGTTTTGAATTTATCCCTTGGGCATTTAAACTTTATTTTATTAACAGATGCTTTATAATTATTGAAATAAATGTTTAAAAAAGTAATAAAATTTAATTTTAATTAGGGATGCAACATCGCTCATAAAAAACATCGATATTTTGAAAAGTGAAACATCGATGTTAGAAATATCGACGTTTATGAACGATATATCGATATTTTGATCGATGTTTTTTTTTTAGCAGAAATGAGACACTACTTAATTTGTTTTAACATTTTTCAAGAATTATAATTTTTCATCTTAGCAGAAAACAAGTTGGTATTTATTTTTTTAACAAAGAATTTAAAAATAATAATTTTGACAACCTGGTGCCTTGTAAGCGGTTTCTCTGCTGGTTTATTGTAGCTCCAGCTTCAGAAAATAACCGCTCACTAGGTACCGAAGTTGCCACTATAGGCAAATAGGTCATAGCTAAATTATGAAGCTTAGGAAATAACCCCTTCATGTCATCCCACATCTCCAACGCATTTCCCTTTATAGGAGTAACAGAAGATGACATGAACATCTGAAATTCTGTTTCTGCTTTAGTTTTATCTTTGGTATTTTTTTTCATATTATTGTGCGTCAATATTTTATGGTAGCTCCATATATCACTTTCAATATTATCGCCTTTTTCCGATTCGTCAGAAGACTCATTTGCGCTCGTTTCATTACTCATTAGGTAATTGTTTATGTAATTTATGACCTTTCCCTTCGCAATATGATCTTTAAAATGCATTAGCTTGAAACGAGGATCCAATGCAGTAGCAATTGCCAACAATGAACATTGCTCTAGTTTATCAAATCTCTTAGAAACTTCCTTGTCAATTTCTGCTTTTAATGACAAGGTGCTTTCAAATGTTGCTGAATATTTATCTAGCATGTTTCGTAAGCAGCTTACGAGAGGAATGACTTTACTTGCTGTGATATAATTTTGCCCACAAATTTCTTTTGTGAATCTCTCAAAGGGTTGCAAAAGTTGTATGATTTCGCGCAGACAGCCTACTTCATTTGAAGTTATCATCGGTGGCGCATCTGAACGGCATAACAATATAGCTCCAATTATTTCAAATAAGTCCATAAAACGTTCCAACATATAATAGGTCGAGTTCCACCGAGTACGAACGTCTAATATTAGTTTCTTTGTCTGGCCTTCCTTCAATCCATTCTCTCTTTGCTTTTTGCGCAATTCGTCACTAGCATTGACACTACGTTTAATGAATTTTACAATTTCACGTACTTTACTTATGATGGTAGATGCAACTTTAGATTTATCCAACGAATTCGTGACAACTAAATTAACTGTGTGAGCAAAACAAGGTATAATTTTTTTTTCGCCAAACATCACCCGATTAACTTTCATCACCGTGCTATCATTGTCAGTTACTATAGCTGTTACTTTATCAATTGAAACATTCTACTCCTGTAAAATATCTGTAAGTCTCTTTTGTACATATTCAGCTGTATGTTTTTCAAACAGTTCAAAAACTCCCAGAGATCCGCTGATGAGTTTGGAATTTTCTAAAAAATTTATAGTGACTCCAACAAACGACTTATTTTGCATTGTCTCAGTCCAAATGTCGTACGTAATACAGTAATGTTCTGCCTCTTTTATATATTTTTTGAAAACTTCTGACATGGCCTCATATTTGTCATCTACGCGTTTTTTTAAAGTTTCTCTTGAAGGGATTTCATATAAAGGCACAATTTCCTTCATTAGTTGTATAAATCCCTTACCTTCTACAACTGAAAACGGTTTATGGTCCATGATGATGAAATTCACAATAGATTCAGTAATTTTTTTATGTTTATTAGCTTCAGTATTTGAAATGCTTTTAATATTATTAAATAATTCTTTGACATTTGAGGTAGGTTTGTCTGAAATATGTTTGGAATCAACAATAACAACATCCGTAGCAGTACTAGTACTTGCAATGGCTTGTGCACATTGAACTTCTTTGTTTATGTCATCATCATTACAGGTTTTACTTTTCTTTTCTACTGGCTCCTCTTCTGTAAGTTCCGTAACCTCCTTATTAACTTCTGGGTGAACCTTCTCTAGATGGCCCCGCATATTTGAAGTATTACCTGAAGTTCCTAGGTTTTTATTGCAAAGTTTACAAACAGCTTCTTTATCATTGTCACATTTCTTGAAATAATTCCAAATTTTGCTTTTCTTTTTATTCGGTGGCATTTTATCTAAAAATAACATCAATATTGAGAATTAAATAATCATGGACAAAGTAAATAAATTTTCGTGTACAAAACTAATCAAAGCTTGTGATGGGTACTATATAACTAATATACTACTTAAATACATACAGATCCGTATCAGAAATTAAATAAAATCATTTAAATTTCTTAGAGTGTACATTAACAAAATACAAATAAACGAATATCGATATACAAAGCGCACGTATCCCATCACTATTTTCGTAAATTTCGTAACCATATTATCGTAAAAATAGTGTGTAATAAAACAACAACTGGAAATCGAGAGACGTGTCCCTACTTTAAGAAATATTTATAGGGAATACTTATTTTTAATCTATATTATACAATAAGTCAAAGCAAGAATAACCTAACTCTGTCACATAACATAACCTTTTAATAAACGTTTATCTTTTTAAGCTCACTATTTACAATTAAATAGAGTATACTTATGTTGAATTAAATAACTAAATACGGTTTTCAATCAGATCGGTACGGTCTATCTGTGACCACGAACACTGAAAAGTGTTTGAAACGTCACATGTAAAAATAAAAACGTAATGAATGCGATAAAAACCGTATTTAGTTATTTAATTCAATACTTATATTATTAAAATAATAGATACGTTACGTACTTAATTTAGCAATACTCAATTGAGTTATCTATCACTTTTAACAATAAGTTCACTTCTTTTTCTTAAATTGTGATCTCTGATATAGTGAACGTCAAATAAAATACAGTACACAATGGCCGTTAATGTGGGCGAGCGAAGCAACTGCTTCGTTCAGTGTTGCCACAACTACAAATCTTCACACACCATAATCTTTTATGCCTTGGTTTCCTAGAGAGCAGCACCGCTATCCGTCACAGGTGTGAGTGGGACACACTTATATGCACGTATATAAGTCTGTCTTGCTCACACCTGTGACGGATAGCGGTGTTGCTCTCTACGAAACCAAGGCTTTATCTGGTAAACTATTACAGCTCCGATTTGTCGTTGCAATTACGTTCCCTTATATGCATCTTTTTTTTTTTCATCTGAATGCTGACATCGTTCATAAAACATCGTTCATGAAGAACGATGTTACATCGATGTTAGAAGTTTCAATATCGATGTTAAAACATCGATGTTTATGAACGATATATCGATGTTTGAAAAACATCGATGTATCGTTTGCATCCCTAATTTTAATTAAAGAAGGAGTCACTAGAATAGAAACTCTTGACAAAATTTTAAGAGCATTTATTTCAACAGGACGGAATTTAAATATTTTGTTGTAGACACGAGAACATGCTTTTGAGGGTCGAATTGCCATGTGTTTTTTCCAAATCCTTTTCACCAAAACTGAAAGTTGGAGGGTGAATAAACTTACCAGTGGGAAAAATTTTTAAAAATATGGCTATGTAAAATTGTATCTATGTCACTCAAAGTATAATATGATAAAAAATGGGAAAAGTAAATAAATAAAACATTTTAATAATGAACACTGCAATTATATATATTTTTTTAAACATTAGGTTGGATTCATTGACGTGTTAGTTAAAAATAAATGATAGCAAAATAAAAGTTGTAAAATGAATGAATAATGCAATGAATTTTGACGTTTATAGACTCATTTTCTTTAGAACCAAATATTGAAAAAAATTAATTAAATTTAATAGTTTTAAATAATTATACGCGTAGAAAAGCATAATATAATGATGTAACAAAAAAGCATTTTACAGAAAGCGTTATCGAATATCACAGAAATTTATTAATTATATTAAAAAATAAAAACTTTTTTAATTAAATTGAATAAATTGCAAAGCGTTAAAAAATTTAAGGTAAGCGTTTTTGGTATCACAGAGTGGTAAATAATAAAGTATTTGATTTAAATTTCTAACATGAACTCGAATGTAGTACATGTAAAAATTTAGATAAAAAAAAACTGAGCATCGTAATTAGAGCACTTAATTAGCACCTAATAACCACCTAATTATTAAATAGTTTTTTTTCGATTCTGTAGATTTTTTCAGGTAGGGTTCTGCTGAGGTCATATGATCCTGGCAGAACATGTCATAATTTAAAAAAAAAGGAGCATTTAATTCGCTACTTGAGCACTAAATTAGCACCTAATTAGCACTTAATTATTAACTAGTTTTTTTTCGATTTTGTTGATTTTTTCAGGTAGTGTTCTGCTGAGTTCATATGAACCTGGCAGAACATGTCATAATAAAAAAAAAAGGAGCATTTAATTCGCTACTTGAGCACTTAATTAGCACCTAATTAGCACTTAATTATTACCTAGTTTTTTTTCGATTTTGTTGATTTTTTCAGGTAGTGTTCTGCTGAGTTCATATGAACCTGGCAGAACATGTCATAATTTTAAAAAAAATGGAACATTAAATTCGTGACTAGGGTACTAAATTAGCACCTAATTAGCACCTAATTATGCATCATGTCCGGTTTTGTTCTGCTAATATTGCTCTGCTAGGTTCATGGACATGAATATTTATTTATATTAATCCATAACATGAATTAAATATCTATAGAAAATAGGACGAAATAGAAAAGACAATGACAGTTTTATAAAAATAAAAAAAGGCCTCAACGTTTACTGAGGATTATGTTTGTCGGCTATGGATTTTAGTCGGTCATTTGCGTTTTTTTATTTACACGCCATCCTTTTATCCACAAGTTTATTATTTTCTTCACAACTCCTAGCCATACAAGATGCATCTATTCAACAGGAAATTGTGGAACCATATCAACTTCCGTTTCTATAAATTTTGAGGTTCCTACATGATGATCTTCGTTCAGCTTTCTTCGAAAATTGTAGTCAGTTCGTAAGGGAGAATCTATTGATAAGAATCTCATTCGATGGTCACTATAATCCCCTTCCTGACTACATTTACTACAACCGTAATAACCGGTATGCCTTTTGGTTTGTTTTACGAATGCCTGAGCTAGTGAATCACAGATTACAGCTCTAATTGTCACGTAAACTTTTTGATTGTTATACTCAAAGCCGTTTCCATGAAGAATTTTATATTCGTTGATAAATTCTTCGAGATATTCATCACAGTTAGCCGGCTTCTCATATCCGTGATAAACACCAATAACAAAAGGTGCAGCAATTTTCGGAAAAATTTCACCTAGTATTGGGTATAATTGACTTTTAGAGCTTTTCCATATAGGTAATCCGTCAATGTGAATATTAATTAGAATATTATTTATATTTAGATTAGTTATATCAATAACCAGGGCCGTCTTAAACTGTGCTGGGGCCCTTTGGCACACAAGAATTTGGGGCCCTTTTGGAATGTAAAGAAAGTGAAATACATTTTTTTACTGTGATCTGCTTTATTATGGGTAATCTAATCTAATATAATTAATGATATTAGTATGATGCGAAATTACGATAATAGTTTCTTTCGAGATTTCTGTTGAGCAAAATCTTCTATTAAATCCTCGAACTCAGTTTCCTGAAGAATATCACTTTCTATGCTCATAATTGACAAATTATTTAGTCGTTCTTGTAGCATTGATGTTCGCAATTCATTTTTAATTCTCTTAAGCTGCGAAAATGAGCGCTCCCCACTACAATTGGTAACCATTAGGCAAAGGAATATTCTTGTAGCAACTTCAACATTTGGAAAAGTTTCTTCTAATTTATCAGTCTTTATTAAGTTAAGTAAGACTGAGATATTTAAATCCGCTGATGGCTTTGCTATATTTTTTAAATATGGGCTTAAATGAAAACATTCTGTTTTGAGCTCATATGCATTAATGTCTTCGTGATAAAATTCTGCAAATTCGTTGCATTTTTTGGTCAATTCGTCAGATTCGATTGTTGTTAACTGACAAAGAAAACTAAATCGATTATCAATTTCTTTGTATGCTGCCGAACGTTTTTTTAAATACACGAAACTTTTCCTTGCCTCTCAACTGGAGAGTCTCTGATGATGATGGTCCTTCAAAAAAAGTGAGGCGTGAGCTGCGAATTCTTTTTCTTTCAAATTTATCTTTGTAATCAGCACCTGGATTTTTTTCTTTAGCAGCCGTTTCATAATGATCAAAATTATTGCGTGCGTTATTGACATAACTGATCAGAGATTCGAAAAGTTTTGTCACAACGTCCATAGTCAAAGTGCTATTCTGTAAACTTAGACTTGTTTTATTCATAATTCCCAAAATATCATTCCATATTTCCGTCAGTAGAGCAGTCTCAAATTTTTCCATTTTTTTTACTAAGCTTTGGGCTTCGTTTCTAGTGTCTCCTGGTTGATTGATGTCACTTGCGATGAAGGATAATGCTTCAGAAATATTTAAATAACCATTTTGCAAAGCATTAATAGCATTGGCATGTGCGGACCATCTGGTTTGCGAAAGGGACTTCAGAACTCTATTTACACCTAAATGCTCTGTCAAAATTTGCCAGCGTTTGGTCGAAGCTGAGAAAAAATTATACAATTTTTGAACAAATTGAAAGAATGCTACTGCTTCAGTAATACATTCAACAACTTGAACACCCACTAAATTAAGCGAATGTGCCGCACATGGAACGTAAATTGCATATTCGCATACTTCTTTTATTCTAGACTGGACACCAGAGTACTTTCCAGACATATTTGACGCATTGTCGTAGCTCTGTCCGCGGCAATCTTTTATGGGGATATCAAGGCTTTCAAAAAAGTTTAAAATGGTATCTGCTATATATTGCGTATCATGTCCATCCATAGGCAAAAATTGCAAAAATTGCAAAAATCTCTCAATAGGCTGTCCATCTTTTACGTATCTAACGATGAAAGTGAGCTGGTCAACATGGGACAGATCAGGCGTAGAATCTACGCTAATAGAGTAATATTTCGCTGATTTCAGTTCGTTGACTATTGTTTTTAAAACTCGCTGTCCCATTAAATTAATAAATTCGTTACAAATATTTGCAGATAAATATGATACACTTCCTTTTCCACGATTTCCGCAGTTTTGTATGTGATTAGCAAGAAAAGGATCAAATTCACTAATCAGTTCTAAGCGATCTAAGTATCTCATTATCACCACAAAAAGCAAGACCTCTTGAAGCTAAAAATTTTACTACTGCAACAACCCTCCTAAGGACATTTTTCCAATAGCTAATTTCTGTATTATATATTGGGACAACAACTCACTATCAATTCGTCCAGTAATTTTCATTCTTGTGACATAATTCATCATAGATTGCCTGTGTTGCAAACTGTTCTCATGCTCCATTAATAAGTTACTTATATGCTTCCAATCCTTATATCCATTTGGAGAACTCAAATTATTACCAATAGTGGTATTAAAGAGACGGCAGCAATAACAGTACACAGATTTCTTTGTTGGAGAATGAAGAAGCCATTTTCTGTCCAAAGACTCACCATTCTTCAATTTACGAGTAAAAACATTTTTTGTCAAGTATTTAGTTTTGGTTTTACCGCTTGAATCTGGAAAACTTGTAGAAGTTTCGGAGAAATCGCAATGTTTATTTTGGAAAAACTCTGGCCCTTTTCGAATCCAAATATTACGGACTTCTTCCGTTAAAATGTCATCACAGTACTGACCAGGGTCATTAGATACAGATACATTCTCCAAGTTTGCAATTATTAACTAACAGTTGCTCGAAGTCGAGAGTTCAGCGATTGATGTGTGTTTGTCATTTTCGTTACACGTAATAACCTCTTTTTCCTGGTTATTCTCAGAGGTATTTTTATCTTGAGGTGATGATGATGAACAACTCCCCGACTTATTTGTTTCTTCCACCGTAAAAAATGACGTAAGCTTTGGAAGTTTTTCCGTGATTTCTTTTTGAGCTAAAACTTTTTTTCTCTTTTGTGAACCACTTAGATATGTTCTTTTCGACATAATGAAATAATATTTAAACGAACAAATCAATAGTTCTATTAATTTTACCCAAATTACATTAAACAAAATTAAATCACGACACTTCTGTGAAAATAAGTGATATAATAAGTAATAACTTTAGGTAAAAAGTTCCGACTGAAAGTTTTTCATAATTTATCCGGGGATTCCCCCAAGCCCCAACCATAGACAAAGTCGACATTTTTTATGGTCGCTTGAATTTGGCATTGGAGCGGTTTGCATGGATGATCGCTAGATGGTGTTCTTAGTAAATTAGGTAGGATGCGTTCAGAAATACTTTTAAATTACTGAATAACTGAATAAAAAATCAAATGATATGTAATTTGAAAATAGACATTACAGACTCTAGATTATAAAATTTATAAACTCAAGTAAATGTCTGGTAAGTTATATCAGACCAAAAACAGCCCTTTAGTACAGCCAAAAAGCGCACTAAGTTTAAATTAAGCAAGAAGCTACCGTGTCTATATACCGCACACAACCGAGACCCTGTAGGCTTGATGTCACTCAAATTCATATAAATATATTGATTGGAATAAATCTGAAAATAATCGATATTCGGGCATTGAGAAAAGTGTAATGAGTATTTTGAGATTAAATGTGAGAGAAATTGTCGGCCCTTCGGGGCCCTCTGAGGATGGGGGCCCTGGGCACTCAATTAATCCTCGATGTAAGCCATAATGAAAATATTCACCAGGTTTCACAGAGCGTATAGTAGTATTTTTCGGAGTATTCAATAAAGTACGTGGGTCTTTGGGAAGATTTTTCATTTCTTCTACTGAATTAATATCAATAAGAATTTTTAACAATGACCCACATGCAGCTTGGCTGATATTATATTGACATTGCCACTGAGCTAATTTACGGTGTAAATTGATGTTCGCATTATTCATATCAGGTGTTTTATTTTGTAAAATATTACAATTTTCAGCTGGTGGAGTATTCTCGCGATCATTATTATGATTATTATCACTAAACTCTCGATTTTTCATCGACACAGAATCACCAGTAACATCATTAATGACGGTAGAATCCCGTCAACGACGACAGCATCACCAGGTATGACCTTTGAATGATCCAAAACATTATTAGTATCACTAATATTTGTAGTACTGGTATTTTCTCTTGATTCAATCGAAGTTGAGAAATCTTGATGCAGTGAAACTGACTCATTGTGACCTACGTGTTTTAAACGCCTATTTTTTTGCCTTTTAGATAATTCTTGAAAAGGCTTAATTCTTGGCATCATATGGATTTCTAATGAACAAACAAAAATATATTTGCTGACGAGTAAAAAAATAAAAATATATTAATAAATTAAAACTACTCCAACATTAAAGCAAATTGGCTTACCACTTCATTCAGATGTATGAAGAAAACAAATAATGACAATTAAATAACAATAAAACTTGATTTAAACTAATCCAATTTAACACAATTATTTGTTAACAATATATTTTCAACGAGCTGATAAGCAACTGATGGTTATTGAAACTAGGTTAGAATACACAAACAAAATAAAAATATATAGAAAAAAGAAATTCTGCGCATGTGCTAAATACTTCATGAAAAATGAATCCATTAACATGTATTCAAATTGACGTCAGTATTTTGAGTTCTCAAAGAGTTAATAATACGATTTTAATTAGAAGTAAGAGAAAAGAATACTTATTAAATCATAAAAAAGAATTCTTATTCATGATCGCTATAGGAATTCATAATAACAGACTTCATACTGAAATCTTTCTGATTTGCGTGCTGACTGGGTTACTTGTCCCGATATGTGGTGTAAAAATATTTTCAAAGTAATCAGCAAACGCTTCAACTTTATCATCGTTTGAATAGAGAGTTTTATTTTGGTACTTAATTGGCGGGATGAAAGACGTTTCACGTAATACATATTTTGTGACCTTCCACATTTGTTCGTCGCCTGGATTGAATTCGGAAATGTATTGCTGATATAAATCTATTCTATATCTTTCCATTTCTACGTGAATTTCATTCGTTAATTTATTAAGGTTCTGTTTAATTAGAGGTAACTTAGTTTTCTGCCATGCGCGTCGCGTTCTATGTTTTTCTTTTATTAATTTCAGTATGTGATGTGGAAGACTATTTTGGGCGGTTATTTGGTCTTTTGTTTGTTCAATAGCATTATTTGCAGATGTTATAATAGTGTTCGTCAAGTTGTGTATAGCTTGATCTATTTCATGTTTTGAATAAATACTCCTTTTTATGTGGAGATTTCTATTAATTTCGGTTTCAAAAATTTCCCAGTTAACTCTTCCGGATTTGATGGGTCTCTTTTTTGATGGTTTTAGAGGTTCTTCTATGAAACTCACCAATACAGCGGTGTGATCAGAAGATAATACATCTAAGTTTTTTATGAACATTGTATTGGAGAGATTTCTTTGTAGAACGATGTCCAGAATGTCTGGGCCATGGCGCTTGTTGTGGGGGAAGTGTGTGGGATCAGGTAGAGCGAGAACTTCAATCAGATTTTTGTTTGTAATTTTTTCTAATTTAAGTCCATTTGGATTATTCTTTTGGCAACCCCACCTCACGCACTTAGAGTTCAGATCGCCAATGAGAAGTGTGGATTGATTGTCGATAAATATTGACTCTATGTCTTGTTCGGCAATACTTTTGTTTGGTCGGTTGTAACCACTGTATATTTTTATTTTCCTATTGCTTTTCAA
The DNA here is from genome assembly GCF_905475395.1 of Chrysoperla carnea. NCBI lineage: Eukaryota > Metazoa > Arthropoda > Insecta > Neuroptera > Chrysopidae > Chrysoperla > Chrysoperla carnea. The sequence goes on along the minus strand of NC_058342.1, from coordinate 8,583,572 downwards.
CAGCAACTCAATTCCTATGGCTTCCAGATTTTTTAATGTCGGAGTTTCAAGTAAATTGTGAGGGATATTTTTTTTATTATTACAACACCTCCAGATGCGGTTGGGGTATTTCGATCGTTTCTATGGCACACATATCCAGGGAAACTGATTTTCTCTGTTGGTATTAAGTGTGTTTCAGTAATACACGCGATTTGTATGTTTTCGGATTGTAGAGTAAATAGCAGTGAAGATCTTTTATTTTTAAGTCCATCTGCGTCCCAATTTAGAATTTTTATATTATGTATATAATGTGAATCTTGGAAATAAATGACAGTTTTTGAATAAACACTTGTGTTGCTCTGAAAAGAGTTTATTTTTATAAATTAATTACATGAATAATTTTAATACTAATTGAAGTACATAAAGGAATTAATTATTTAATTACCTGAAAAGAGAAACGACAATAATGTCAATTCTCACAATGACATTTATTCCCTCTCGAGTTATCAAATTATATCTAGTCTTTATTATGATGTATACAAATGCAAATCTATAGTAACAACAATTAACATACGAACATACCAACCCGCGGTCAAGTGAGCGCTGGGGTAATTAATTAAAGAAATGCATTTCTTTACATCTCCCCCCTTTGGGTAAAATTTTATGTATTTAGTAAAATTTTAAGATATTTCAATATATAATACTATCTTCTATTGATTCTTAATTTTTCTTTTCATCTTCTTCATATTCTTCATCTTTTGGTATTAGTTTAGTTATGTGAAAAAAATTAGATTCTAATTTTCCACGCCCTGTGTTTATTTTGTAAATAGAATCAGATATTTTTTCCAGTATTTGGAATGGTCCTATTTTCAGTTCATCTAATTTTTTTCTGTTTAGTTTGTTTCCATTTTCTATGTAGACCAAATCTCCTTTTTCAAATACATGTTGCTTTCTATGTTTATCAAATTGTTGTTTGTTATATTTATGTGACCGAATTGTATTTTTTAATGCTATCAATCTATCTGATATCCACTCTTGTTTTGATTTATTATGTTTAAGTTCATCTGGTAATATCGATACATCTGTGCCATTCAACAGGTATTTGGGGGCAAATCCTGTAACTGTATGCTCTGTTTCATTGTACCTTTTTACGCATTCCTGTGCGATTGATGCCCATGCTAATTTTTTTCTTTCTCATTTATTTTACATCTTATTTTGTTTACTAATGTTTGATTTAATCTTTCGTTTAATCCGTTTGGTGAGTTTACTGCCGTAAATATTATAGTTGTATTGTTTTCTTTTAAGAATTTCTTAAATTCTTTTGAATTTATTCCTGGATATTGATCCGTAAGGAGTGTTTCTATTTTTTCGGTTTCATTAGTATTTTTAATTAGTTTTATAAAGTCATTTGACATTTGGGTTTTTGATGTTGCTATAAATGCATACCTTGTAAAGTGATCCACTAAAAGATGCAAGTATTTCTTTGTTGATCTAGATCCACCAAAACCCCCTATTGTATCAATTGATACTATTTCAAAAGGTCTGGTTGCCGGTCCCAGATGTGACATTAAACCATACTTTTTTGCGCCTCTTGACTTATTTTTTATACAGATCTCGCAGTTGTTTATTATTTTTTTAATATTTGTTGTCAAATTCCTTGCTGTATATGTTGTACCAATTTTTCTTTGGGTTTGTTTAATGCCTATGTGACACATCTCTTCATGGATCTGTTTTATTAATTTCTTACTAAAGTCTTCCGATATTATTATTTTTTCTGTTTTGCTATTTATCTTGTAATATACATTATTTCTTAATATTAATTTTTCTTTTTTTTGTTGTAGATCGCCATTTTGTTCTTGATCTATTATTATTTCATTTAATGTTATTAAATTTACAACTTTAAGTTGTTCATCGTCATTCGCATTAGCTTCTAATACTGGGTTTCTGCTAAGGCAATCAGCTTCTACGTTACTTTTTCCAGGTGCATATTTTATTTTTAAATCATACTGTGATAAATAGTACGTCATATCTCCCAGTTCTTCGTCTGGTCTTGATCTTATGTTTAGATCCTCTAGAGGTTTATGGTCTGTGATTACCAAAAACTGTTTTCCGATCAACCAGTATTGCCAGTAACGCAAAGCTTCTTTTATGGCTAAACATTCCAAATAGATAGCTTTTTTTTTCTTTTGAGCTTCATTTAATTTCTTTGAGAAGTAAGCTACAGGCTTTTCTTCACCATTCTGTTGTATCTGTTTAAGTGTTGCTCCAACACCTAGTAGACTTGCATCTGTGTAGATTTTTATTGGCAGTTCATTATCAAAGATTTCCAGAATTGGTTGCGAGCATAACATTTCCTTTACCTTATCAAATGTTTCTTGACATTTATCTGACCAGATAAATTTTATGTTTTTCCTTAATAAATTATGCAATGGATCCAGAAGAATTGCGTTCTTCGGTATGTATTCGTTGTAGAAATTTATTTTCCCCAAAAATTGTCTTACATTTTTTTGCGTTTTTGGTATTGGAAAATTCTTTATCGCTATTAGGTTATCTTTTAATGGTCTTACTGTATTATTTTCTATTATGTGACCAAGATATTTTGCCCAGCTTGCTGCAAAATGGCATTTTACGAATTTTAGTCTAAACCCTTCTATTTTAATTGCATTAAACAATTTCTCTAAATGTTGCTTATGGTCATTAAAGGATTTTGAAAACACCAAAATATCATCTATATAGTTAACTGCAAATTCTGTCAGCTTGTATTTCCTTAAAATATTACTTAGTATCCTTTGGAAGATAGCTGGAGAAGTCTTTAGACCGAATGGCATCACTGTCCATTGATAATGTCCTTCTTGACTCACAAATCCCGTTTTTTTCCTATCCCCAACTCGTAATGGTATAGACCAAAAAGCAGAGTTTATGTCTAAACTTGAGAAATATTTGCAATTTCTTGTCTTTACCATAAGATCTTCTATTATCGGAAACGGTTGTGCTTGAGGAACAATTATTTTATTTAAATCCCTGAAATCTATGCACATTCTTGTTTTACCTTCACCTTTTTTTTCTGCTAGTGTTACCGGAGCCGCAAAGGGACTGTACGATTCTTCTATTAGTCCTCTCTCTAGCAATCTTGATATCTGTGTTTCAATTTCTTTTCTATCTTCAATCGAACATCTGTAGGGTCTTTTGCTGCAATATTTTTCTACCGTTAGGTCAATTCTGGCTTCGTATTCTTTTACTGTGCCTATATCATATTTATCTTTTGCAAACAAACTTTTATTCTTATCGATTAGAAGTTTTATTTCTCTTTCTTCATCTTCTGATAAATTTTTGTCAATATTATATTCTGTATTTTCTATGTGCTCGTTAAAGTTCACTGAACTTCTTTTAAAACACTCTTTTTCTATTTTCTCAAAATTTGATGTAATATCTTTATTATCAATTTTCTTTACATCATCTTTTTCTCTTCCTTGTTTTATTTCAAGGTTTTCATCTTGAGTTAAATGAAACTCTTTTATTAAATCTAATCCGATTAAAAAATCGTATTTGAAATCTTCATTATCAATAATATGACAACAAACTAATTTTTCTATGTTAAATATTTTAATTTTAATTTAGTCAAACCACAAGTTTTTTGATTACCATTAATTGTCTTTAAATTAATCTGATTATTATTATTTTTATTTTCTCTTATTTTTAATAATTTTGAATTAATTAATGAAATATTGGCACCTGAATCATATACTCCTAGCACCTCTGTTATATCATTAATTAGTAGTTTGACTGCAATTAATGGCATTATTCGTTTTTTTGTTCTTCTTCAATTAATTCTGCATCAATAGCATTGTTTACTGTTTGAACTCTTTTTGTATAATCATTTTCTTTGTAGTAACATTTATTCTCTGGGTGATAACGTACTCCTTTTTTTAATCTATTGCATATAGAGCACGGAGTTCTCTGACCTGGTTCTTTATAATCTGATTTTGTTGTTTTTTGTTTCTCTGTTTCTCTCTTCCTTGCTAAGAACTCATACTGGCTAATCTCTTTAAATAAATCTGTGGTTGTCTTTAGTGACTCTTTTTTTATTTTATTCATAATATTGTCCGGTAATCGCATTACTATTAAGTATATCATTGTAGAATCATCTATGTTTCTATTCACTTCAAGAATCAACCTCTCCTTCTTTGTTGCATATTCTAACATTGGGCCCGCCTGGTATCTAAAATTAAAGGCATATTTAACTTGTGACCAACCTTTAATTTCATAAGTTTCAAGAAATTTTGCAGTCCATGTGTTCCAATTGGACTCTACGGTATATTTTATTAGCATGCTGCTATACCAATCGTGACATTGTTTTTCTAAAAGGAACTTCAAGATTTCTATTTTTTTTTCTTCTTGATTTATACCAAACCTTGTGCATTCTTGTTCAAACTCCTTCAACCACTGTGAGGCGTTTGATGTTCTGTTAGAAAATTTATTAATTGTGAATCTCTCAGCTACTTTAGCTAAATTTTTTAATTTGCTTTCATTATCACCACCATTATTGGTTGAAATGTTTTGCACTGAATTTTCTATGATTGTCTCTTCCAAGTAGGTATTTCCAAATTGAATATTTTCTTCATCATCTAAATAGGTACTCCTTAAATTTTCATCTAATGCAATCCATACCTTTCTGTATTGATTTCTTCTTTTTAAAGAGTTTTTGACTTTCTCAAAAGTATTTGTTGCAATAACATAAGTGTGATTTCTTGCTGGTTTTAAGTCATCAGGCACTTCGAAATTCCGCCCATCTGGAGTCGCAATTGAAGTTACACATATAATATTTGACTTATTATCTGAGCTCGGTAAAAGCTTGAAAGTGAATTGTAATTTTTCCATTGTTTTAATGTATATATATAAATATATTTCTTTCTTCTTGTTTATCTATTTTTTTCTTGACGAAATTGTCGTTTTATAATGTGAATCTTGGAAATAAATGACAGTTTTTGAAAAAACACTTGTGTTGCTCTGAAAAGAGTTTATTTTTATAAATTAATTACATGAATAATTTTAATACTAATTGAAGTACATAAAGGAATTAATTATTTAATTACCTGAAAAGAGAAACGACAATAATGTCAATTCTCACAATGACATTTATTTCCTCTCGAGTTATCAAATTATATCTAGTTTTTATTATGATGTATACAAATGCAAATCTATAGTAACAACAATTAACATACGAACATACCAACCCGCGGTCAAGTGAGCGCTGGGGTAATTAATTAAAGAAATGCATTTCTTTACATGTATTATATTTTTGTCAGCCATTATTTATTTACTGGACTTATTAGAGATGTTAATTGTTGGAAGAACATGGATTTTAGAGATTCGATGTGAGGTTTGATGAGGTCAATTAGGGAATTTACAAATTGTGAGAAAATATTAGGAATTTGATCAATAAAAGAAGTGATTGAGTTGGATTGAGATGATTGGGATAAATTGTTTTTGGTAGCGTTTGCATATGTATGCATGTCAGTGCTGTTGATTCGAGGATAGGAATTTTGAGTGCTTTGGTTGGGTGAGTGTTTATCCACTGGATGTTGCATCCTGGTTCTCGTTCTGTATTTCAAGTTTTGATAGTGAACACACCCCTTATAATTTACCGGATGTTTTTCTCCGCAGTTGACGCATTTTGGGTCTTCTGTACTTTTCTTTTTGCAATCCTTATAGTGGTGTGATTCGAGACATTTAACACATCGTGCGTCAAGTTTTCAAAAATTGTGGGTGTGGCCATATCTTTGAAATCGAGTGCATTGTGGGATATCCCTGCTTTTTCTTCTTGGCTCAACTGATACTACAGCTCGAAAAAGTGACCGCAGGTTGAAAATTTCTTTTTCGTTTCCATTGATGTCGATTTCAACTGCACACAAGGGTGTTGGGTGTTTTTGTTTATTTAATAACCTTGTTACCTTTGTAACAGAATATGTTTTCTGGAGCTCTTCTTTAATCATCGTCTTTTAGGTTGTATGGCACATTTCTTATTACGACGGAATAGCGTTTGTTATCTGGTAGACAGAAGGAATGGTATCTAACACTATGTGAATCGAAATGCGAGGTGATCTTTCGGAAATCATCAGCTGAACCGAGATTAATTTGGAATGTTTGGTTACTTTTCAAAATCGGTGTATAGCTTTCCGCAGTTAATTCATCAAGATCTTTAACAAGCGCTTTGTAATTGGTTATATTATGAACAAAAATAGGTGGTAATTTGTTCCTTGGTGGGTTGGAGGCTTCAGTCATTTTACACTCTTCGTCCGATGATAGGCATTCGTACCTGTTTGACGTGGGAATTCTGGGGTTATTTCCTTGACCCTCTTTAATGGCAGGTGGTAAATTTTTTCTTTTCCTGGATTTACGTTTATTTGGCGGTTGATCATCATCTTGGTTTTCTTCTTGACTTAACGTTGTTATCTCATCCCATCCTGGTCTGGCTAACATTTATTGATATAAAATAAGTACTCTCTTAGGAGAGTACTTATTTCACTTCGCGCACACTGTATACACTTTTGTTTAGATATATTTCTGTTGATTTAAATTTAAAATATTTAACTGTTTATTAAGTTGTTTATGAGAATATAGTATCATATAATACATTTATTTTTGTCAATATCAACAATTTCGTGATTTTAATTTTTAATAAATAAAAATTATTTGTTATTGTTGTATAGTACGTCCGTACTCTACAACAGTTTTAACAAGAATCCAACACTTTTTTATATAAACTGCTTTTAATATTATTTATTTTTTAGTTCTTTTTACGACTGCGCCATGTTTTATTTTTTTTTTATTAAAGGTTATTATTAAACATACAATAATAAAATAAACATCCGATTCCATTCTTTATTTATTTTATAATAATGAAGATCATGTTCACAATACAACCAACTCAGTCATAATGAATTAAACCTATTTGTATAAAGAATATACAATATGTCCATGGACCAATAATGTACCTACAACTCTCAACCATGGACATATAGTATCTGAATTATCCAAACAATAACAGCTCGAATTTGACCTAGAACGGGTACGGGATCTAAATTATACGAATTCGTCGTTTTTCAACACATGGTTATTTAAGCTCACTACAATCAATACGTTTTAGTTCATTTATTTGTGCTGTTAAAATATCTATTTGTTTCGATAAAGTTTTGTTATGTATTATGGGTTGTTGAACTACCGAGGCGCTATTAATTTCTTCAGCCATCGTAGCTAGCATTTGTCCCAGCTTGCTAAACTAGTTGCTCGCTTGAACATTAAGCGTAAATTTTATGGCATACGCTGTTAAAATTTTCAGCGTTAAAATTCGTCACTAAGCTTAGGTAAGGTTTTAGGCTAATTTTTTCATTTCACACAGTAATGTACATTGACGTTTAACTCCATTTTTAATGTCACGCGTATCCGAATCGAAAAATTGTTCGTTCACTTTCTGTTTAAATTTAGTGTAAATTTCGGTTGCTTGAGGATTTGTAACGAAATTACTAACTTTGTGGAGTATCTAGCTCTCCATAGGAGCAAGTACGTAATGCAACTTTACCGTTTTGCTAGTAATGTTAGACGATTTTTTGTTAGTAATATTAGAACACAATCGCAAATTTTTCTCCAAAATGGTGGAATTTTTATGGATATTCTTGAAACTTGAATTTGTCTTCCGTTATTTGCAATTTGATTGTTTTCTTCCTTGTCACTCGATTTAATTAAGGTTATTCATTTAAAAAAATACTAAATACAGTTTTGAAAGTTTTTCACTTATTTAAAGAGTTATTTCAATAATTTTAATTATTCGGTTATTTATATTAAATTAAATATTTGTTAATTGAAATATACACAATATATTTTAAAATTTTTAAAAAATTTTTTATTTAGCAGTAATCCAACTAGATTATTCAGATTTTTTTTTTTTTTTAAATAAAAATCTTTTGTTACATGTTTCGTCTAATTCAAGACATTGTCAAACAATAAAAGTTATATTTGATAATTGTTTCTATTTATACAAAAACAATTATGTCTTAAATTAAAAACAAATTAGGACAAGACAAACAAATTCTTTTAAAAAACAACAATAGTTAAAAATTCAATACTTCACAAATAAAATAAATTGGGGATAAAATCATATAGCAAAAATATAAAATGACATTAAGTAATGATATGTAACAATTAGATAAAAATAAAATCATATGATTTTAATAATAAACAAATAAACATAAAATTAAAAATATAAATAAAAATTTATATAAAAAAAGAACGGATGTAATGGGGTATTGTTAAAAGGCTATCACAGAGTTTCAAAAAGGGAAGAATATGTCAGGTCCGTTTGGTCATTTAGAAGTTGTTGTGGACCATTTTTGTGTTTATGAACCTCTAACGATTCTAAAAGATTCATTTTCTTTCCTTTTTGTGTGGTGTGGAGTATATTCAATTGGAAACTTGGTCTATGGTTTGATTCTCTCAAATGATTCGCAAAGGTTGAATCCGTTTTTTGGTTTTTATAAGATCTTATGTGTTCTTCTTTGCGAATTTTGAAAGATCTCCCAGTTTGTCCAATGTATATCCCCAAACATTCGTCACACGTCATCTCATAAATTCCCGATTTTGTCATTGCATCCGTCTTCTGTTTGTTGTTACATATCATGTTACCTAAAGATGTGGCGGGTCGAAATGCTACTTGTATTTGATTTTCTCGTAGTATCCGAGCGATTTTATCCGAGATTTGCCCGTAATATGTGAGAATCTCATACTGTTTTTGTGTTTTTTGTATGGGATAAATTGCTCCCAGTGCTATTTTCTGTTCCTTTTTTGCTATCAGTTTTTTAATTGTAGCTTCAGCAAATCCATTCCGCGTGGCAATATTTTTGATGGTTTTTAACTTTCTTTCTAAATTTGTTGGCGACAGAGGGAGAGATAACGCACGGTGAATCATGGAGTTATATGCTGCCATTTTGTGATCCAATGGGTAGACCAAGTTTCCAATTAAATATACTCCACACCACACAAAAAGGAAAGAAAATGAATCTTTTAGAATCGTTAGAGGTTCATAAACACAAAAATGGTCCACAACAACTTCTAAATGACCAAACGGACCTGACATATTCTTCCCTTTTTGAAACTCTGTGATAGCCTTTTAACAATACCCCATTACATCCGTTGTTTTTTGATATAAATTTTTATTTATATTTTTAATTTTATGTTTATTTGTTTATTATTAAAATCATATGATTTTATTTTTATCTAATTGTTACATATCATTACTTAATGTCATTTTATATTTTTGCTATATGATTTTATCCCCAATTTATTTTATTTGTGAAGTATTGAATTTTTAACTATTGTTGTTTTTTAAAAGAATTTGTTTGTCTTGTCCTAATTTGTTTTTAATTTAAGACATAATTGTTTTTGTATAAATAGAAACAATTATCAAATATAACTTTTATTGTTTGACAATGTCTTGAATTAGACGAAACATGTAACAAAAGATTTTTATTTAAAAAAAAAATCTAAATAATCTAGTTGGATTACTGCTAAATAAAAAATTTTAAAATATATTACGTGTATATTTCAATTATTAAAATGCAATTCCACAAAGTAAAGCTCGACACAATCGAATTAAATATTTGTTTCTATAAAATTTTGCCTGATAGTATTGGAAAACGAAAAAAATGTTGTTTCCAATTAAATGTTATTAACTTAAAAAAAAAAAAAATGGTTAATGTAGATATTGTCGTATCCAATAGACGGTACGGCAAATCAGTACGGTTATTTAGGCAGAGCGCTTGTTTAAGATAAAAATTCGTAAACCTTTTATCCAGTTCCAAATCAAAGTACTTATTGAATGATTGGCGTTGCGTCCATAGAATACTAATGTCCCAATATGAAGATGAATTCTACATCCAGCGAATAGAATGTCCAATTGCAATTCCAATAATTCGTCCAATGATTTGATTGACTTAAATTATAAGATAACTTGATTTTAATCAAGTAAAAAGAGAGTTCATTTGAATCACAATAATTGAATTTATTTCTTTATTTGAAAATACTTTTATTGAAAATAATAATTATTAATTAATTACAATATATTTTACAAAATTAAGTATAATATCGTAATTTTAACATTTCAATTAGATATCGAACTTGATCTGATTTAGCATTGAAGACGCTACTGATTATATACTAATTTCTTGCTTAATTGGTATTATTGTCATTTACGTCAATCGCTTGACGATTTACGTCATTCATCCAGGTGGACAATGCAGATGTTCCTGATGCTACAGTATACACTGTTTTTTGTTGTTGTTTTAGTTTTAATATTTATAAAAAAAAGTTCCTATATTAAATTATTAGACAAATACGCCACGGTTGTAGATTGGTTGCAATTGTAATTAAATAAAATTAAAATATACCAATTATTTTTATTTTAGTTAATTTATAATAAGCAAACATTTTGTTATAATACGCCATTATCGTTCAATTTAATTTCTTCAGTCTTGTTGTTCGCTTTTACTGTTTAGTTCGTTGTGTGTGGTGTCAGATGTTGTATGAGTCAGTATATAATTACAGAAAATATATTGGTAAAACAGAAGGACAACTAAACGTAATTTTTTCTCCCATGGAATTTAATGCCATCTCTGAATATACAAAGAAACTAAATTAGTATAACCGATAAAATATATCTCGTTATTATCTTATAGATTCAGTCAATATAGACGAAAAAAAGGCCGGACCTGGAAAAAATTACAATGGTGACTCTGAGGTTATAGATCGTTAGGAGGGCATGTAAATAACTTGAAAAAAAATTAAGAGAATTTTTCGTTCCGCTGTTTTAGAGAAAATCCAAAAAAATGGGGAAAAAAAATTTGGAATGCGTTTTTGTCGGAATCTATTGGTTTAAGGGAAAAGTTTTTCAAATAAAAAATGTAGAAGACATTGTCAGCTACATTTTATGTCATTGGAGCAACGTCATACGAGTTAAATTACAAAAAGTAGGTGGCGTTAAAGTATCAAAAAAAGGGTTTTTCACGATTTTCATTAAGAAAAATGATGTTTTTGGAAAAATGTAAATGAGAAAGTTGTTTGACTCAAAATTAGTTTCAACTTTTATTTAAACAATTTTTATGAAAAACTTACTTAAGTTATTTACATGCCCCCCTAACGATCTATAACCTCAGATCCACCATTGTAATTTTTTCCAGTCAAAATGCCAGATTTACTGTACCATATACAATAAGGTTCTTATCTTGAAAAGTAAGGGTCTTATCTTGCATGAAAATGATTGTGTCCTATTTACATCACATTAGAAAACTTGTAGTATTTAATTAACTTTGAAAACTTATTTATAAAATTCAATTATAATAAGTAAATTGTATGTAATTTTTAAAATTGAATTTTTTTATTTAATTTTTCAAAGTTAATATTATAAGTTCTCTAATGTGATGCAAATAGGATTAATACCATTTTCATACAAGGTCATATATTTTATACCTATTAAATTTTTATTTCGTGTGCTCATTTTTCAATCACTCAAATTATATAGTCTTTGGAGCCTCTACTCAAATTTGATTTATTTTATTTATTACGAATATAAAATTTTACTATCGTCTGGACAGTTAAGTAATGAAATGTGAGAATATTCTGAGCTTTGTTTTGACGGTAGTGTGACCTATCGTAAACAAAAAAAAAATGTCACAAAAAAATATTTTGTTGTCAAAGACTTAAAAATTAGCATTTAGTTGAAAAAAAAAATTAAGGTCATGATTAACCGCTATTATAAAATTATTTACTTAATTTTCGTAGAAAGGAACATTTAAAAAACATTTCTTCGTTTTATAAAAAAATTTTAAGTGCAAAATTTCTTTGTAAAATTGAACACACTAATTTCGTCTCATAATTTTCCAGTCTTACAATATCAAATTTAATTGGATAGATAGATTTTGGGAACTGACGGATTGAGGCACGCAGTCTGGTGGCAAAAAGATAAACTATTAAAAGCTTACAACGGTCGTCGAGTAAATACACAGTAAATGCATACTGTTTATAATTGCAATAAATTTTAAATAATAAATTAACGATATATAAAAATAAAAATGGAAGTTGGAATTTTTACAGAACGGGTTAAATCAAAATGTAGAGTATGTTGTGCAGTTGAAAATTGTAAAAGTAAAGCTAGTAAAAATTTAAATGTGGTTTTCCATAAATTTCCCAAGGCTGGTGAACGTACAGTGTTATTAGAAAATTATTTCGGTAATTTAGAAAAAATTGATAAGTTTAAAGCGTGGAAGAAGTTATTAAATATAAATGAAGTGACTCCTCAAATGAAAATTTGCTCTCTACATTTTAAAAAAACCGATTATATATTACCAGGTACGTTTTCCAAGTTTAACCTACAAATTCAAAACTGAAAGAATAATTTTTTGCTCTTTTTAAATTATTAAATGTCATTAAGAATAGTTATTTATTATTCTTAATTTTTCAGATTATAATTCAGGAAATAAATTTAAAAAAAAAAAATGCAGTCCCTTCGTGCAATTTACCTAAGTTATTTGGAGCGAAAAATACTGATCTACAAGAATCCCGGCTTAAAAGACGACTAGAACGACACACAAGGATAGAATCAACCAAGAAACAAAATAATCAACTCGATGTGTCTAACATGGAAATAGACGACGAAAAAAATAAGGAGGACGATGACATTAACAATGGTGATGATACCTCAGTAATGCATAGTGACGTACAACCTGTAACATCAAGTTTTGGAGGAAAAGAAATTGGTATTTAAGTGGAGACTGCGTTTTATACCACAACATTCATGGATTTGTTGAGCACGGAAAATGATTTTTCAACAGCAACAGAAATACAATCTTATAAAATATTAGATAAAATTGTTGAGATGGTAGAGGTTGTGTATGGACATAATTTAGTAAACTCTAAGATGACTCTGAGAGAACGAATTATAATGACATATGTAAAATTGAAGCAAAATTTATCATGGGTGTTTTTAGCTTTAATTTTCAAAAAATGCAGTGCTGTGCAATGTCGACGTATATTCGAGACAACATTGACAATGTTATTCAAGTGCTTAAAAGTTGCAATTAGATGGCCATCACGAGAAGAAATTTATCGTAATTTACCGGAATGTTTTAAAGATTTTGAAGATGCCAGAGTCGTTATAGATTGCACAGAAATTTTTATTCAGACTCCAAGTAAACTGTGCTGCCAGGAATTAACTTATTCAAATTATAAAAGTTCGACGACATGCAAAATTTTGACTGGAGTCACTCCTGGAGGAATAATATCCTATTTTACAAAACCTTATGGGGGTAGACATCTTGACACCGCTTTATTCGAGCAAAGTGATCTAATGACATTATTAGAACCTGGTGATGCTGTTATGACTGACAGAGGATTTTTAATTGAAGAAATCTGCGCTCGGAATAATTGGAAACTTATAAGACCGCCGTTCATGAAAGATAAAAAACAATTGAGCAAAGATGAAGCTATATTAACATCAAAAATTGCTAAAGCTCGAGTTCACGTTGAGAGATCAAACCAGCGAATAAAAGCATTTGCAATTTTAGGCGAAACTATGTCAGTAAAACTCGTACCAGAACTCCATAAAATATTTACTGTTGTTTGTGCCACTGTAAATTTGAGCTCACCTATATTTAAAGACGACAAATTCATGAAAAATTAAAAAAGTAGGATTTTTACAAAACTGAATCATGTAATCAATTGTACATATGTTTTTAATAACTATTTTTCATCAATACAAATTTTTTCATAACAATAATTATTACATAATTATAATTTATATTTTGGAGTCACATTTTTAAATATGTTTATTATAATAATAATAACTAATAAAATATTATATCAACAGTGTATTACTGTAAGCCTGCATTAAATAACAAAAACATAAAATTAATTTTTATATTATTTATCCTTTTATCAATATTTCTATTAATCTTTGCCTTTCCAGTCTCCAAACACTTGGGTTAGTTATAAAAAAAAAGAATTTAATTCTATTTTGCAACTACTTCTGTCAGCAGCTTTTATCACATTCAATGTGACTGCCTCGTATTATCGTATTATTAAAATTATTCTTTATTATCTTATTATTATAATTATTCTTTGGTTTCTACATCTTTGTTTTTAAGTAAACACGCTTCATGCAATAAATGTTCAAAAAACGCGAACTTGAAAGCCTTCAGCATAATTTTTACGTAATTTTCATTAAAATCGACATTAATTACGAAAAGATCTTTATCAAATGACGAGTAAAAAACGAAAAATGTTTTTTTAACATTTAGCACAGCCATGCCTAGTTGAATTTGCCCATAAAATTTATGTTTTTCTTTTAAAACGACATTTTTTCCTTCTTGGTTCAGACTTTTCTTTACTTCAGATTGCACAGTTTCAATAATACCTTTAGATTTTCCTTTGAAAGGACACTTAATTTCAAGTAAAGCACTAGGAACACCATCTGTCAAAATAATGCCATCAGGCGAATAAGCCAGCCAAGGATTTTGTTTTGAAATTACGAGGCCTGTTTCTACAACTGTTTTTTTTAACTTTTTCAATAAATAGAGAGCGAGCTTTAGCCTCTGTTTTTTGCCATACTCAGTGTATTCACTCGTGAAACAAGTTGGATCAAATAACTCCTTAGCTCGCTTTTTCCAATCAGGTTTTTTGTTTCTAGTGTATGTGTAAAGCTTATAGCAAACCGAACCTGTAATTCGAAATCTACGAGCTTTATGCCAATCAGCATAATTTAATTTCGTATTACCACAAATAGCCTCGAAATCTTCATAATAATCCTTCATCGTTTTTTTACAGCACTCTTGTACGTAGTTTACTTTAGTATTTTTAATTTCCTCCATGAGTTCAGTTCTTTGATTTAGGAAAATTGCAGATATTATTGCTTTCTCTTCATCACTAATACTTGGAGTGTTATTTTTGCGCAAGTGTTAGAACTATTGGTTCATGTCTGCCTAATCTACATAAAAAAAAAAATAAAAACAAAAGTATTTTGAATTATATTTCAAATTCAGTAATTTCATAGCTATGAAAACATTATAATTTTCTAAATACTTACAAGCAACTTATTTTTATTACTTACAATACTTATTTTTTCAAACATTAGAGCATATTGCTCGGGCGTTGGATTTTGTAATAAATATTTAGGACCTTCATTTGATTTTTTAGAAGAATTAGACTCTTTCATAATAGTAATGTTATCATCAGCTATCATCGAATTTGAGTCTGAATCATCTTCTGATGATACATCATCAGCAAGTGTATTACTCGATGAACTTTTATTCAAATTCTGAAAGAATTTGTCTACTTTTGATTTTGAAAAACACGGATGATCAGTGATTGGAGTAGGATCATATTTTTTCAAGGCATTGGTGTGTGCCGTTCTCCAGGAACACTTCAAATCCATGCATGAGAATATGTCCAAGTCATCTGCTTTACTAAAATAAAATTAATTTTTTTTAATTTATTACATGCATGTTATGTGTCAAAGCTACAACTATTAGAGGTTAGAAATATTTAACTTACCGATAACAATAAAATAATGTTGCGACTGCGTGTTTACACATTTCTCCTAATCCTGCCTTACAAGAGCAAGCAATTGCAATTATTTTCCCGGCTTTACTAATTTTTGCATTTATTTCGTGCGGCTTTTCTTTCTTGTGTGACGTTTGTATACAAAGCGCGGTAACTACAGTCACATTATTATCACTTTTTTCACTATTAATTCCACATTTAAATAAATGCCCAGCAGATAAAATCCGTTGTGCATCATGAATATTTTTTTGATTCGGGTTATTACCCGTCCATAATAATATATCTGTGATATTTAATAACATTTTTGCGACTTTACCTACTATCACATGGGTTAAAAATTTAAAAGTGTAAGCTACTTTCCGACATGTTTTTTAAGCCACGCCTCTATGTCAGTTCCCAATAGAACTAATTATAAATTTATGTATTTTAACAATTTTTCACTTCGTGGTGAACCTGAAAATATTAAATTGAAACAGAGATTTTATTTTTAAATAATTTATTTCCGTATTATATATTTTGCGGTTGAAGAAAAAATCGTCGAAACCGTTTTAATAAACAATAATTAATTAATTTATAAGAAACGTAAAGAAAAAAATAATGTCTATTCGCGGTTAGAGGAAATCCACGTAAAAAACATTCAATCCGATGGATTAAAATAAAATGAAAATAATTGAAAACGAGACTTGAACATACCAAAAGAAAGAAGAATTTAAAAAATTTATTTCTAGGAAAGATATATTGAAATGAAAATATCAAGAATTTTGAAAATCAACTTTACATATTTTCCTAATTATAAAAATAAAATTTTTAAAGCCATGATTTTTAATTTTCTTCCGAAAAAAATTGTACTTAATTCTAAGAAAGTTTTAAAACACAGAAAAATTAAGGAAATAAACTTTTTTGTTTGTTTAAGAGCTTCTTCATATGTTGCATATCCGCTACAGCGTGTGTACAATACAATTTTTTTCTATATCCCGACTAGAAATTTAAGTTCGGTAGTGGTTCCAACATCCAACGTAACGCAGTTGCGAGTTGTTATCGAACTTGGTTTCCTATATAGGCGGTGGTTTGGAATCTATAGTCGCTGGTAGCAGCCTTAGCCTAGCGTAACCCGAGCTAGGCTTCCGACTTAGGCGCTCGTTTCGAAACCATAGTCGATAGTAGCAGCCTGAACCTAACGTAGTTGTAGCTCGGTTTAGGATTTTAGCTGTAGTTTGGAAACCACGTTCGGTGGTAGCAATCTGAACCTAGTGCACACAAACCAAACCACATTTGGAAGTGGCAGCTTGACAGCAGTTTATTAGTATTAGATTCCAAACCTATTGGAATCCAAATTCCGCTTCCAACTTAGGTGGCACTTCGGAAATCACACTTGTAGGTAGCAGTTCAAACTTAGCGTATAGTTCTCTACGTTCAGTTTTTAAGTTTAACAGTAAGCATAACGAAAATTGAGTATGATGTCGACCTCAATCATTGATGGAAGCTGTTTTGGAAAAAACATCCAGTAAAATAAGAGTGCATTATCTTTAGAGAAATACGGAAAATACAATGCAAATTTAAGATGAAAAAAAAAAAGAAATATTAAAATATTTAGTTTTGATATAACAGTTTTCTCTAACTAAAAATACATTTGCGAACCAGAAATAGTTAAATATTAGTATCAAAACACATTTATTATGAAAATAAATTAAAAAAAGATTGTTAAAAAAAATTAAAAATTATTTTATCCACTACTTCATCCATAAATTTTCTTTCACGGTTCTTTTCGTTATCATTTCCATCATTATTTGAATTTTTGTCTGTCACTTCTGTTGTTTTTTGTACATTCGTTTTTTGCCTGTTAGTACGGCCACTCTGCCAATCTCTACAGTGAATTAAAATCGACGAAAGGCTAGTTCTAATTGCTGCATCAGATAAAGGATCGTCATTTGACTTAGAAAACTTGCTTGTCAGAGTCGCTGCAACAAGTAAATTGTAAAAATTTAATTATACCCTAAATGAATATCATTTATCTTACTTTGGAAAACTTTAAAAATACATACCTTTTAGAACCGTATACAATTCAGTTTCGATAAATAGATTAGTTTTTTATTATTAGCCTTCTTGAAATTGTACAGTACAGCTACTTCCCTCGACAGGATAAGCCGCATCACAGCTCCGACGCTCTTAACCATAGGTTGATTAGTGTTAACTTGCGTTAAAAGCTTGCGTACCTAAAAAAAATATATTTCAACAAAGTATGTCAATCGTAAAGGAGCATCTTAGAAAAAATTGTATAAAATGTTTACAATTGTGGTACGATAATCATCTCTTGACTTCAACTTTTCATTGAATTTATCGAAATCAGAAATTGTTTGACAAGGTAAACTTATCCCATAATCATTTCCGGGTTCAAATTGAATTGATGGGCATGTGGTGGTGCTGTTCAATTCACACATTTTTTTAATTTCGATGACACTTCCTTTTAAATCATTAATGATCTTAATTAATGACCTG
Organism: Chrysoperla carnea; assembly: GCF_905475395.1. Lineage (NCBI taxonomy): Eukaryota > Metazoa > Arthropoda > Insecta > Neuroptera > Chrysopidae > Chrysoperla > Chrysoperla carnea. The sequence continues at coordinate 8,565,494 of NC_058342.1, read as the reverse complement.
ACTTCAGCGGTAACATTCTTTAGCTCTTGTATGAATGGAGACATTAAATGGCTGATAGTTTCAGTCAGCAGCTCTGAAATATAAAAGTGCACATTAAAAAGTTTATAAGAATATGACAAACTTCTAAATAAGCATCGAAGAACATTGAGTGTGTTAGTAAAAAATGATGAGAAAGTGTGATTTGTGAACTAACTCCATCTCTAGTCTTAGTATGGTCATGAGAAGAATCTTTTTTTTGAATTTAAATGATCCATAGTTTCTTTTTTTTTTTTAATAATTTTCTACTTTAAACTTTCAGAGCTTCTATTCTCACTGCTATTGGCTCTTCTTCTTTTCTGTCTATTCACAACAGGAGAATGGTCTTCTGTAAGTTTAATATCAAAATTCATTATATCGATTTTTCAGTGCTTTATAGAACAAATTGAAAAAAAAACTTTTTCACTGAAAAAAGAAATTAACTTGACTCAAGAAAAAATTTTTGAAGAAATTAACTACCTTAAAAAAAATTCGTAAGCTAAAAAATTTTTGTTGACTTGAGTTAATTTTGCTTCTTTCAAGATTTTTTTTAACCAAAGATAATCAGTTTCTTGAAAATTATTTTCTTGAGTCGAGATTTTTTCTCTCAAATCAGGCTAATTTTTCTATCTGAGTAAAATGATATAACTTGTCCATAATTCATAAAAAAAAAATATAACTGATTGAGTAAAATTATCGTGTTAGTGTTAATTCGTATATAAATTAAATTATTAAACTTACGTGCTCACCCACGAATCTCCACAAGATAAGACGGCCAATCTTCACACGGTTCAGCACAGCTCTTCACCATTTCCATCAAAATTTTCAAGTTTTTCCCATTATAAATCTACATCTCAATTCATCGTAAGTTTCATCGTGATAAATCCTTTTAGGCTTGGCATTTTATAGTATGCCTAACATAGGCAATACCACAGGTTTGCCTATGCATGTCCGACCTTGGAAATTCAAACTTCGGTGAATCTTCGCTTACCCAAGTTTTACACTAGCTTCGCATTCCATAATATGTTGAACATAGGCATCGCCACAGATTTGCCTAAATAGACCCAGCCTCGATCTTCGGTATGCATTCGGTTACCGTAATTTCCAATCGTGCATCAAAATATTCAATGTATTTTCGTGCATAATGTGTCTTTTTCCTAGGAAAGCAAAGGATGTGCTCGTGTATTTTATGGCATATTTCAGGAGGCACTGTATTTGCTTTCGGGTGACATCCTCTCTTATCTGTAGGACTCTTCCCTTCATTAAGCAAATCACAAAGTCTGCGAACTCTGGCTTCAGTAATTCCATATAGGCTGATAAATGCTCCCTTGCAGACTTTAACTTCATCCGTTTGTTTTAAAACATAGAATTTAAAAGCATTTTGCCTCTTTGTAGCATTTTCTTTTCGAGGATGCCTCTGTTTTATAGATAACTTATCAATAAGTGCTTGAAGAAATATATCCTGTTCATTTTTTGTTGAAAAAAAGTTAATTTTTGAAATGCAAAAATCCATGTCATCTTGGTTAAAATGCGCAAAACATTTTTTCTTACATCTGCAATAAATAAGCGATATATTTGGTTTATATATAGGCTCCGATAAAAAACGTAAGCTAGAAAAAGGTTTATGGTAAACTTGCCTGCAATTTTCACCGGTAGATCTCGGAGCTATTTGTTTTCCTCGATAATTAATATATGCCTGTCCTTTTATTTTATAATTTTTTATAACATTCCTTTTATACTTTTCGGGATTACTCGTTCCTATTTTTTGACTCACCGTCACTCTCGGTTTCCCTTGAAGACATTTTTCAAGCTAAAATTACTTTTCGTACAAATAGTTGTGTAAAAGACAAGTGAAGTTCAAATGGCATTACCAATAAAAAACAAAGCAAATTTAAAAGGTCCAACTCAGTCACAAACTATTCCTGCCATCTAGTAGTGCATGCAAAAACTTTTTAAGTCACTGACTAGTGTTGTTTATGCAATGAACGTCTTTCACTCGGTATTATTAAAAGAGGAAGGAATGTATCGACTTAAGTGGTTTTTACCCAGAATACGCATCTCCCTTTAAGGAACCATTTTCAGCAAAAACAAGCATGTTGGAAAAAATGTGACCTAAGAGGTTTTTGAAATGATCGATTCAATTCATTTCATTAACCTAAATCAATTTAACATTGATTTTAATGTTATATGAAACTTCGTTCCTTTTTGCAATTTAATACTTATTGACTTTTTGTATTGTAATTAAAATGACTGTATTTAATTAATTATTTATTTATTAAATAATATTACAATTCGAATAAAAATACTAATCTGAATATCATTTGATTTTGATTCAGAATTTAATTAATTATTATTGCTTATTCAACAATATGCCTCTATGATCTATTGATCACGCTCTGTAAGAAATAATTTGGGTAATAAAGATTGATTAGGTTTTGTTGAATGAAATCGATGTTTGTTTTTGTCCGGCTTCGCTGCTAGTGATGCTACGGGTGATTCGTCTGGATAGTGTGTAATCGGAACTGTATGATGATGATGGCGTTGTATTTGCAATAATTATTCTTCCTTCTTCTTCAGACGTGGATTCGTTTAGATACTTTACATCGTCAATGCTTGCTGAGGAATGAATTTGATTTTTTTTTCAGCATTACCATCTCCAAAACAACAGTTGATGAATTTTAATTTAGTACCATTACCATTGTCGTTATTTGGACGTTTTCTTTTAAAACATCGAAAACATATTCCGAAGAAGAACCATAGAATTTGGAACAGTTTGAATTTGTAAATTAAATACATGCCCATGAGTGATATAATTGATGACACCAGTATTTTTGCATAATGTAATATTCAGTGCTTCATGTTGTATAAAGAACGGCTTATTTAACTGCTGCTGAAGCTGTTCGTCGAATTGATTGAGCCTATGCTGCGCATATTTTAATTCTGACAGGTCCACATGAGTTATTTTGATTGGTTCCAATTTTATTGAATTTAGTGTGGTTTTATTATTGTTTTTCTTTGCACAACCATCGTCCTCGGTAATGTCGATTTTCGGTAGGAACATTTTCAGCGTGTGATTGAATAATGATAACTGAGGTTCCATTGTATAGAAATTCGAATGAGCTTTGCAGATACCATTTATTGTTAAAATTCCAGTATTTTGTAGGATGATATCGTCGTCTTCGTCATTCATGCATAGTATGGTACATTGTGTTGGGTTTGTTAGAATGGCAACCATTGATTGTTTGAAATTGGTTGCCAAATTTCGGTGGTTGCGTGTAACGTATTTGTTTGACACGTTGGTGGTATTTCTTTCGTGGTGATAACAAATAAGGCTGTTTCGCATATGTTTTCTGCTCGTTGTCGGGATATACTTATTTGATTGCATAGAAATTCCGTTGGTTTGTACTCTTGAAAGTTTTCTAAATTTTTTGATAAAGCATACTGTGTTCTACTGCGAGAAACTAGCATATAATCGAAATCGTTCTTTAGCAGGTAAGGGATATATTTTATAAAAATCAAAGTTATCTATAGAAGTTACAGGGACTTGAATTACAACGATTAATTTATCGTTAGTCATTAATGCTCTGGCCTTAATAATTTTGTAATAGTATTCTATTTTTTGCCAGCTTAGATCTGAGGCTAGATTATACTTAACGGTTGCTTGAAGTTCATCTAAGTTTTAGGTGAGATAATATTGTAGTCTATTATGCCATGACGTGTTAGAGATATAGACATTGAATATTTTGTTATTTCTTTTGGAGCCATATCATTTATTTTTTTGATTAGTAATAAATGATCAATTAAAGCTATTTGCATAGATTGTCCATTTATAATTCTCGTCAATTCGTACATGACAATTAAAAATTTTTATGTTAGTATTTAATTTTGCTTCGATTGTATCGAGAACAAGTATAGTTTGCTTTATATTTGTAATAGTGTCTGATATTACGCGAATTTGACTTGGCATCAATACCTGAGTCTGCTTTTGATTGTTTATTAATGATTCAATTGAGCTTTGATAAAATTCAGCATCAGAACTGGTATCCCAAATAACCATTTGACAGGATAGTTTACAACATTGGCTAAGCCTCTTTTGTTTCTATTATTTAATGAAAAATGGTGATTATCAATTTCTTCTAATTGATTTCTTAGATCTAATATTTGTGATTCTAACATGGTTAGCGTCATTTTATATGTACTACCGTCATTTTCGGTGACTAAACTACAAAAGGAAATAGATGCGGAAAAATATTTAGTTGAAATATCAAGCATATTATGTCAGGATGTGAGATTATAGTTATAAATTAGAGAAATGTACTGATTAGCAATTTTTGCATTGGCAAGATTTAAATAAAACAGACCAGATGTTTTATTTATTTTAGTTATTTTGTAATTCAACTCCTTCATCTGAATTGATGATATCAGCATCGTCATTTGAATTATTATCATCTGTATGGTCAGCATCTGAAACATGGTTTCAGTAGATTATAGTGATTAGTTTTTAATTTGTTTTTTATTCGTAAAGTGGCCGTGTTGTTATTATGAATTTGGACTATTTTATACGGTCCACTAAAGCTTGGGTCAAGCTTTTTATCGTGACGTGATTTTCGAAATGCATTTTGCAATAGCACTAATTGATTATTTTCGAAGACTTTTATTTTAGTCTTTTTATCATAATATTGCTGGTTTTGAGGTTTTGATTTCAATAAATTCTTTTTTGCGGCATCTCAGATATCCTTTGCCCTTTTCTTGCGTAAGATTCTGATAAGTTGATTTTTCCTTTGGCTTTTCGATAGCTCTAGGTATTTGAGGAGCTTTACCAAAAACGAGTGTATAGGGTATTTTATTGGTAGAGCGATTCGTATGTGTGTTATGGCTATGAACTGCCAAGTATAGTAGTTCGTCCCAAGTTTCTGGACTATTATCTATGTAAGATCGTAAGAAATTTTTGAGGCTGGAGAGAACGTAGTCAGTTCTATTGAGCCATTGGACATCGGTGATAAGGGGTGGTAATTTTACGTTTAATCTGCAATAATGTAGTTAACTCCTTAAACAGTTTATTTAAAAATTCGGTTCCTCGGTCAGTCAGTATAGCGTTTTTTCCAAAAGTGTTTCTTTTTTATTTCTTGGTGCATTCTCGATATATCGGGGTGACCTGATAATATATTCGTCTGGTAATTGTCTAGAATTTGTGGGAATTTGATCCCTACTAGGATGTGACAAATCTACTGTAATAAGTTTGATATTTATTTGGCCAGGCATTATACAATCTAGCATAGATTCGAAAGTTTCCTGTTTAATTTTTCGCGATATACTTGGAATATTAATAATGTTAATGTCCGGTTGATTATTGTAGCTTAATAAACGCGCTAGGCTGTTTAGCGTTTTATATAGATTCTCATATTCAATATTTTCATTAGGGGATTGTTTTAAAAATAGTAAATATATATGCTGGTCTTACATAGTAGTATTAAGTTTCATTATTTCATTTAATTTGACACCTCTAGTGTTTTTAAGATTAAACTATGTTGTAATGCACATTGAATATGGATTATTCAATGACATATTTGTTAAGTACGCAATCGCAAGGTTTTTTACATCAAATGGCCTATTTATTTTTTCATAATGTCTAGTTCTAAATTTTTTTTATGAAATTCTTTAAATAAATCTTTAAAAAGTTCTTTGATACAGTTTGTACTTGCTATACAGGACGGCTCAATGCATCTGCATTTGTTAATGTTTTTCTTGTATATTATTTTATATTGGTATTCCAGGAGTTTAAGCCATTATCGAACCGAGCGTGACGATGGGTCATGACAATTCATTTGCAAGGGGCGATGGTTGCTGATGATTGTAAACTGGGACCCATAGAGCAAGATCCTGAAGGTTTTAACCGATTGAACTACAGCTAGAAGTTCCTTTTCGGTGGTATTATAGTTTCTTTCTGCTGCGTTAAGTGTTTTCGAATAATATACTAGAGGTTGTTTGTCTTTATTGGTAGAGTAAGTGCGGCAATTATGGACCACCATAAGGGTTTTGTCAAATAAAACTCAGTGTTTTAAAGTTTAATCAGCCTTATATATTTTGAACAGTTCGATAATTAGTTGGTATCAAAAACGATTAATAAAATTCTGAAGAAACCTTGACATCTTAGAAATAATCAACATTTTCTAAAATTTATCATAAATGGAAATTTGCAAATAGTGTACAAAATATGGACCACATGGTTTCAAATATGGACCACAGTTAATTGGGTTCAAAATTAATCAAAGAAACTAGCCCTGTCACCTAAAACTGAATCAGTAAACTATTAGGGTTAAACTAGTCATTGGTACACAATTCGCACACGAAGAAATCAACCATATCTTCTACGCCAGCACAATCTTCATGAGCCCATTCCCTACAAGATGCACATTGGATCCATTTCTCTCCATGAACATCTTCTGAAAAAAGCCCATTACAATACAAACATCTACCATTTTGATTTTGGGAACGATCTGGACTTTCATCGGTACTATCATTGACTGAAAAATCACTCTTATCAGAACTTTCAGACGATGATTTTTTATCTTTTGCGATTTTTCTTTTCTTTTGTGCTGTTTTCTTTGGCGTTTTCTTTTGTTTCTTTTTTGTGCTCCTTTGTATCGACGTTTCTAAATCTTGTTTATAAGGTGAAGATGTCAAAATCGTAGGCCTGGTGGTTTTTCTTCCTCTATTGCTGACTGTCTTCTTCAAACGCGGTATAGGCTGCAACACTTTTGGCGACAAAAATGTTCTAGATGATGTTGAGGGACCAGCTATAGCATCATCGATGGTCGTCGTCGGCATTTCGGTTTGCGGGTTAGCTTGGTGATGTCCATCAACACTCTGGGGTGATGGCGGTACATTCACAGATTGAGGACTCGGAGTTACAACAGTTCTTGGCTCAGGCAAACAGTTATCGGAATCATCATTGACTGGTGTCATTAAATCGCGCACTGGATCATCAAAAGTTTCTTCTACCTCTGGAAGGTCTTCGTCAATGAAGTCATGATCTTGGAATACATTCCTGTTCACGGGATATATTCCAGTTGCACGGAAGCCGTTAATGGCCAATTCTGCACGCTGAGCTCTTATGTAGGCTTGACCAAATAATTCTGCGATGTCGTAATGTGTTATTGCTCGAGCTTGCATCCGTAGTCTTTTACGAATTTCTTCAGTCAAATACTTTTTTAATGGACCCATAAATGTTTTATCAAGTGGCTGCATTTTGTGACTTGAGTGAGGGGGTAGACTCAGCAAGCGAACGTGGTTTTCTCTGGCTAAATCCACTACTTTGATATTTCGGGTGTGACTGGCATGCCCGTCTAAAATCAGGAGAACTGGCGATGTAGCAGTTGGTTTCACATGCTGTAAAAAGTGCTCGAACCATTGAGTAAATAGTTCAAGTTGTATCCATCCTGAGGGATGACAAGCGTGAATGGCACCAGGTGGAGCACCTTTCATCAGTAGTGGATTATCCCGTTTTCGCGGAAATATCATCATCGGTGGCACAAATGTGCCACCTGCGCTCATACATATCACACAAGTGATCGTTGATCCACGTTCTGCTGATGTTACAGTTCCTATTTGTTTTTTGCCCTTGAGTGCCAATATCTCCGGCATTTTTGATGGCACAACTGAAATACCAGTTTCATCTACGTTATACACATTGCTCGCAGGATACTGGATTTCATTCAAAGAGCTCTCCAACAAATCAAAAAAAGCGTTGACATTTTCTTTGTTAAAGCCTTTCATTCTTGCGATTGATGTGCCCGTTGGACGGCGGAAGGATAGATTAGGATGGCGCTTGAGAAATAATCTCAACCATGATCTTCCTGCAGATTCATTATCTTGTGAAAATGAGTGCTTTATGTTATTTTTTTCTGCTAGCTGGTAAGCCAAAGATCTGATGGCCCTGCGTGTGAGACCAAATCCAGATTTTTCCATTTCTAGAATATAATCAGCTAATTCATCTTCCAATTGACTTGGTAAAGTAGATTTTCTTCCAAGTGTTTGGTTCGTAATGTCACTAATTGATTTGTCTTCTATTTTTGATAAGCGTATAAGCGTAGTTTTGGGTACTCCGTATGTTTTTGATGCTTTTAAAAATCCCATTTGCTTTTCTCGTATAGCTTTAATTGCATTTGCCATTGCATTTTTATCCCATGTTTGTCTGGTCTTTTCTTTGGTTGTAGATGCCATCCTAAAACAATACAATTAAATATTAGTGACGGTTTGTAATATGGACTACTAGTCCATATTCAAAACATTCCGGTGGTCCATATTATAATACACATACATTTCTAGGTTAATATCAGAAAAACTGTTAGTTATTGTAACCTAATATGAATAATTGTAAAATAACTCACCTTTTCCCTGGTTTAACTCACTTTCACAAAGAGTATTATTTGTTGAAATTATTGTCTTAAGAAGTTAACTAAAAATTATATCGAGCGTTGACAAAAACGAAAAATGGCTCCCGTGAACACATGCGCGCGCTCTGTTGGCTTGCTTGCAACTGACAAGGGGGCCGCGGGAGGGTAAAGGGTGCGCGCCGGCGCGACGGCTCGATACGAAGGATGTTCTTTGAGAAACACCGGTAGTCCATATTACAGGACCAGTCCATAATTGACGCACTTACTCTAGGTCCTTGTGAGAGAATACTTTGTATAGCATCATTTGACGCATTAGTGGCTAGAATAAATGGTTCGTTGAAGTTAGGATGCTGTAGCAAAGGGTCTGTGGTCAGTATCGTTTTTAATTTATTAAATGCTTCAATGCATTTTTCGTTGAAATTAAAATTAACATCCTTTTTTAACAACAACGTTATAATAATAATAAGCTTTATTGATATAAATTAATAAAATTTGAATCAAACAAAGTTCAAACTTAAATAACAAATCCTGACAAAAAGTTAAAGAAAAAAAAAAAAAAAAAAAAAAAAAAAAAAAATTAAGAAAGCAATAATACTAGTAATAATAACAGAAATAATAATGTAATAATCGTATAACTAAAAAGTTAGAAAAAATACAAAGATGCAAAGTAAACAGTTTACACAAGAAAATTTTTTCTTTTTTCCAAAAACCCACTTATAAATTTACAAACTTTCACACACATAGACGTATCTCTCACATTTAAAATATTGTCAACTGTATCACCCAATACACGTATAATATGGTCTCGCATTACTAAGTCAACTCCCGCACAGTCTAAGAGAAGATGATGACCTGACTCGCACCCATTGCACAAAACACACACACGTTCTCCATCTCTCTTCGCCTTGTTTTCCCAAGCAAATCTTCCGAGTCTAAAATTTGTTAATACTCTTCTCAAACTCCTATCATCTAACATTTTTAAATATGGGGCTCCATTATCAAATTTTCCTATTATATTAAAGGTTTGTAGAGACCTTTTGCTTGCAACACTTTTCAGCATATTATCTCTATAAAAATCTTCCACACGAGCTTTTACGCGTTTTTTCCATTGGATATAATCCACATTGCTCCCAACGTGAAGTATGCCTTCATCCACTAACTTTCTAGCACAGTCATTCATTTGTATGTAATTAATACAATTTTTAGCGCTTTCTTTTTGTATCAGCCTACCTTCATTGTTCAAAACTCTAAACATGTAAGAGAGAGATTGCAGAGTTGAATATGCTTCCAGCGGAAATTCACCAATTTCTAGCAATACTGCATCGCTCGGCGTACACTTAGCTACGCCCAGAATTTCTTTATAGATTAAGTTTAAGAATTTTGTTAATTCCACAGAATGCTCTAAACCCCATACTTGGCAAGCAAATGTGAGTAATGGAATTATCAAAGCTTTAACCATTTGGATTATTACCTTAAAAGGAAATTCATTGTATCCATACATTTGTTTACGAATGGACATCCACACACTCCTTGCTTTAACTATCATATTTTCATGGTGTGTCTTCCACTGCCCATTATAGTTGATGTATGTTCCCAAATATTTAAATACTTTCACATTCTCAATAATTTTTCCACTAATAGACCACTGCTCCTTCACACTATGCTTAGAGCCTTTACTAATTATAAGCATTTTTGTTTTTTCTGTATTTAAATTTAAATGCCATCGATTGCAATACTCATTTACATTAGCCAAAGCTCTTCTCATTCCTCCTATACTTTGTGAAAGCAGAACCACGTCATCTGCATACATCAGTAGTTTTATCTCATGAGATCCAAAGCAAGGTCCAACAGTGTCCAAAGAATTCAAATACTTGGGCAGATCATTTATAAATAGAATGAAAAGAAGAGCGGATAATTGGCATCCTTGACGAACACCTCTATCACTACTAAAGGTCTCAGTTACTGCATTACTATCGTATTTAATGCACCATGATGCATTAACGTAAATCGACTTAACTGCTTCAATTAAATCGTTTGGTATGCCCATATTATATAATTTTTCCCAAAGCATGTCTCTGTTTACCAAGTCGAAAGCCTTGGTAAAATCAAGAAAACAACAATAGAGTTTACTCCGTTTCATACGGATGCTTCTGTCAATAAGGCCTTTAAGGACAATAATATTGTCCTGCACTCCATATCCTTTCCTAAAACCAGATTGATATTCAGATATAATACTGTTATCTTCAACCCATTTCGTGATTTTGTTCGCAAGCATTCCCGTGTATACTTTACTTATGTTAGGCAACAGAGACAGACCCCTATAATTATTAGCATCCTTTTTGTTCCCCTTTCCTTTATAGAGGTTACATATGACACCTGTCGACCATGCTGACGGAAAATATGTATTTTGCCCCATTTTTTGAAAGAGTCCCGTTAACACACTTACAAAGCTATGATGAGTGCTAAGACATAAAATGAATTCATTCAGAATGCCATCCTTTCCAGGTGCTTTGCCCTTTTTGACATTCATTAGCGACCACTGTACATCCTCTACACTCCATTCGAGACCTGGAACTGTTGTTCTGTTGTTTGAATTAATATTATTTACAGACGCATCATCATGATTAAATAAATCTTTGTAATGCTTGATCCAATTTCTCATAGGTATTTGCTTGCTGTCATATATGTTTCGCGTTTTTATTTGTTGCCATAGTTTTTGTGTGTCGTTTGTCTCTAGAGCGTTTTTTATGTTTTCAATTTTCTTTTTTTCCAAGCATTTTTTTTTATGACTACAAAGTAGTTTGTATTCACGCTTGCTATTTAAAAAGAGTTGAATATTATTTACAGATTTCATCTTTCTCATTTCCCTTAAGCATTTTTTCATAAACTTTCTTTTAGCTAGGCATTCACTATCGAACCATTCACATTTGCCAATTGGGTTATGACACGCCATATTATGTTTTCTGAAATCGGATAATAGATATTCTATCCACAAATCAAACACTTTAACAGCCGAATCTAACTCGTTTTGTTCAGTAAAGTATTCAATTCCAATTTTGAAAAATTCGGATTCCGATGACGAAAGTCTATTTTCAACTAACTTTTCACTTTCCGTTGACCATTTATATCCTTTAATCGAAAATAATCGTACCCCACAATCCAAATTCTTCCTTACATTACCATTGCTGATAATTGAAAGCTCCATCGGAAAATGATAGGAAAGACATTCTTCACCAACATTCATCTTGTCAACATGTTGAAACAGCTCTTGTGACAAAATTATATAATCAATAACACTAGAACCTAGTGAGCTAACATATGTCCATTCTCCATGTAAATCACCGTTTACTCTCCCGTTGGCTAAATATAATTGCGTACGTTCACAAAGCTGAAGTAAATGCTTGCCATACTTATTGACTTTATCGTCTTTGCTTAATCTGTCATTTAAAGTCAAGCCATAAGTGTCAATTTCTTCTATTTCAAGTTCTTTCATTCTGGCGGTCCTAGCATTAAAGTCCCCTCCAATAATTATTTGAGCAAAGGGGAATTTTTTCGACAGTTGCAATATTTCCTCCTCAAGAAGAGTAAATATATTGTGTTTCGCATAACGTGAGCTTTCAGGATGTATATAAATTATTCCCAATAAAATGTTCATTTTATTCACTCTTAATAACGACCACAGACTTTCGTCCAATTCAGTATTTAAGAACTTAATATTATTTTCCCATTCCGATTTGTATAATAATGCTATACCACCGGGATACCGACCCTTCTCTGAAAATCTATGCCTATTCTTTAAAATACATTCATATCCCCGTACATTACATTTACCTCCCTCTGGCATCCAAGTTTCAGTGAGACCAATAAAATCAAATTTTTCTTTATATTTTAAAAATGTTTCATCGTTTAACCTTTTATACAAGCCTTCGATATTCCAAAAACAAAAATTTAGAGTTCCTAGTTTTTTGCAGATGGGATTTTTTTATTTCCTGAGCTGTTACTGAAGGCCTCTCTGGCTTTTTTAGCCGTAGGCAGACTGCCACGAATATGATGCTCTTCTTGAGAGAACTGATCTTCTTCTACTGATGATTCTGGTTTGGGTCTTTTGCTACTACCATTTTCTTTTTTCCGCTTCAAACGCTCTTGCTTTGCTTTAATACGCAAGTTTAGTGGCAAATCATCGTTCAGGTATATCTTGGTGCCTTTTAATTTAGCTCGTTGTCTAAAAATTTGATCTTTGACCTTCATATTTTTTAATATAACTTTTAAAGGCCCTCTATTACCCAATCTGAATACTTGGTCAAAGTCATCCATAGATATTTCTAAAGACATTCTTTCACAAAGTTCGTTGAGAAGTACATTCGCAAGTCCCTCAGTACTTTCCCCGTCAACATAGTTAATACCATGAACGATTATGTTTTTCCTATTAATTGTTTTTTGTAGTTTGGCCACATTGTCTTCTAAAAGAGTAATTTTGTTTTGCTGATCCAAAAGTTTTTCCTTAAGAGACACATTTTCTGTTTGCAGAGCAACCAAATTATCTTTAATTTCCTTTAGGTCCCCTTTAACACTTTTTTCCGACTCGTCCAACCTACTCATAATAGCACAAAACATTTCTTCGATTTTTTTATCCATTTCACTATTCACCGAATAGATACGTGCAATTATACTGAGGTTTTTAATTAAATGCAATGCAGTTACTCCGATACAAAAAAGAAGCTCGTGTAATAAATAAAAAATTATGAGCCTGATTGAATCATTTACGCCAATACCCCGCTTTATATGTATACACATTTCAAATAATAAAAGAAGTATTAATAAAATCAATTTTATTTATGCGCACGGCCTAGGATCGAACTCCCCTTGACACAACTATTTCAATTAGAATCAGTTCACTTAGAGCTCTCGGCCACTATAAGTTATACAAATTAATCCAGATTTATTCAAAGTAACTGTTAATTAAGTTTGTTTTTCATCAAAACTTGACGTTGATAAAAATGGTTACTTAATACAATGAGATCGAATTATTACTTAAATTTAATCAAAATCACTCCACTAAACTGTATTTATCGAAACACAATCGTTCCAATTGATTCAATTATTTTATTTTTTCACTTCACCAAATTATTAGCTTGATAAAATCACTTTATAATCAATTATAATTTATAACCAAACAACTGTTTGTCCACCACTTATATATACATTAAACCGAACTCATCATTATTAATTTATATCAATAAAGCTTATTATTATTATATTATAAAAAAAAAAAAAACAACAACGTTAAAGGTTTGGCAATTTGAGCTTAGTTCAGAATAAAATATCGGTTTCAGCCTAGAAATAATTTGATTTCTTTTTCATTGCGTGGCTGTTTACGTTCGACTGCTGCTTTTATTTTTTCAGGATTTGGGCGGACTTTGCGGTCGCTTATTACATTTTTCAGCCCGTAACTCATACGATTAAACTGATAATGCGCTCGAGGAGTAGAGAACGCTGTTTTGGGTTTGTCTTTTCCATTCATTTCCACCTGGCTAAAGCCGGAAGCTAAGTCAAGCATAGTAAAGTATACGACTTCACCTAGTTGGTCCAGAATCTCTTCTATATTAGGAAGTGGAAAGGAATCTGTTACAGTGACGTCATGTAGCCGTCTGTAGTCGGTCACAACTCTCTACTTCTTCACCTTGCTCGCGTCCATTTTCTTTTCGATAACCCAGAGTGGCGATGACAAAGGAGAAGTCGAGGGTTCGATAATACCCTGCTCTAGCATATTATTAATTTGAGTTTCTACCTATTTTCATGGACTTTGGGGTATCTATAGTTTTTCGATGCAATAGATGTTGGATCCGTAACAATTATTTCGTGGTAATAGTTATACATAGTAGGTAATAGTAGAAGTTAGTGTGCCACCCGGTAAAAAGAATAGATCTTGATAACCTTCACAAATATTCAAAATTTCCTCTTTCTCTTCACTATTTAAATGCAATAATCTTAAGTTATCGTGTAAGCACTTTTTTCTGTTATTATTGTTTAGATTGTAAATGAGTTGTACTGCTAGCATTGTTTTTAAATCAAGGTGATTTAATTTAATCTCAGTACTAAGTTTATTTATTACTGGATACGTAGTTGTATCAGCTGTAATAAGTATATTTTGTGGAATGCTGATTCCATCAATATTAGGTATAATTGTGTCGTTAGTAATAACACAATTATTTTTATCTTTTGTAATGTTGTTGGTCAGGGATTGGACGAGCGGATATCTTTTTGGAAGCGTATAATATTTAAAGTTCACTCACTATTGTATAAGTATTCTTTATTTGATGAATTATTTACAATGAAATTGTGTTTGAAGTATTTGAATCGAAAACCGAAAATGAATTAACTAATTAATTTGTTTTACTAGTAGAACCGAAAAACGAATGGTTCTACAACGAATGTTGCTAACGAATTTTACTTATAGATCCGCAAAACGAATGGATCTCTTGAAAATACAACTAACGAATTCCCCAAGCGTCAGAAAATTTTGACTTATATACGCGGCTGAGGGGAAGCAACATTTCAATCGCGTCTGTAGACAATCATCCACGTGTATTCAGATTTGACCATGAATTCAAGTGACACGTGTAAATGCCACAAGTTTTAAGACCAGAAAGCTGAATCTGCAAATTTTCACAATATTATAAAATATTGTGTGTTTTACGTAAAACTACAATTTATACAAAATACACGAGAACAACATACTGATTTATAAACTACTATAGAGCGATTTACTACCGAGTGATAATACGAATGTCATGAGACCATAACAGTAATGAAATTTACAGGAACATGATTTTTTGAATTTGGTTTAAAGTAGAAGCCGCTATTAAATGTAATGGAATTAGTTTTATAGCTAATTTTAGCCTGATATTCGGTTAGAAAATCATGCCCCATTATCCCGTCAAAAGGAATATTATAGATTTAGTCAACTAAATGAAAATTAAAACGAAATTCATTATTTGGTTTGCTTAAATATATTTCTATTCTACCAAGTGTTTTTATTCCTGTATCTATTAAAAAATTAAAACTTTTTACTTTTGATTGCTTAGAAGGTAAGTTTTTTGTCATTTACTCCAGAGTGTAAAATGACGTGGTCGGTTGACTTAATTGATCCGCAGTCACGACCGACGACTGGAATTGATCGAAGTTTAAATGATTGACCTCGGTATTAACTACATCGCTTTGAGCGATACGAGGGTTTGGATTCATTTGTTAACAATGTTTAGAATTGTAATTCGATTGTCCTGTAGTGTACGATGAAGCATTGTTGTTGTTGCTATTTGAATTGCTTCGTCTGCAATCTTTTGTATTGTGTGATTTGTTTTTACAAATTTAACATTATTTTGGTTGATTATTAATAGTTATCTTTTTCATGCGGGATTAGGCCAAAAGATATGCCTCTTCTTCGCAGGCGAGGCTCATTGCCTCGTTAATCGTTGCAAACTGTTAGAGTCGCAGTATTTGCGATATTTCGGGGATAATATGATGAGTGAATCTTCTCAAAGCTATTCTATTAATGACTCTCACCTCACTTTCGAGAGTGTGAGATGTTGTTTGAGATTCTGTAGCAATTAGGCATTTGTTAGTAACATTATCTAACCTGATAAAGAAATCCTTTATCAATTCGTTTGGTTTTTGTTTGATGGTTTCAAGTTGTTCCACCAAATAACTAAATAAATGATTCTACTGGCTGGTAAATTAATTTAAGTTTATTCCTTAATTGTTTACAAGATTGAATAGAACGCATATTAAGTTTAGTTTTTACTTCGCTGCTTACTTTGGAAAATATAAATAATATTAAAGGTACTTTTTGCGCTGCTGACGCTATTTCCAAGGCATTGTCAGAGTTTTGAAGAAAATTACTTAATTCTTTTGTATCCCCTTTAACCGGTGTTATCATCTTCGCGATGAATGTTAATGGTATTATTTCTGTGTTGGTATTTGTTCTTATATTTGAGTCATCACCTGAACCTGAATCATCATCTGCGTTATCGTTTAAATTAACAGCTGTATGGTTAGGTCGTGTGATGATACATCGTCATCAGTCGCTTCAGGTTTTAATGGGTTTAGGTTTGCTAAAGAGTTAGAGGCCATTATATAGTTAGTGGAAAATTTTTGTTTGGGATTTGAACGATTTAAATTTTGCTATGTTACTCTAGTAAAATAAACAGTATGATTTACGGTTTTTGGGCGAAAGGACGAGTTCTTGAGTTTTCCTTTGAGTACTTGGTACACCAATCGGGAAGCTAGAGGTATCTTTTTGATTTAACTTTTACTTCTTGATCCAATTGTTAGAATAAATCCCAACGCTACGTCACCAATTTATGTCGTACCTCAAGAGTTGTTTCAGGAAACGGTTGAATCTTTTAATTAATTTTACTTGGTATTACCAAGGGTAGGGCTTGCTGTCAGCAGGCTGATCGTTGCAGGTAGATCCCAAAACGAACGCTTATTTCCAATCACAAGTAAATTGTTATAATTTACTAAAGTCAAATACTTAACGTTGACTTAAGCAGAATTCAGTTCATTAACTAAAATCAATTTTATATTGATTTTAATGTTAAAAAAAAAAAACTTCTTTCTTTTTTGCAATTTAACACTTTTTGTATTGTAATTACAAATAATACTAGAGACTGTATTTAATCAATTATTGATTTATTAAGGATGTATGAGCATGGTAGTGGGGGCACAAATTTAAAAATAGATATTTTCAATTTTGATGATAAATTTATGTTATTACTTGACGTTATAAGACGAAAAGTAAGAATAAAATTTTTCGATATCTGGCTTAATTTTCAAAATATCGAAAATTGAAAATTTTGTTTAATTATTTAGCTTTCGATATTTCGAAACTCAAGACACATTACGAAAAATTTTATTCTTATTTTTCGTCTACATTCATGAAGTTATAACAAAATTCATCATCAAAGTTGAAAATAATATAAAAATAATTTCAACCCTTAATCTACCCTGCTCTTACATACCTTATATAGACGGTTACACTTAGTTTTTCTTTTCTAATTCATTGCTAATATGTTTACTTTCTATTAAAAAGTTTTTTTTAAATTTGTTTTCATTCATTCCAAATGAAAATTATCAAAAACTTCCAAAATATGTCGTTTTTTGAGATTCCTCCATAAGAGCCAATGTATTTTATATCGATTTTTAATGACTTTTTTCTTTAAAATTTGCACGGTTACCTAAGCTGAAATTTTAAACACATATTCTTTGAGTAAAAGACTACCTACAAACAAATTTTGAACCTTTAAATCAAAATTGGTGTCATGCTCATACATCCTTAAGTAATATTACAATTCGAATAAATATACTAATCTGCATATCATTTGATTTTGATTCACAATTTATATAATTATTGTTGCTTATTCAGCAATATGTATCTATGATCTATTGATCATGCTCTGTAAGAAATAATTTGGGTAATAAAGGATATTTCAGTATACTACCACGTATATAAAATATACAAACGAGACCCTTTTATCGTGTTTGATCGCACAGGCAAACCAACACTGTCAATGTCTTTATTAGTTCAACGATTGTATTATTTTTTATCACACCCTAGTGCCACTTGGATGATGTGACCTCTTGTTAAGCCGAATCTATACAAAACAAAGTAAACTTTGTCCGCCCAGAGCCCGCCACGGTATTTTAAATATTTTAGTTAAATTTATTACCCTTTCTTCTGAAAAGTATTTTTTTATTTTTGAGGAGAAATACTTTATAATAACATCAAGTAGCCAATAATATGTATATATTCATTACCGATACAATCTTCTATCTTCTGTTAATCAAATACATATTCCCTTTGTCATTTCACTTTTGAATACACGAACACTACATATATATACTGTCTCTCTCATTTACTTATAAACATATATTACATATCTCACTCATAACAAAATCACACAAAAAAAATAATACACACACACATATATAGAAATAAATTTTTATTTATTTTTGAAACATTATGTTTTGTATTTTTTAACTATTGAAAGAAATATGATATGTATGGTACTTGTACATTTCATTTTACTATCTTATCTTATTATCTAGATTATTTTGGAAAACAAATTACAGGTTCGAATTTTCATGTCTCTGGGAATGCGGGCATCAATAATTTCTGGAATAATGCAATTTAAATAAAATGCTTGCAATTTTGGAAGCATTACAATCTTCCAAAGATCATTATCCCTAACGATTTTTTTGACTGCAATTTCTTTTCCATTATAAATTACCAAATCGCATATTTCACTTTTTGTAATATCAATTGCCCTTGTATTTGATAATAGTAGGGGTAAAAAGCTTACCGGTTTTTATTTCCCTCTACAGTGTAACATTTTTGTTTATTTGTGGCCAAAATATCTTATTAACGAAACGAAGCATTTAATGCCTACAATGACTTCGGTCCCAACCAAACCAGCGGGACTAACCCAAGACAAGGATTTTCAAAATCAATAAACAGGCCGCATTTTTCAACTTCTACATTATTCTGTTTTTCATACAGATTTAATGCCACCGTTTCATTGATACGACCATATTCCATTGATTTTGAAAATACTTACTCCCCCATTTAGTAAATTTTCAACTAAATTATGTGAGGAAGTTGTTTCTTTACGATTAATCAACATATTTTTGTGAAGTTTTCGCCATTTTGCATTGTCATGTTGACCCCTTGTTTCTTCCTCGACTTTTTTTTTGATGGTACGTTGTTTTTTAATCGTAAAAGAAATGTTTTTGCTTCCTCTAACATGGCCTCTTCACAAATATTTGGTTGGGAGTTATAAGGCCCGTAGTTTTTATCAGGTTCTTTTCATAGCTTTATTGGCCGTTTTGATAAATACTTTACTAAATGTTTTACCAATGATCGTGCATTTAGGTGAAGATGGGCCTAAATGGCAACTAGGTCCACTTGTATGCGATAGAGCAGCGTCAACGCTACGCATTTCATATCCACCTCGTTTCGTTAAGCTTGTCCTCTTCCCCTCATTAAATTTGGACACTAACGACAGGTATCTATAAAAAACAATTAAAATCCTTCCACTCAAATGCTTTCTTATAATTATTTAGTTTCCAGTTTAATACCATACCTCTCTGCTTCATTGGTTGATTCGTCGAAAGCTACACGATCTGCTTTCCTAATAATGGGGTCAAATATTAACAGGCCCAACTTTATTCAATTCCCAATACATAAGATACAGTAATATATCTTTATTATGCGATGAAAAGGAGCGACGTCAAATAGTTATTATTTTTCTGTAAACACTCCTTCTTATCATACCTGTGTTGTGTAGATGGAGGTACAAATATCATACTGTGTTATTTTATAACACACAACAAATATTCATTGCATTTTGTATATGCATACAACATTGTGTGTATTCTCTTATTATTCTTTTATTGAAAGCCTTTTTCCCTCTTATAATGAAAAGTAAAGAAAAATTTTGAAATTTTCATTCACCAATTGGATAGGAATGCTATTTTATTCCATTTAATTAAATATGAATTTTTTCGAATTTAATTATATATTCCTTTTGAAAATGAAAATTGGGGAAATTAATGAAAATTTTGAAAAATCAAGATAGACAAAAGGGGTAGATTTGAAAGTAGTACAACATATCCAAATTTCAAATTGAAATAATATTTGGTTCAAGAGATTGGTAGGAAAAACCTTGTGTGTATTCTCTTATTATTCTTTTATTGAAAGCGTTTTTCCCTCTTATAATGAAAAGTAAAGAAAAATTTTGAAATTTTCATTCACCAATTGGATAGGAATGCTATTTTATTCCATTTAATTAAATATGAATTTTTTCGAATTTAATTATATATTCCTTTTGAAAATGAAAATTGGGGAAATTAATGAAAATTTTGAAAAATCAAGATAGACAAAAGGGGTAGATTTGAAAGTAGTACAACATATCCAAATTTCAAATTGAAATAATATTTGGTTCAAGAGATTGGTAGGAAAAACCTTGTGTGTATTCTCTTATTATTCTTTTATTGAAAGCGTTTTTCCCTCTTATAATGAAAAGTAAAGAAAAATTTTGAAATTTTCATTCACCAATTGGATAGGAATGCTATTTTATTCCATTTAATTAAATATGAATTTTTTCGAATTTAATTATATATTCCTTTTGAAAATGAAAATTGGGGAAATTAATGAAAATTTTGAAAAATCAAGATAGACAAAAGGGGTAGATTTGAAAGTAGTACAACATATCCAAATTTCAAATTGAAATAATATTTGGTTCAAGAGATTGGTAGGAAAAACCTTGTGTGTATTCTCTTA
The DNA here is from genome assembly GCF_905475395.1 of Chrysoperla carnea. Taxonomy (NCBI): domain Eukaryota; kingdom Metazoa; phylum Arthropoda; class Insecta; order Neuroptera; family Chrysopidae; genus Chrysoperla; species Chrysoperla carnea. Next base: position 8,544,743 of record NC_058342.1, on the reverse strand, counting down.
TTATTCTTTTATTGAAAGCGTTTTTCCCTCTTATAATGAAAAGTAAAGAAAAATTTTGAAATTTTCATTCACCAATTGGATAGGAATGCTATTTTATTCCATTTAATTAAATATGAATTTTTTCGAATTTAATTATATATTCCTTTTGAAAATGAAAATTGGGGAAATTAATGAAAATTTTGAAAAATCAAGATAGACAAAAGGGGTAGATTTGAAAGTAGTACAACATATCCAAATTTCAAATTGAAATAATATTTGGTTCAAGAGATTGGTAGGAAAAACCATCAAACGATTTTTTCGAATACAATTTCTTTTCCATTATAAATAACAAAGTCGCAGACTGCTTGTTAGGTAATATTTAATTGCCCTTGTATTTAATATTAAAAGAGATCCGCATCAACCTGAAATGGTTTTAAATGGACTTTAGTAAAATAATTTATATACAATTCTTGATTTTATAAGCTTACCTTATTTTAGATCCCAATTATAATTTAAAAGTTCATATCAGCATTTATTTCATATAAGTTTAATTTTTCTTACCAATGTAAAATTTGTAAATGAGCTCATGCTGTGTGTCGTGAAGCGACCCTCATAATTTTTGAAATATAAATGTGGATTCATAATTTAATAAAAAACTAACCGATAAAACAAATTAGCTTATCAATTTCTAAACAAAAGGTTCAGGAGATGCTGAAAATTTTCGTCCTTTTTGCCCTAAAACTAACCGTTCTCGAAATATAGCCATTTTCCCACTTTCACATGTAAGTTAAAAAATACGTATTCGACCAATAAACACAATAAAATTTTAAAAAAAAATCATTATGGGTATAACATTTTCCAAATTCTCGAGTTTTCCCAAAATTTTGCATTGATGTTATTTGGAAAAACATTACAAGCAAGAGGTTTATGAGATGCCCAAGTTGTCCGTCTTACTCTATAATTTTAGAAACTGAAAAAATTTAAGATAATTACCTTGAATTGGACTGAACTAAACGGCTAGTAGACGCTTCAATATCAGGGAAAGTTAGATTTTCAGTCGAGCTAATAAATTATATTATATAAAATTTGTTTTAAAAAATTGATTTAAAAACATACCTAAAAGTTTTCTGTGATCGAAACTAAACGTCTATTTATAAAAAAAAATATTATTAAATTATGGTTAAAATAATTAGGTTATTAGAATAGCAGTATAATGTACACACCTTCTATATAAAAATCCACGTCAAAATAAAACACTTTAAAATAAATTTACACAAAGCTCCTTCTTTAACTCTTTAACAAACTGAAAATTTTTGTCACTAAAAAATGAAAATATCACTTAAAACTCAGTGGCACTAGGAAAAGATAAAACAAACCATATTCTATATAGACAGGCATACAAGTTTAAACAGACCTAACTAAACGAGGAGAAATTGAATACACATACATACACAACGTTTTATTGCTTATATTGTAGATAGGAAGGAGAATTGTAAAAATATATAAAATTGAAAGTATTTTTCCTACCAATAATGAAAAGTAAAGGAAAATTTTGAAATTTTTGCAAATGTATACTTTGCAAATGCTATTTGCTATGTTAAGGCTATCTCGAATTTTTTCGAATTTAATTATATATTCGTTTTGAAAATGAAAATTGGGGAAATTAATGAAAATTTTGAAAAATCAAGCTAGACATAACAGGTAGATTTGAAAGTAGTACAACATATCCAAATTTCAAATTGAAATAATATTTGGTTCAACAGATTGGTAGGAAAAACAATCTAAAATTTAATACATTGATAAAAAATATGTATAGAACACCCTTAAAGCAAAATGTGTTGTTGTTGCTGAAAGAAAGCACCGGACATAATGTAAATATCTTTTTTAATCGAATGAATAACTGTTATTTCTTTCACATATGACCTTGCTTGGTAACTACTTGTGAAATTCAAACACAGTAATTTCTTATTTCTGAAAAATCAATTTATTTTTCATATAATTAAAACAAAAGCTTGATTTTTTTTATAAAGTTGATCTAAGTCTAAATAAATTCTGAAAATTTTAGTGGGAGGTTGCCCGACTATTTAAATAGATGGATGCCTCCAAAAGTAGGGGAAAGCTGGTAGGATTCATACAGTTTTTACTGAAAGTCCCATCAAATCAAAACTAATTGCTATTTTAAAACGATTTCAATGTAGATATATGTTTCTTATAATCTTTATGTGTTTAGTCATGGTAGGGACAATAAAATCGATGCCAGCGCTACAAGTGAAAAATTTTGGCGATAAAGGAGGCTGTTATGACTAATTTGCAATTCTTTACATGTTAATGTTATAGAAATGTCAAATTAAAGTTATTGAAAGACACTAATTAATTAAACTTAATGCATTAAAAATTGTGAAAATAAGAAAGCAAATTGCATAAATATTATTTTTCAAATGTAAATAATCATAATGAACTATTTAAATTTGTGAGACAATAATATTAAATTTTCAGTGTATGTCATAAATGCAATTCATACAATTCGCTTTGAGGGAAGGCATGGTAGGGGAAATTAAATTGACTGAAGCGTTCGCAGTGGCCAGTTTTAGCGTTACGGTAGGCTATTATTACCGATATTGTAAACAAATACACGTAAAAGTATTTATTTTGTTTTAATTCAATAAATTTTTTAAAAAATGAGACACCTGAGTTGTTTTGTTGTGGATTGCAAAAACACTAGCAGAAAAAGTTAGTGCAAATTTTATAAATTTCCGACCGCTACATGGAAAATAAATCAACGGAATTGGTGGATAGCTGCAGTTAAAAGGCTAAATAAAGTAGTACTATAACCTTAATTTTATTCATAATAATAATTCGGAGAATTGTAAACCTTTGCAAAATTTTAAAGTTTAGCAAATGTTAATAATTTTTTTTGAAATTCTTAATGAAAAAAAAAGATCAAATTTTATGATTTAAAAAAAAAAATTTATAAATTAAAAAAAATGCAAGTTAAAATTTTTTAATTTGCTAAAAATTAAAAAATTTTTAATTTATTAATTTTTTTAATTTATTTTTGTCTACTATTTATTATATTATTCAAAAGTTTTATTAATGTCGGTAAGATTTACAATCATTTCAATTATAAATTATCTCAGTGAAAAAAATTTCATTTTGCAATCAGTTTTTTTTTTTTACTGCACGTTTAACAGCTAGAGTCATGTACAGCCAGTTATATCAGAGTGTTATATTGTTATATTTGTTTTATTAGTTTTGTTTCCGTTAGATATTGTTTTAATCTATCCAGCGTATGTTCATCGTTGGCCATAAGGTCTTCTAAGCTGTTTGGAAGGTTATATTTGCGCCTGGTTTCTTGAAGTTGATTATCCATGCATGTGATGATGGGATGTTCTATTGTGATGGTTGTGTTACACTTTGCACATTGTGGTCTTTCAGTTTTTTTTAAGATAAAAGAGTGTGTGATTTTTGTGTGCCCGATGCGAAGCCTGGCGAGGGCTACCTCAAACTCCCGAACCGGATGGAAGCATGACTTCCACACAGATCATTCCCGCTTTATGGTCTTAAGTTTGCTTGAAGGTGTGTTTTGCCAAGCAATATTTCGGGCAATTAATAGTTTTTCTTTTGCTTGTATGATTATGTCGTGCGTGGTTATGCCGGGAATTGGTATTCCTGTGGTGTGTGCATGCTTAGCGGCTTCATCCGCTTTTTCATTTCCTGTAATACCAGTTTGTCCTGGTATCCAGAGAAATTTTGTCGTGGTGTTTGTTTCTTGTATTTTGTAAAATAGATGTTGTATTTGTTGTATCAGTGCGTTCTTTGTTTTTTTATTTTCATTGCTTCTAAGACGCTTAATGAGTCTGTTACAATCAGATACTTCTGGGGTGTGTTAACTGTTTGGATATGTTTTAGTGCGTATTTTATAGCAGCTGCTTCAGAGGTAAAGTTAGTAGCGTTGCTATTCAATACATATTGTTGTGTATGGTTATGTGAAACTACGGCACACGCAGCTCCTGTAGCATTCCGCGATCCATCTGTATAGATTTGTGTGTAGTCGGAATAGGCTGTATTTATTTCTTCCCGAAACTTTTGTTGGAGCTTTTGTGGACTTGTTGAACATTTAGGCATGTCATTTAATGTCAAGTCTATGTTTATTTGATATTGTCTCCATGAGGGGTGGTGCTGTGCTGTTTCAAGTTTTAACAGTTCCACGTCTTCAATTTGCAAATCGTTCAGTATTTCACTGATTTTTAGGGAAAATGAATTGGGTATGATTTTTTCTTCTGATATTTGTGGGAGAATGTGGTAGATTTGATGGTGTTTTGGAGTTCTTGTATAGGTTTTTGTTGGGTGGAAAAGTTATATTTAAGTATTTGCAGTTTCCTTGCTTCTTGTAACGTAGGAAGTCCAGCTTCACAATATAAACTATTGATCGGTGATGTTCTGTAAGCGCCTGTTTTTATCCGTAATGCTGTGTTGTTTATCGGGTGAAGTAGTTTTAGGACTGTGGCTTTTGCTGAGAAGTATATGTTTGAGCCGTAGTTAATTTTTGGTTTGATGAAGGCATTAAAGATTGTTGTAAGGGTCTTTCGATCTGATCCGGTGTTTTTTTAGATATTATTTTTAGTATATTTAACCTTGGTATCATTTCTCCTTTTAGTATGTTTATATGTTTTTTCCAAGTAAGTTTTTCATCGTAGGTCAGTCCTAAAAATTTGTGCTCTTTGACTGTTTCGATTATGTCGTTTTCTATTCTCAACGTAATGTTAGTCTTCTTTGTTTTGTGGAAGCAGATATGTTTTGTTTTTGTGTGTGAGAACTGTAATCCACTTTTTTTTGCCCATTTCTGCAGTTTGTTTATTGCTATTTGTATATGTTTTGGGGTGTAAGATTGGTTTTGTGAAGCTAGGTAGATTAGTATGTCGTCTGCGTAGAGTATTTTTTGCATGGGGTAGGGTAAGACGCTTGTTACGTTGTTTATCGATATAATGAATAATACGGTTGAGAGTACTGAGCCCTGCGGAATGCCATTTTGTTGTTCGTATTTTCTTGAGGTAAAATTGTTTATTTTTACTTGAAATGTTCTATCTGATAGAAAGTTTTTTATGTACTGTGGTAGGTTGCCCTTTAGTCCCCAGTTTTTTAGTTGTGTAAGGATTTTGTAGCGCCATATTGTGTGGAATGCTTTATTTAAGATTTAAGAGCGTTTTTTATATCTGTATCGAAGATTGTATGGCAGTCGAGGGTTGATCTGTTTGGTCGGAACCCGTACTGTTTGGTGTTTAGCAATTTGTTTTCTTCTAAAAACCAGATTAGTCTGTTATAAACCATTTTTTCGATTATTTTTGCTGTGTGGTTGATTAGAGATATTGGTCTGTAACTTGCAGGCTGTAGTTTGTTTTTTTTTGGGGTTTTAGAATGCGTATTAGGTTGGAATTTTTCCATGATTTCGGTATTTCACAAACTTTCTAGATAATGTTTATAGTTTTGAATAATAGACTTAATGCTGATTGGTGCATTTTTTCGATGCAAATTATTGAGATTCCATCTGGGCCCACTGCATTATTTTTTATGTATTGGAGTGCTATGTTAAATTCATGTAATTTAAAAGGGCTATTGTAGTTTCTCGTTTCAGCGGTTTCAAAATTGATTGGATTGGATAGCTCTGTGTTTGTTTTGTATTTTTCAAACTCTTCACCGTATTGTTGGTTACTCGAAATATAAGCAAAGGGTTGGGCTAGTTTTTCGGTTATTGTTGCAGTGTCTGTAGTCAGCCCATCTTTAGTGTTTAAGGAGTTTAATTTGTCAGTGTTCTTGGTACCTACTTTAATTTTTTGTATTTTTTCCCATATTTCTTTTGTGGTGTAGTTAGTATTGATTGAAGCAACAAAGTTGTTTCAGCTTTCCCTTTTTTTGTGTAAGAATCTCCGAGCCTTTGCTCGAGCTATCTTGTATTTTTCTCGGAAATTTTCCAGTCCTGTAAGTCTGTATTTTTTTATGAATTTTGTTCTTTCCTTGAACAGCTTTTTAATGTTTTCTGTGAACCATGGGACTTGTTCCATTTTGTGTGTTATGTTTTTTTGTTGTATACATTCATCCATAGCTTTTATTATTGTGTCCGTTAAGTATTTTATGTTGGCTTCACCATTAGAATCGTCAGTGTATCGTAGACATATTTTTTGGTGTAGAAATTTTTGTTTGTTTTTTCATAAGGGAAATGTATAATGATTGGATAATGGTCACTAGAACAGAGATCGTCATGCGTATTCCAATCAAGCTTAAGGCTTAGATCGTTGTTGGCCATAGTCACATCTATGCATGAAAAACCGTGTGCCGTTGAAAAATGTGTGGGACTACCGTTATTTAGAATGTTAATTTGTGGGTTGTTTTGAATTAGGTCTTCTATTTGCATTCCTCGGTTATTTGTGTGTTCACTTCCTATAAGTGAACACACAACTGAAGTGTGTGCGTTGAAGTCTCCCAGAAGGATAAACGGTTTTGGAAGCTGCTGCGTTATTTTTTTTATATCATTTGTTAAAAAGGGTGTTTGTGGTGGGATATAGATGTTGCAGATTGTGATAACGGTTTTTTTGTGAGATGTATTTCTGTGGTTACGCTTTGAAATGTGGTTTGCATATGGACTTGTTTTGAGTAAATCGTATTATGTATAAATGTAGCTACTCCACCGCAAGCTTGCAGTCCCTCAACATTGTCGTATCTGTATTGTGTGTAGTTTGTTAGAGTGGGATTGTTTTTTGGAGATAGGTGTGTCTCTTGAAGGCAGATGATTTTTGGTTGATAGCTGTTAAGTAACAGTCTAAGTTCTGGGAGCTTACTGTAGTAACCATTTAAATTTCACTGTATTATGTTGTTTTGCATTGTCAGATTTTAGTTTGCGTTTTTATATTAGTTTGTATCTTCACTCGATTCGTACCCTGGTATGGATGTAATTTTGTTTTTAAGTTTTGTTAGTGTGGTCTTAATATTCCTGTTTTGCGATGGTATGTTATATAAGATTTGGATCATTTCGACGATGTTCCGAGCGTACGTTGTATTTTTTGATGATATTTTCTATTTTTTCTTTTCGTTGTGTGTCTATGATAAAGTTTTCAAAAACGGAGTATTCCATTGGAAATTTTTCGGGGTTTTCTTCCATGGTTGGTTTTAGCGTTTGTATGATGTTTTGAATATTTGTGATGCTTGTTCTTGTTTTTTTTTGTATCGTCTCCTTGTGTTGCCTGGTGAGTTGGTGGTGTAGGTTGTTGTGTAGGTAATTCTATTGTAAGTGTTTGGTTTTGTTCTTGTTGTGCGGTTTGTGCAGTATTAGAATTACAATTGTCTGATGTTTGTGAGTATATTTGTTCTACGATTATTTTTATTTTGGTGGGTTTGGTATCTGAGTATTATTTTGGTCGTTGTCTGTTTCTTGGTTGCCATTATTTTCGGTATGTGTTCGTTTTCTTGTGTTTGTTTCGGTATCATCCATTTTTTCCACGTTTGGTTCGTTTGTTTTTATTTTGTTTTGGTTTGTGTCTTCGGTGTGTGTGATGTTTTTGCATCTGTCTTTCGAGTGACCGTGCTTATTACATATTTCGCTTTTATCTATGTTAAGAAAAATTCTGTGGCTTTCGTTTTCGTAATCAATAAGAATTGAGTCGGGAATAGGTATTTGGTCGTTTGGAAGGTAATATGCTTGTCTTCTCCCGCTGTTGATATGTAATAACACAGGGTTTGCGAGTTTTACTCTTGTGAAGCAAAAATAAAAACAAAAAGAAAGTAACCCTTGAGGGTTACTAGAAAAGAGGGATTTACCCTTTATGGGGTTATTAGATTACGAGTACGAGTAAAGAAATGTGCTAGGCCCACCCATACAGTTTTCGGGGATAATTGTACTTTTAGAGCCACCCTGATATTTAAAAGTGACAGGTCCAGAGGATAAGATCAGAACTGGACGGGATGTTTAGTGCTAAAAGCAAAGGCTTCATACTTTACTTTCCAAAAAGTTACCGCGTGGATCTAAATCACACATCTACAAAACAAAAGGTACAAGAGAGGAAAAGTTAAATATAATATCCAGGATAATTGTAAACTTGAAAGGTATTTTATGTAACCATAATCAATTACAAAACTTATAAAGTATACAAATTTAACGCATTAAGTGTTATTACAAAACTTATAAAGTATAAAAATTTAACACATAGCGTGTTTACTACAAAACTTATAAAGCCTACAAATTTAACACATTGCGTGTTTACTACAAAAACTTATAAAGTCTACAAATTTAACACTTTCAGTGTTTATTGAATAACAAAATACAATTTTAAGTCATTTAAATGTAGAAACATTAAATGAATCTAGATTAAATGTTTAAACGGATGCATAATATAGTGAAATTAAAACATTTCAAACTATATCCCCAAAAACCCAATAATTAGAATAAATCAAAACGTACCAGATCTTTTAATAAAAATACCTCAGCTCGCTCACATATTGTTTTAAACAATCGAAGAGGAACCATAATCAATACTCAAACAAATAGGTTAGTAAATTATTCCGCGCTCCGATCTATCTCCGCATAAGAAAATAGATCCATTAATTTATGTAATATGTTGTGTTCGTAATTTATGTACACTAACTGACATAAATTACGGAACACTTGTTATAGGTGAGGTTAGTTTGATTTAGTGTTTTGCAAAATGGTCCAGTAAGATATTGTTTGGTACATTGGCTGGAACGGTTATCATTAGACGCTTGGTTGCAGTAACTAATTTTCTGAGTGATGTGTGGTGTTTTATTTCAACTTGTGTATATTTTTCAGCTATTTCGTTTGCTAGCTCCTTGGTTTTAAGGTAAAAACAAATTCTACTGAAGCTCATAGGATATGCATCTGTTATATTGTTTAAGTTTAATATTTTGTGTAATTCTAGTGTATGGTCGTTGAATTCTATATTTCCAATTTTTTGGATTACAATTGCATGGTCTTTCGTTGGGTATGATTCCGTTTTTAGGATATTTGAGTATGTGTTTTGATTTTTTTTAGGTGATTGATTAGTATTTGAAGTTGTTGGTTGCATGTTGAATGTTTTGGTATTTGTGTTTTGTACTGTATATTACACAATATGTCTGTTATACATAAACTGACCATTTTTTTTAAGCTCAAAACGGGACGTCCATATATTATCTGTATGGATGGACCATAGGCACTATAATATATATGATATTATATATCTATTAGGTAATATGACCAAATGGGAAAATGAACAAAGGCGTCTAACCCATATAATATAAATAATAATATTAAATAATATTAACAATGAAAATAAACACAACTTTTTTAATGTTCTTTATTTTGTGTGCACATTCATTAAAATTATTTTTATTATAAGAAAAAGAAAGAAGTTATTACCAGCTTCAATAAAGCAACTATTAACTAATTATATGCAACATATTTTTTAGTTATATTTATATTTTTCGGAGGAACAAATTTGCTTTAATAAAGAAGGTGTTGATTTTAAATAAGCATAAAATTCTTGACACGTTTTGTTTATATTGACCTTAGTTATCAACATCGCCTTCAAAACTAAAACCTGTAAGCTGTTTTTTTCAGACGTCCACAATTTATTCATTAAAGAAAAGATTCTTTCTACTGAAGCATTTGTACCGGGTAAACATAAAATGTATTCAAATAAAAGACTAAAATTTTCATGCTTAAGATTGTTGGCGCGAAAGTGTTTAAATACTTCAACCCAACGAGTTTCAGTGTGAACTTTTAAATGATTCCATTCGGAAATTTTCTGTGAAGTTACGTAGTTTAATATTAATGTAAATTCGTCAAATACTTCTGTATCTTTATTGCTGTCAATGTATCCCTTTTCAATTAATATATCCAATGTTTTTTGTACATCTACCCATGCAGGTACTGTTCTTAAATCAGCCCAAAAAAAAATCTCCATTTCTTTAGTAAGGATGCAAGTCCATTCTTCCAGATATTCACTGCTCGTTTTGTAAAATTCTGTAGCTGTTCTTTTCACAAAATCTTCATCAATATTAGAGCCATTATCTTTTAGTTTTACTATTAATGTACGAACAGTAAATGGAAGAAACTGATTGGTTTGTTTCTGTATCAAATTTTCTTTGAGTTGATTTATTTCTTTTGCAACATCAATTGCCGATAAAGTTTGACCTTCAATCTTCAAAACAGCTTGATGAAAACTTGCTGACTGAGCGTGTAAAAAATAAAGCCATAATTCAGATGTAGGATCTTCAAAAAAGTCTTTTAATAATTTGGGACATTTGTCAATGCTCAAAAAATATTCCTTTAACGGCTGATACATTTTCAAAATTCTCTCCAAAGCAGGCATCAGCGCAAGCCAACGAGTTTTACTGTAACCAAGCATTTGATGATGTTCTATTTCAGCTTCAGCACAAAATTCCTTTAGAGCTTCAATTCGAACTGTATAAATATAAAAAAATGAATATAATTTCACAATAATGCTTTCGTAATCTAAAGGTAGACCGTCTGCAGCAGATTTTATAGCATTGTGAATTATATGGGCTCCACATCCAATACCGATCAACGGTTTTTTTAAAGATGACCGCAATTTTGCCAACACATTGTTAGTTCCTCGTCTAGCTACACCCCCAAAATTTACATTCGCATTATCGCCACAAAATGCGACGACTTTTTCTGTCAAATTATTATCTGTCAATACTTTCTGTAAATAATTGACAATGATATCTGACGTTTCACCTGGTTGGTCTTGGAGGTCTAAAATTTTCACTTGTACACCTTCGTAAGGTTGAAAAAAACGCACTACGAAAGGAAATATTTTCTTGTTACCGTGGTTTGAAGCGCCGTTTAAAATGGTAATGCAGTTGGACCTATTGAGATCGTCCTTTAATTCCTCGATCGCTGTACGCGCCAATACATTTACGACAATGGCTTCTGTCTTTGTACGCGCGCATGTAAATTTCTGATTAAAACAGGATTGAATTAATTTCGACGCACAATCATTAGAGCGGAAACTGTGATTTTCTTGTACAGTGTGATATGCCCAGACACCTTCAGCCGCGGCAACATCCAAATCTTTTGAAGATGGCTCGTTTGAATTCTTAAAAAAATTCAACATTGAAGAACTAGACGCCACGACACGATCTGCATTTTTATGTTTTTCGGACTTCAAATGCTGTTCAATGTCACCAGCACCACTATGGGAAACACTAAACTCAGTGCGACACTTTTCGCATCTGACATCCGAAGGAGTATTACTTTGCTTAATAAACGGGTACTTTGCTTGTAGGTTTACATTAAATGAACACTTGCGTTTCGGCATATTACCTACTGTATAATAATAATCTCACAAAACAACGGAAATCTTCAAATAAGTCACCAGTGTAACACTATAATACTTCAAGAAAATTACTCAAAACAAAACAATAATGAGAATACTACATGTGCGTGGCTGAGTGAAGAAATTCCCCCACCTACACCCGTTACTAGGCAACAGATAGCGCGCGCGGGCGGGAATTGCGGATTGGTCGACGACGCGATCTCGCACCGCTCGGCGGCTCGGCAATCGTGTCTGACGTATTCCAATCTATATACTAATAATAAAGCTGAAGAGTTTGTTGTGTTTGTTTGTTTAAACGCGCTAATCTCAGAAACTACTGAACCGATTTGAATAATTCTTTCACTGTTAGATAGTCTATTTATCGAGGAAGGCTATAGGCTACATTTTATGCCGGATTTCCTACGGGAAACGTCAACAATGCAGGTGATAGTTGAATGAGTCGGCCATCTGCGAGATGATTTGGCGCGGGCATCACTATCTACACTATACAACATATAACATACACAAGCATCAATCCGTGCAAAACTGACAATGAATAGACAGACACACAGCACACCATACCATACATTTGATATTACATATAGAGTATATGATATTACAGATAGAGCGAAAGAATAGGTTAGAAAAGAATAGAAAGAATATAGGTTGTCTATGATTTTTCTTGATCTATATGAATATATTATTTTGTATCATTGTTTTACGTTCATCAAAGGCTAAATTAGTTCAGCTAAAAAGTAACACGACATTCATTGACTGTTAGGCGGTACGAAGTTCGCCTGGTCAGCTAGTATTTAAAATTTTCGCGCGGTGTCAGAAAACGGAACTATTTTGCGTCCCGGATCATTGTACGGGGACAACGGGACATATGGTCAAATAAAGGGACAGTCCCGTTTAAAACGGGACGTATGGTCAGTTTAGTTATACACTATGTATAACAAACTAATAAAATTTGTTTACTACTCACTCAAGGTGAGTAGTACACTTTGGTTGTTGTTGACTGTTTGTGTGTATTTCACTGATTGTCACGTTAGTATTAGTAAAAATTAGTAAATTATTATTATGTATTTTTAATTTTTTTTTTCACAACAATAAAAATGATGTGCATATGATTGTATCTGTAGTGATCATTTTATTGGAGGTAAAAGTCAGATGAGGTATTGAGGCCTGCCTACGTTTCAACAATATTTCCTTCAATTTACAAGTCTCTAAAAGTAAATGAATCTTTAGCGATAAACAGATAAAAATTATATACAGGTGAAACTAGATCAATGTCAATGTCATAATAATAATTTTATATTTTCAGATTCAAGCGCATAATGAATCAGCGGATGGGAAAAAAAAATTACCTTCAACATCAAATTCTGAGTTTAATGTAAAAGAATCGATGGAGGTGATGAATGTTAATGATAATCCTCCAATTGTGTCTTCAAAAGTTGACCAAGAGTGTCAAGTTGATTTTTATTCGAAATTTGATGTCAATTCTAAAATGTTTATATGTAATCGTTATGTCAAAGATGATTTGTTTCATGCTGAAACTCAGACAGAAATTGTTGAAGATACGAGGCCGATAAAAATTCATACTGGTAATAAAAAATTTGTTGACAAGAATGTAGTACTCCTCAAAAAACGTTTGTTGGTAAAGAAAGTCAAGCGGATAGTAAACACTTCATTGGATTCGCATCGGTGACAAAGGATTAAGAAATCCTTGATCTGGCTGGTGTCTCATTCCCTAGTTTTGATTTTTATTGACAAGAATATGTATGCCAACGCCACGAAAGTATACTGTATCAAAAAAAGATCGAATATTGATTTTTTTAATGAAAATTAAAACTGGATTAACATTTTCAGCACTAGGTGTCCTGTTCAGTGTTCACAGAACAACAATTTCTGCAATTTTTTATGAAACTCTGCAACATCTAGCTAGTGCAACCAGAAATTTAGTATTTTAGCCAGATATTGACGCTGTACAAGAAACTATGTCTGACTGCTTCATACCTGATTATAGTAACACCAGACTAATAATTGATTGCACAGAATTTCGAATAGATATACCAACAAGTGTCGACAATCGTGTTTTTACATACTCGCACTATAAAAAGGACTTCACGGCCAAAGCTCTCATTGGTATAACTCCCGGAGGTTTCATTTCCTTAAGATATGACGTAGCTGGAGGGCGAAAATCGGATTCTCAACTTACAATAGAGTCAGTCAGGGTTGTTAGATATATTAGAAGATGGTGACGTTGTTTTGGCTGACAAGGGTTTTCCGGAAATCAAAACAGTGATTGGCGCAAGTGGCAAGAAAGTAAAAATGGTTATGCCTCCTTTTCTTGAAAAAAATAAATAAATTTTCAACAGAAGAAACCAAACAAACATACAGCGTAGCAAGAGTTAGGATTCACGTTGAAAGAATCATGCAGCGATTAAGGACTTATTAAATATTGCATAAAATTCCACAACATTTGTTTCATTGCATTGACGACATTTTGCACATTTGTTGTGTTTTGGCAAATTTACAGCCTCCAATTATTTCTAATAAAATAGATCCAGAAGATAACGGATAAAAAAAATTCAATTTTTCATAATAATTGTATATATTTTTTTGAAACCAAGAAATTTTTTTTTTCACAGTCTTTAGTGAATAGTTATTGTCACACAAATAAAAATTTCCGAGACATTGTTCATTTTTTGTAAGCTTTTAAATAAATAAATAGTTAAAACTTTTGCATTTAACTATTAAATTCTTTTAAACTTATTTATGACATATTAGTAACGAATAATAAAACTCTTTTCAATTGACATTATTGTAACAAACAATAACACTCTTTACTAACTTAATAAATATTAGTTTTCAAGTTACTTTATAAAACTCTTTGCTTAACTTTTAAATAATAGACTTATCTGTTAAAATCACAACAATTTCAACTTAAACGTATTTAGATATTGTTAAAAATAAATTATTATTTAAAAATATTTTCAATATCACTTCAAAGCTCCGTTTTTGGAATGTATTCGCATCTTCCTCATTACTATCTACGTTATCAGTGTTTTCACCATTGCTATTAATATTTTCTTTATCAATTTCTTCAGTACTTAATGTCGCGTACAAAGCTGGTAAATATTGTTCGAAATAAAATTTTTCGCTTTTCAAAATCACAGTTTTTAAAAATTCTTCGTCTCTGTGTACTTCAATCAAGCAACTGCCATCTTCAACAGGTGAATAAACAAAGAAATCACAAACACTCATACCACTGACGTACATTTGTACTTGAACTTGGGTATAATCAGCATCAGTCTTTTTAAGTTCTAACTTCTTGTTGACAAATTGTAAATATTTAACATTACTTGATTGATTAGCACAACTGACAACTGGTTTCTTTTCACATGTACTTGGACATTTAAATTCTACTATTTTAGAAATACAACCATCATCAATGACAACGCCATCAAGACTTGCACAAAGCCAAGGTTGATATTTACTCACCAAAACACCAACCTGTTTAACAGTACAATTTTTAATTTCTTGGTGTTTTTCTTTGGCATGAGCTTCCATTTTTAAGCCGTATCTGGTTGAAGAGCAGTCAATTTTGCTAGGATTTAACATGTCTAAGACCAAAGCTTAACTGGTTTTCTACATAATACTTTAATATTATGAACGTTCGAACTAGCAGAAATTCTTAACCGCCTAGCTTTAAACCAATTGTTACTGAAAGACTTTAATTTTTTCACAACACAAATTAACGATATCCTCTTCTGATAATTGCACGTTATCCAAATAAAACTCGTTTATTGATATCGAATTCATAGACACAATTGTAAATAACATAATCCTCACAAAAAATTAATAAATTACTGATACATACAGCACATTCTTCTTTTTATAAATTTAATTCTACTTGCGTCAATAAATAGTTCATAGTTTAATAATTACATTTCTCACTGTTTATTTTTGAGTTTCTTGTAATTGGGTATATTTATGAAGCATCATATTTTTGAAGTATTCGCCTTTGGAATATTTCTGTTTTGCAAATTGACGTGCGCTCGGCTTGCTCCACTGCTGCTCGTGACTTGTTTTTGAAACGCTTTCTTCATTATTTATAAAATAAATTAATGCCGCAACGTGTTTGCACTTACTGCTCTGATTGTACAAACCGCTATGTACATTTGTCACATAGCGGTCAGTATAAACAGAAATAAAAAAAAACTAATTCATTACAATACTTTAACATAATTTACAGTAAAAAAATAAATGATAAAATTTTGAAATACGTTTAATGAAGTAACATAAGGTGTAGCGTGGACTGAGGTTTGTCGAATAATGCGAGATTTAATTAAGAAACTGCCAAAGTTTCGCCGATGTTCCTCGACATCTCTTACTTACATCTCTCTGCAAGTGCCAGATTTTTACCCTTGGTCATGGTTTCTGGCTGAAGTTGAATTTGATGGGTGACAGACTGAAATCCTGTTTTTATAATAATGCCCATTTTTTGCTAAAAATAATAAAAAAATATATTAATTAAATAAATATTCATTTTTTTAATCAGGGTTTACTCATACCATTGAGACAACTATTTAATCATTTTTTTTCATTTTTATATTTTACTTAGTCTTATTATGAGAATTTGACATGAATTTCAAGCAACTTAACCTAATGTTTACTGCATTCTTCAAAATTTTTATCATTATACTTACTTTTCTTTTTGGTTTATTTAATTAAATTGTAAAACTGTATCCAAGTTCCTGGTTTCTTTCTCATAAAAGTTACTTATACACCGTGTTCTGTTATTAACTGCAGAAACCTAACTTCTCAAAATAAGCTCATCAAGAGCAACAAAAAAACTCTTTTCCAAATTTCGATCTGAGCCTTAATTTGGGAGCTACAGGTATGACAAAAATTGATAAATTTGATTATTCACTGACTGTCATTCGATAACCAGTAGCCAATGATATTAGTAATTTTTTTTTAAATAATATTCAACTGAGGTAGGGATTTTTAGAAATTATAGCATAATTTGATTGGATTATATTATTTTGCAAAAACATGAAATTATTGTACGTAAACAAATAAACTATGTGACAATGGGTGTGGTTTGTTTGCTTAGGTCCAATGATAAATTGTTTACTTATAATTATTATTATTTTTCTCAGAATAATATATATCAATAAATTTATCAATTTTTGTCATACCTGTAGCTCCCAAATTAAGGCTCAGATCGAAATTTGGAAAAGAGTTTTTTTGTTGCTCTTGATGAGCTTATTTTGAGAAGTTAGGTTTCTGCAGTTAATAACAGAACACGGTGTATTCGAGGGTGTTGTATTTTGTCAACACCTACCCAACATAATCAAACAGTCTTTCTTCTCAAATTTCACTAGCACAAAAATTTCTTCTTATATATCTAAAGATGTAATTGGAGCCTCGTTCTCAATTTCAAATTCATCAGACATTTCTTCAATGGGATAACAAGAACTTTCTCTTAAGCTTATGAACGTCTCATCAAACTCACAATCAATCTTTACAGTTTTCTTCTGTGTCTTCGATTTAGAAGCAATAATATTTTTGTCAGAAAGCAAATGTAGCGCGCGTTTTATCTCCTAAGCCCTCTGTTTTTTCTCATGCTCTTGCTTTTTCATGTGTTTTGTTTTCTCTATTTCTTCCAGTCTTTACTTTTCAGGAAAATCGTTTCAGATAGTGCAACCCGGCGTGATGGTTCTTGCAAATTATATTATCAAAAATTAACAAAATCATTGGCAAACCCCGTTAAAATAAAGTTATGGCAAAAATAAAATTTTACTCCAGTATTCCCAAAAGTAAATTTTCCTTCACAAAAAATTAATTAAAGCATAAAAAGTTATTCCATAATTTATAAAAAAGTGATTAATTACTATAACATATTGTAATGAAAATTAAAATTTTTTTAAATATAAATAGTATGAATAGGTTTTAAATATATTTTAGAAAAGTAGTTTATTGATAGTTGATTAATTTGTGAATTGAAAATAATTTGATATGATGTAAAAAAAAGAATATCAAGACGCGGTGATCTTAAAGTTGATCGAGCAATAAAAATTAAATACACGTAAAGGCGATCGATGGATAAAAATAAAATACCCTTACGGTATAAATAGTACGATCTACAATATAAAAAAAATCACCGACCCAAATATGCTAAATATTGCAAAAATAAATAATTTATTATATGAGTTTAGAAATGATTAAAACTTTTATAAGTTATAGTTAAATTATGAAATAAGTAACATAAACTCATTTCATAAGAAAGGTGAATTAGTGATTTTAAGGTAAGTTTAAAATTTAAAAAATTATTTTGGAGCAGAGAGCAACGCATTATTTTCCTTATTTAAGGTTTTAAAAGCAAATGTGGAAATAAATCGCTGGGCCCTGCGATTCTTTATTGCCAGTTGATCATAAATCTTTTTACTTTGGGCTTTTGAAATTGCTTGTTCTGAAAAAAACCAAATAATATAAAAATGATACTAAAAATTTTGGATGTTACCAAAAATAACAATATAAGAATTTAATAATATTTTAGTTATAAACAATCAATTTCGAATTTTGAAATAACAAAGAAGATATCATACAAACATAATTTAGTAATCTAATAAATCAGTGTTCTATAAATTAACAAAATATTTAAAATACATAAGTACATCTTTTCGCTCAATATATATATGTCAAAAATATATGCACATTTCGGTACATTGGATAGCTCCTTTGTAATAAATAGTGCACAAGAAATTTATTATAACAAAAAACTAGAAATGTCATATTGGTCTACAAACATAACCTTAGATTATTTAAATCAATGGAAAAAGCAATTATCATTATTAAAAATTACCTAAATATTAAATAATTTAAAAATTATAGGTAATTACATAAATTAAGTAAATTTTTAGAAAAAAAGGATATAGTTATATATTTAATAACTACATTTTAACATTTTTTAATCTCGAAATAATCTTTGTAATATCAAAGGATATCGATTCCTTATGTGAAATCTAATACACAAACGTACATATCCAAAAATAAATATATGTCGACAAATAATTACTTTTTGAATGTAAAAAACATTATCATTAATGCAATACATTAAAAGTTAAAAAAAATTACTAATAAATAAAAATATGTCTATTTTTAAAATTGTTCATTGAATAGAAAAATCATATAGACATTTTTTAGTATAAATCCTTTTTAAAAGGGATGAATTTAAATTGAATATACCCAGAAACATATTTGCCTAGTTACTGAATATCGATAATAATTTTACTAACCTTGATTGAATTGCAGGTAATAATTAAATTGAATATAAATTTTGAAATTAATACATAATGATACAAAATGGAAGTATTTACCAAAATCCAAGAATTAAAAGCGATGTTGAATGGTGAATATAAAGTAAGCGTTTTTAAAAAAAAACATGGTATCATTATTACAAAATATGTTTTTAATAATTGTTATTTATTGAATAATAAAATATATCCATTTCTGAAAGTGAAATAAATAACAACTTACGACCATACCGAGTCGTTTTAAAAATATTGAATTAAATAATTTAATTTTAGATAAATGTTTGAAAATGAAAGATGATGCACGACTGAGCATCGATTAATTAATAATGATATCAATCCAGGAAATGATGGATTATATCTAAAAACGAATCAATCGCGAATTGTTGACTGAAAGTCATCAACTCAACTGAATACTAGATTCTGTCCTGTTTTTTAGTAGATACTCCTTATCAACTCATGCCTGTACTCTCCTAGTGACAAAAGTAAAAATTACTATTAGAGAAGGTACGCACTATATTTTGTTGTAAAACTAGTGTTTTTTTTCACCTTTTAATTCTTGATTCCGCCAAATACAATTTAATACATATTCAATCCAGGGGGCAAAAAAAAGCGAACAGCTTATTAAAAATTAGACAAAATTTACTTTACTATGGAGCGAGGTGATTGAAATTAATATCGAAAATTCATAACGAAATCTGCGCATGTTGATGTCCCACTAATGACCTCTGGTATAAAATGGGCGAATATTATAAATGGAGGCTCCAGTCGTAGTTCGTAGATTTGTTTTTAGTATTTCGTGAAGTTTTCAGTCTTACAGATGTTGGTGAAGTGAATTTAATTATTTAAATGAACCATTATATTAAGCATTGAATTTTGGTGAATGTTCCTTGTTAATGTTGGGTGTCAAATTTTTTACCATTACCAATTGTCCCACTTTGTATTTTGATACGGAAGGTTTATTTAATGTCTTTTGAATACGCTGTTGATGAGCTAGTTTTAACGCATCCTGAATTTGTTGTAGTGGTGGTATTGTGTCACTAACTAACAAATCTGTCAATTCGTTGATAATCATGAATGGTGTATTCAACTTGCGTCCAAAGTATACTTCCGAAGGAGTACAATTAATGGTTTTGTGTAAACTGTTGTTGTAATTGAAGATTGTGAAGTTAAGGAATCTACTCCAATTTTTATGATGTTGTGAGTATTCCTTAAGTACGCATCCCAAATAGTATTTAGTTGCTTTATTTAAAGTTTTCGCCTTGTTGCTACTGGGCTGATATGGTAAGCAAAATACAGCTCTAATGCCATTGTTAAATAGGAACGTTTTCCATTTTAAAGATGAGAATGTTGGTCCGTTGTCTGAGACTACTGTGACGCAATATCCATTTTCCAAAAATATCTTCTGCATCAGTGAGACAGCGACATGCGCAGTTTGATTTCTACATGGGAAAGCAAATGCGTACTTACTGAAACCATCTACAAAAGAAAAAATATATTTGAAACCTTCTGGTGACTTAATTATTGGCCCAATAAAGTCTACATACAACGTTTTGAATATGCCACCAGGTATGGTACTACTAAGTTGTATTTTATCATTTCGTGTATATGGTCTGGTTATTTGACAAACCTTACACGATCTGACGTAGTCCCTAACCTTTGCATACAAGTTTTTATAATAAAAAATTTTACTGATTTCACGAAATGTTTTTATTACTGAATTATGTGTTGAATATTTTGAATCATGGAAATATTTCAAGACATAATCCAATAAAGATTCTGGTAATAGAATTCTCTTTAATTTATTTTTACCTACGAATTTGAACAGTAAACCATCCTTGATGCAAAAATTAGGGACATCCATCTGGGCTTTTATGTTCCGATAGATGATTTCACATGTAGACGATTTACGTTGTTCATTTTTGATAAATAAGAAATCAAAGTTCGATTTTGATAAAACATTTAGAGAATTGATTTTTTCGGTGGTATTAAAATTTGTTTCGATATTTTGGTTTTGTTCACTAAGCTGTTCAATTTTGATATCATCATTTACTTTATCCAGAATATTTGTTGAATCTTGTGATTCATAAAGTCTAGAAAGGAAATCGGCCATATTGTTATTTTGACTATTAATGTGCTCGGGTGTGAAGTCAAATCTAGATATTTTTAATATCCATCTAGAGAGTTTATTGAACTTAGCCGGGGTGTTAAATAGCCATAGGAGACTGGAACAGTTTACTTGTAACGTAAAGTGTCTATCTAATAGAAAATCTTTAAATTTATCTAGGGCGTAAATGACAGCGAGCATCTCGAGTTCATGAGAATTATATGAAATTTCTGATGGATTTAATTTTCGTGAACAATACATAATTGGATGTAATCCATCATCGTGCTTTTGTAATAAAACAGCGCCTAATCCACTGGCTGAACCATCTGTTTGTAATATAAATGATTTATCAGACTGTGGATGTTTCAGAACAGGTGCGTTAATTAATGCTTTTTTCATTTTGGTTATGGATTCGAGATGTGTGTTTGTAATTTTAAATTTAATATTTTTCTTTTTACGATCGTTTAATGGTGCAACTATTTGGCTAAACATTGGTATATATTGAGCGTAAAACGCGGCTGCTCCTATAAATCTAGATAGCTCTTTAATATTTTTTGGAGTGGGCATATCATTACTTGCCTGAACTTTAAGAGGATCTATGAAATGACCTTCACCGGTAACAACACTACCTATAAGACGTATTCGTGACATGCAAAATCTTGCTTTACTAGGATTTAATGTGATACCAATAGATTTGATCCTTGTAAATAATAAATGTAAATGATTTAAATGTGAATCAATATCTGGAGAATGTACGATTAAGTCATCATAATAAATTAAAAGAAATTTATGACGAAATTCAGATAAATTCGCGTTGAGAAACCTTGCTAAAGCTTGACTGGATAATTTTAATCCATAAGGCACAAAGTTATACTGATACGTGGAGTATTGTGTAACGATTGCGGTGACATGTTTCGAATCTTCGTGGAGTTTTATTTGATTGAACGCATTCTTCATATCAATAAGAGTGAAGACCTTTGAATTGCCCAAACTGGCAAAAATATGAGCAATATTGGCAGAACTCATAGGGTCGAATTGGATGTGTTTATTTAAAAATCTATAATCAGCTACTAATCAATATGTATCATCTTTTTTCTTAACGAAAAAGACATGAGCACTCTAACTAGAATTGGATTGTGAAAGTATTCCTTGTTCCACAAGTTCTTTAATATGTTGGTCAAGGAGTTATCTGGTGCCAGATAATATGGAGATTTACATACTGGTATATTATCTTTGAGTTTGATTCTGTATTCAAAATTCTTAGCAACGCCAGAAATTTCCGAAAAAATTTATTCAAACTTATCTAATAGCGAATTCAATATTTTAGTTTGTTTGAAATTCATGTGAATTCTAACTTCACAAATAGTATTGATTATTCGATTAGAGTTGTTAAATCCCGAAAATGGTATTTCAATTTTAGGGTTGTAATGAAATTTAATTACAGATTTAGAAAAATCAAGAATAATATTGCAATGTCGAAGCGTAGTTACTCCTAATATAGCTTCGAAAGGAAGTTTATCGATAACATAAAATGGTTGCGTCCAAGAAAAATTATCGAGTTTAAAATGAAGATTGACTTGCGAAGTACATTTTAAATAATTATTTCCAGGTAATGAAATATTTGCATAAATTGACGTAGTAATGATATTTTTGTTTAAAATTTGTAAATTTTTTAAGGTAGATGACCGTATAGCATTAAGTGTGGCTCCGGAATCAAATAGGGTTAGAATTGGAAGTCCTTCAATAAATAAGGTTTGAGTTGGAAGAATAGAATAGTTTAACTTTTCAGTAGCTATGCAAAACCTGGGGTCTACAAGTTTTTTGAATTAATAGAGCTAAAATGTTTATGATTTTCTTTATATTTCCGTTTTCTACAAAATTCAATTGTATGATTATTTGCTTTACAATAATTACAAAAATATTTATTTATTGTTTTAGAATCCGTTTGGTTTGTTGACAAAGTATTAGATACTGGAAGAATAATTCTAGATGGAATCTCTTCGATTTTTGTAACAAGTTTATATAAATCTGTATAAGTGCTAGGAATGGAATTTAATCCCATAATGATGAGTACTGAAATGTTAGCATGTGCAAAAATAATTTCGATTACTTGTGCTTCAGATAATTCTGGTGCTAAATTTTTAGCAAAATTAATTATATCGGATGTAAATGTGGAAAATTTTTCATTGTCCATTTGAGAACGTCGGACTAGTTTATCCAACAATAATTGCTTGGTTAACGGTGGAACGTATATTTCCAATAACTTATTTTTAACTTGAGTCCAAGTTAAGGATTGCGCAATACACTCAGACCAAAAATTTTGTGCATTTAGTGCACACCTATTAATAAGAGATTTAATTAAAATTTCTTGAGGTAAAACCTCTATATTGACTAAATTTTGTACATCGGTAATAAATTTTATGATGTTTTCAGGAATTGATATATCAAGTATAGTCACTTTTGTAATGAAAATATCAATGCTAGGTTTGGCATAAAAATTAATTGAGTTATTGGGACGAGTTTGATCAGAATTATTAACCAAATTATCAGTAATCAAAGTAGACAGGTTTGTTAAATTATTGGTTAAAGTACTTATCTGTTGATTTTGTTGTTGTAGAAAATTCTGCATATCTGCTAATTCTCCAGCTGAACTGTGCAACAAATTCGTGGTGGATGCTACTTGCGTAGTGATGGTTGCCATGTTGACAGCTGATGCGGCACCTTGGGGTATTGAAAATATCATCTGGATCTGAAGTTGGTCTTTCACCACTAGTTCGGCTTGGAGGCGAGTTAAATTGTTTACCTGCGCTGCGTGTAATCATTTAGAATAATATAATAATAATAATAATAATAATAATATTTTATTCGTTCTCTTTCGATATACAATGTATACATAGAATTCGTCAAAAAAAAAAATAAAAATATATATATAATAATAATAATAATATTAAAAGATAATGCGGTCAAAAAAAAAAAAATAAAATAAAATGATTAATAACCTGTAAGAAAAATGTAATTAAATTATGAAATATAAACGATTAAATTCAGTTCCAAAAACCAAAGCATTTTATCTGCTATCAATTGAAAATTAAAATTTTTTAAATATAAATAATAGAGGAAGGGGTGGTAATTTGGAACCCTACTTTGTTTCTTAAGTATTTTAGCAAAACTATTTAACTAATCATTTCGAAAAATTACTTTATATACTAAAAAACTTATTAACTTTTATATTAGGAACGAATTAACGAAATAAAACCACTCATTAAGGGAAATAATTTGCTTTATTGAAAAATTGAAAAAAATGTGTTCGGAGCTCTGGTGCTGGTATTAGGGAACCCGGGTTCCAAATTACAAGTATGGAATAAATTTATTTACAAAAATCATAAATATAAAATTCTGCGTCGCATCCTGAGCATTCAATATGTGCCCACAACCCACATGATTGGCACTGAATCCAAGTTTCACCACGTCGATCGTTGGAGTAATTTTCAGAGCAAAAAATGCAACAAGCGTCATCTTCGTTTGTGGGCTGGGCATGTGTGGTAGCATTTTCTGACACTACAGTGTCACCTGAAGAAACTGATGATTGAGAATCCGATGATGTAGATTCCTGTCTGCTCGGAGGAGTTCTAGAAGAGTTTGCTGTTCTCTGCCTACCACTACGTCCACGAGCTCTTCCCCGGCCTCTTCCTCTCTGTGCTATAGACTTGATTGACTCCTCGAGTTGCTGTTTATAGGGAGATCCGGTCAATAAAGTAGCGGCAGATGACTTGCGGCCTCTGTTAGATTTTTTATTCTTTGGTGCCGGTACCGGTAAGATATCTTCAGGGAAAACAACAGGGTTGCTGATCACTTGCTGGGAAGCTCGATTTACCTGTCCACTAGCGCCTGGTCGAGGTTGTGCCTGTGGCATTTGAACAGCAACAGGCGTACTGGTAGACGGTAGATGAGGGTCATCATCAGTAGCTTGAGGAGTGGTCCCACTTGAGCTTGCTATGTAGTCGGCTTCAGCAAATACGTTTCTGTTCATCGGGTAAATATCAGTTACTCTGAACCCATTCACAGCAATAGCTCCAGTTTGGCACCTGAGATAAGCACGTCCCAGCAATTCAGCTATTTCGTATGGAGTCAACATCCGGTTAGAATTGAGTAACCACTGTCTAATTTCTTCGCTGTAATAAGTTTTCAAGGGACTCATAAAAGACCGGTCAAGAGGTTGCATCTTGCGTGTTGAATGTGGAGGTAAACTAATAATTGTGACATTATTAGCCCTAGCTGCCATCAAAATATCCAAATTGCGTGTGTGTGAATAATGCCCATCAAGAATTAACAGAACAGGTGATGCTTCTGTTGGGTGGGTCTTTTCAATTCAGCCAGTTCGTAAACAGATTTGCCTGAATCCATTCTGATGGATGGCATCTTCCGGTAGAACCTGGCGGAGCTCCTTTCATCAACGTTTGCGTCATGTTTTTGCGTAGGAATATCAGCAGCGGTGGGATAAATATGCCACTTGCGCTCCTCACTGATACCACTGTCACCAATGATCCACGTTCAGCCGCAGTAATGCTACCTACTTGTCTTTTCCCTCGCAGACCAATTACTTTAACAATTTTACTCTGCACGATAGGTAGCCCGGTTTCGTCGACATTAAAGATTCTCTCTGGTGGATAATTATGTTTTTGGAATTCTTCTTCAAGGATGTCAAAGAACTTATCCACTGCTTCTTTATTGAAACCTTGAGCCCGAGCATTGGAAGTTCCTGTTGGTGATCGAATAGAAAGCTTATCTTTGTGGCGTAATAAGAAATGATCAAGCCAAGCTCGACCGACTATGTTATTTCTAAACGAATGTTCGACATTATTTTTCACAGCCAACTGATAGGCCATTTTACGAACATCCTGACGGGTCAAGCCATAGAATTTACTTTCCATAACGAGAAGGTATGACACAAGGCTTTCTTCAAGGTGAGATGGCAGGACAGGTCTTCTTCCTATAGTAGTATTTACAACCTCAACGGGAGGCTGGTCACTGTGCACAAACCTTTGCAGAGTAGTTTTTGGAACATTATAAAGCTTGAACGCTTTTTTCAAATCCATTTTCTTTTCTGTTACTGCTTTTACAGCTTCAATCATATTATTCCTGGCCCAAGTTTTTCTTTTCGACTTCGGCTTTGGTGACAATTGAGTTCGAGGCATGACTGGAAACAGGAAAAAAGTGATGTTAATGCACTGCGGGTAATTTGGAACCCGGTTCCATATTACCTGCACCTATGGGGTTCCAAATTCAAAACCTTACTATGTTATCAAATAATTAAGAAAACTAAAACTCGTTAAAACAAACCTTAAAACTTACCTGTGACAATTTGAACTTATGCGTAAAGTACTTCCCTTAACACCCACTGTATTAGTTTTAGACTAAAAAAAAACTTTTGACAATAAACGAATAAAAGAAAAAACATTTGCCGGTGACATAAAATTTCAACTTTGAATGACAGGTTCAAACTTGATGCAAAACTGGCGCTAGTGGCAGTGAATACATTCTATGATACCAGTTCAACGTAATTGCATAGTTTTTTAACAGATGTCGCTGTCTGTTTCTGAGATATTAAGGGGTTCCAAATTACCACCCCTTCCTCTATGAATAGGTTTTAAATATATTTTAGAAAAGTAGCTGGTTGATAGTTGATTAATTTGTGAATTGAAAATAATATGATATGATGTAAAAAAAAGAATATGAAGACGCGGTGATCTTAAAGTTGATCGAGCAAATCGAGCAATAAAAATTAAATACACGTAAAGGCGATCGATGGATAAAAATAAAATACCCTTACGGTATAAATAGTACGATCTACAATATAAAAAAAATCACCGACCCAAATATGCTAAATATTGCAAAAATAAATAATTTATTATATGAGTTTAGAAATGATTAAAACTTTTATAAGTTATAGTTAAATTATGAAATAAGTAACATAAACTCATTTCATAAGAAAGGTGAGTAGGTATAAATTGGGGATTCAAAAATATTTTGGACTTTGGACTGTGACGTAGTTTTCTTATATGGCCTTGGGTGCATTGAGGTCATTGAACTGCATTGGATGCATTTTTGGGAAAGTGCATTGCCCGACGGGTCATTGTATTGTTTACTTTTGGGATGCACTTTTTGGGGATGCACTTTTAGGAATGCAATTTTGAGTTCATTGAACTGATGATGACGTATTGTTTCAACAATTAATTCAACAATGAGAGAAGCTTCTCACTCGGTAGTTGCTGCCCAATTGAAGTATGAAGTGAAGATGTTAGTATAGAAATATACTTTTTTTAAAAAAATAAGAGATAGCAGTGGGATTTGAACGCTGGTTTCCCAGGTGCGAGTCTAAGTACTTAACCACTCGGCCACAGAGGCTAGTTAAGTATAATTCAAAATTGTTCAATATATGAAAACTATTCAAAACTGGTTTTATAATATGAATATAATTATTAAGGTGAAGAACATCTTTAATTTATTCTATTTTCAATAAACTTGAAGTATTTACGGAAACTTGATATGTTAAACAGCCATAGTACGTTGACATATAGTAAATCAGTATTTTAAATTTTGGCACAGATGGTTATTATGAGAGGTGTTTTAAAAAAAAATACTAATTATGTAAATATTTATGCTTATTTTTTCAAAGTATAAAAAATTTATTTTATTGTATAATTTTAAACTCATTTAATAATAATTCCTTTATTTTTAGATAATCACTAATATTATTGCTTGCTGACCAATTCTCACTCCCGCAAACATCTTCCCCAGTTTGATCTATTTGTATAAATTCACCATTAGCATTCACAGGAGACTTAATTTTCTTCAATAACCATATCCATATATCTAGATTTTTTGAAAATGGATAAAATTTCAGGTTTATATTTCTTGCTTTACATTTATTAATAAGACATTCCAATGCTTTAACTCTACCATGGCTTATGCATGTAACTAATCCATCATACAAATATTTGTCTAAGCTATTTTTCTTTAAAAATACTTCAATTACTCCATCAAATTCAGTTGATCCGTTGAATGATTCCTTAATTTCTTGAAAATGTTGTTTGAGTTGGTGGATGTGTATTATTTTATATTTAATTAAACAATCAATTATATGGTGATGATTTCGTTTGACAGCCATAGATAAAAAACTTGATAGAATAAATTTTGGATATTTTGCTAAAATGTATTCTATTAGCTCAAGATTACCATATCGAAGCGCGGCAATGTAGAACTCTAAATGCACATTATATTCATCTTCTTGTATTTCATTCTCGAGGCTTTCAATTGTTAACTTACGTAAGCTAGCCAACATGTTTCAAACAGATGTATTTAACAGCAATTAACGCGATTTTATATCACCAAAAAAAAAAAAAAATCCCCCCTAAAAAATCAACTAAAATAAACTCTTCTAATTTTTTCTTTGTATGATTATTTTTTATACTTCCATATACATATAATTTATCTATTCGCGATAAGAGTCATGGATTCTATAAACATTTGTAATTGCAAATTTACCCTTATGCATTAAACATCTATTGAAACACTTTTTTTCACTTTCTTTATATAACTCCTCATCAAAATGCCACATATCTTCAATATTGGATACCACAGCATTAAATAACTCTGCACACCACTCAACTTTTTCATTACCTTTCACAATAATGGTTTCTTCTTTTTTTAAAATGGAATTAACAATAAATTTCACATCTTCTAATTCTGCAAAACCATCCTCCCAATCAAGGCAATGGTAATAGTTGGTCAACCACTGATTCGATCTTTGTGCTTTTCTCCCCAGAAACTCCTTTCTGTATGGTGGTTTCACTATAAAGTGTAAAATTTCATCACCATTTTTTAGAATTGCAATTTCTTTTAAAATAAAATTATTATCATCATCTTTAAACCCATGCAAATCAACAATAGTCAAACTCATATCTATAATATGCTCCATCAGAAAATATCAGTATGCAATAAATATTGATTTCCCATATGTGTTTTTCTTTTATATAGAAAATAATAAGCAGGAGGGGAGCCATATAAAAAATTAGATATTCTGTTTTATCTGAAATATGCTATGCAGCTATTATTCAATTTACGTAAAATGTAGTATAATATTTCATCCATCATTGAATTAGGATAAAATCAGTAAGCAAAATATGAATACACTAATCTATATTCAAGCTTATTAGGCATAATATTTTATCATAAAGAAAATAATCAAAAGTGCTTCTGTTTAATAGAGATTTTAGTTATTTATTATAAGCAGGAGGGGAGCCATATAAAAAATTAGATATTCTGTTTTATCTGAAATATGCTATGCAGCTATTATTCAATTTACGTAAAATGTAGTATAATATTTCATCCATCATTGAATTAGGATAAAATCAGTAAGCAAAATATGAATACACTAATCTATATTCAAGCTTATTAGGCATAATATTTTATCATAAAGAAAATAATCAAAAGTGCTTCTGTTTAATAGAGATTTTATTTATTTATTATAAATATTACGTATTATATTACGTATTCATTTTCATATACTTTAATTTATGCTTAATCTTCAAATTTTTTCACATGTATCCTAACGTTAAGAATTTTGTCCCTTAACACTTCATTTTAATTCGAGAAGTTGAAGTGAAAACAAGCAGAAGTGAAAACAAGAAAAAAAAAATGGATTTCAAAAAGATAATGTCTGTGATTGCGCTAATTATTCTTGTTACACTAAATATATTATATATTCTTTGTTTTTATTATTCAACTATGCAGTAAGTTTATCTTTAGTTTTTTTTTTAAATCACATATGCTTTAAATTACTAAAAAAAAATTTGTGTTTGCAGTATGGAGAGACAAAATGAGAGGGAGGGGTTTAAGTATGATTCAACAGTAAAAAAACATTTAGAGTAAGTTTTTATGATCGATTAGCTATATTTATATGTTCTAAAAAAAAAAAATTGTTTTTAGAGAAACATATATGAAAGATGACGAGTTTAATATGAGGTAAGGCTTCTTGTTTAGATTAAAATAATAATAATAATAATAATAATAATAAATATTTTTTTGTTTTACAGCAAAATGATGGATAGTAGGACGTAAGTTTTTCTTTAACTTTTCTTCATTAAATATATGTTTTTTTTCTAATTTGTATTATTCTTAAAGGAACATTACGCATGAGGAAGTAATTGGATTAATGAGTGTGGGGGAAGAAATATTGAGAAGTCTAGATTACCTACCTTATGCTCTACTTAATGAACTGAATAAAACTCAAACTTAAGTAAAGTTTTTTTAAATTTTCATCAATTTTTATAACATTTTTATCAATTTTATAACATTTTTATCAATTTTTTTACTTTTTGTGAATTTTTTTACTTTTTTGTATGTTTTTTCATAAATTTTATATGCTTTAATAAAAATATCATCTAAATAAGGATTTTGTTTTACTTAATAACAACCTCTTTTTTATTTTTTCAGATTATATTTATTTTAAATAATAGTACAAAATTGTTAATAATCAATATAATAATTTAAGGTAAGAGGGGAAATTTGTAAATTTTTTTCTATAATGTCAGGATAATCCATTAACAATTCCAATAAAAATTTCTTCAATAGTAGATTTTTTTCTTGTTCAATCATTGATAAAATATTTGGACGCCAATTCCCAAATTGTGCTTGTGAGTTTTCCTCTGCCAGGAATTTGTTAGTCACCATTTGCATATAACCAGGAATATTTAATGATTCCAATATTGAAAATTGAATGTCAATAATTTTTTCTACCTTAAACATTTTTTTAACTGTTTCATCACCCAGAAAGATAGTAGAATTACCCGATGAAAACTTAATTATTTTCTTATTGTAACAATCATGGGCAGAAATAGTAACATCATCAATTACAATATCCACCAGAAAGTTATTTATATTATTTATATAATCCAAAATAATTTGTTGATTATTTAAGAGTTGTATCCATTGCGATTTAGTAAAATTCATAAATTGACCACGTTGTGTTTTAATTTGTATTATATTTGATAAATCAAAAGGTGAAATTCCAATAATAATAAATTTTGTTCCACATTTATTCAACTGAATTAAAGATTTTAATAATACATCTTTTTTCATATTTAGATAATATTGATCAACCTGCTTCTGAGCCATTGTTAACGTTTTACAGTTTCGCGATTGGTTACTAATTAATAATTTTTGAATTAAAAAGATGTAAATATATAGTGAACATGAAATCACTCCCACCATCTATCGGAGTATATGTAAATGAAGTCAATCATATATGGATAAATATCTACTACATAAGCGAGACATATTACTTATTATTAGCACCATCTCATGCTTTGAAATTAAAGTTGTGAGACTACTTAAAATGAGTGCTATTACTTCTTTAAAAATGTAAGATTTGTGTAAATGTAATATTACTTTCATATTTTTAAAATACATTTTTTTTTTTATAGAATTGATGAAAGCGCTAGAAAATTTCAAGAATATGAGAGAGAATTTGTTATAATATTGGAAAAACTCCGTAATTTCAATACAATGTATGACTATGTTTTATATCATAATCCTTATCTATTTTCAACATTACGAACCAATGGAACGTTTAAATATTATTTCAATTTAATTAAAAAATATAACCCCTCATTAAAAACAATAGAAGAACGAGATTTGGAAGAATTGTTATCACTATATCACTTTTCATATCCAGAAGACAATGATGATGATATGTTACTCTTGGGATCCATAGAAAGACGCCCATTGTTATTTTATGAGAAATACCGTGTTGAGAAACTGTTTTCAAACAATAAGAAAGAACACACTATCAATAGAAAACGCAAATTGTTTACAACTATACCACTCATAAATCTGGAATATAGCAGTGATAGTGGGATTGAGGATGAATAAAGTTTTATTAAAAAAAAATTGTTAAAAAAAAAATTTTTATTAATTAATAAAATGTATACAATTATTTATGTAAAAAATGTTAACAAATAAAATTATTATAAACTAAAAGTTTTTTTATTATGGAATAACTTTCAACTTGTTTAGTAAAGCTATACCAGACACTTCTTCATGCAGTTTTCTGTTTTTTTCTGAGAAATCTTTAGCAGCTATTTTTTGTAGTTTTTGAAGATTTTTAATTGTTTCTTCCAAATTTATACACTTTTTTTGTAAAATAGTTATACTACTCTTTAGGACATCAATCTCTCTTGTTTGTAAATTGCTTATATTAGTATTTAACGATTCGACGTCTTTTTTTGAATGAGATACAAGATCTTTCAATTCTTTCATGGATTTCAAGAGGATACTTTTCTCTCTAAGTAAATCTTTCTGTATATTTCCATTTATTTCACTTATTGTTTTAAAAATGTTTTCCTTCACATTCCCAATTAATTTACTTAAAGTTGAAAGGATACTATCTCGCTCATTATTTAATTGATATTTTAGATCTTTGATGTTTTTTCTTTCTTCTTCAAATTGCTCCTTCACATTCTTATCTAGTTCTTTGATATTTGCTTTATGTCTATCAATTTCCATTTTTATATCATTCATTCGAGTGCTTAACTCCAAAAATTTTTTATCCGATTTTCCATCTAGCTTGCGATAACCAAACTTATGCATGCTCATTGTAAAAATGATAGTTTGTAACTGTATAACAAACTATTTATATTATTCTCTTAATATCTCCTGTCTGCATTTTAAATTCGAAAAGTGAATCAGAAATTAATAACACATAAGCAGTTGTTTTATCAGGTATAGCTTTTTTACATTCAAAATCAATGCGAATATCCACAGAGTTTGTTGTAATAATTTCATTTTGTCGTGAACAATCAATGCATACAATAGGCGTATATCTCATAAAATCTTTGATATCAAATAACGGTTTCTCATAAGATTTTTCTTGGTTATTGTAAGATGATTTAAATCTGAGATACATATCGTAAAGTGTTGCAAATCCTCCTGAATTTTGGAAAAAAACATCTTGAGCTGGAAACTGACGCTCATTTAGAAATAGGCGAATAGAAGTTAGATCGTTAAAATCGAATATTTGATTATTTTTCTTAAAATCATCAATCCTATCAGTCTGCATAGCAAAAATAACATAACGTGGAGCATTAAGATTATTTGTTGATTTCACCATCCATGAATGCTTATGTTTTGTTGGTAGAGTGGGGTATGTAACTAAATCATAGCTTCGGAAGGCCACATCAACTGTTACATTGCGCTTTATTAAATCCAACAAGTGTAATCTTGCAACATCATTAAGATGAATTGTGGGTACTCTCCACACTATTTTTGTAATATCAATATTTATTTCCGAATCACTTTTCACACTATTTGCATCATTACGTGATCGCACGAGAACAAGCTCATGCTTGGTGTTGGTTATAATTTTCTTATATGTAGCAAAAAATGGAAGTAGTAGAGATAGAGGTATAGTAAACAGAAATTGGCCATCTTTTGTTGAATTTAACTTTGTTCCATCCAATTGACCATCAGAAATCCATGAAGCATTTGATAAACCCCTAACCTGATCCGATGTAAGTAAGGCTAAGCCATTTAATGTTGAAGCAACACCAGGGTTGTATACTGTACAAATTACTTGTTCATTCATTTTATAAGATATAACTTCAAATAGGTGGGCAATTCCATTGTTTATGAGTGCTGAAGTAACAGCGCTACCATCCGCTTTTTTAATAGTTCCTTCTATTAGAAGATCTGATTCGCATAATAATAATATTGCATCCTTATTTTGAATCCCAATTCGTATACTACTTCCATGTGATAAACTACTACCGCTGTAGGGTGCATAACTTATCAGCTCTTTTTATGTTATTTCATTATCAAAATGCACCTTCTCTGATAAGTTTAAAATGTTGTTATTCATTGTTTTAAAACTTTTAATCCAATTGATTTTAAATAATCTATGTTTTCTTTCAACAGCCGTGTTTCACGTTTAACCACTTTTTTCTTAATGATACATTTTTTTGGTGAAGTTAGATATTTATTAGAATTATTAAAGTTAATCATCTTTTCTTAGATGTAATCTTACAAGAATTTCTTCCCCTCTCAAATTTATAGGACGATTCTCTTGATCTACAAGGTTGACAATCAACTGAGTTATTTCTCTAGTGTTCACAGTTTTTGATCTTGAAAAAAGGCATTTTCCACAATATTACATAATATTCGAATTGTGTTTACAACACTTATTTCAATTGGTAAATCAGATGTGTGCTTAATATCTGGTTTTAATACTTTTTTCGAAAAACCAAATACTTTTGCAATTGTATTTTCTACTTCGAAATGAATGGTGTATTTTCCTTTAATGTCAATTTGGTATGTATTTAAGTTTACGGTAAACTTGATTGAGGGAAATTCTCCTTCAAGTAGTTTAATAAGTGCATCCATTTCGTAAGTACCTGTAGGCACATAATATGATGTGCTACCATATTTAAAATGGTTGTTGAAATCGCTAATGTTTGGGATTGTGTTGAATGCAATGAAGCTCACCAATCCGCAAGAATAATTACCATCTAGCTGAATTGGAGGGAAAAAATTTTGCTTTAATTCCGATTGATTACCTTTTAAGGATAATGTGTATGCCATATTAAGTATTTGTAATAAATAGTAAAAATGCTAGACAAAGGTGTCCACAAATTGATCCGCTTTTTTGAAAACTGTTATAGTTATATA
Source organism: Chrysoperla carnea (assembly GCF_905475395.1). Classification (NCBI taxonomy): domain Eukaryota; kingdom Metazoa; phylum Arthropoda; class Insecta; order Neuroptera; family Chrysopidae; genus Chrysoperla; species Chrysoperla carnea. Next base: position 8,510,286 of record NC_058342.1, on the reverse strand, counting down.
GAATATTTTTTCCTAGATAAGTTATTATTTCAAGTGGTGGGGGTACATCTCCATAACTATCAAAATAATATATTTTAGAGTTTTTCTTGAAGAAGCAAATCCAGTGAGATCCTCTTGATGATGAACTAGCAAGATTTACTATGGCACATTCTCTTTGTAAAGGTTTTTTTGGTAGGGTATTTCGCATGTATACACCCCTAAAGTGTTTAATATATTTTTTACCAAAACTATCCAATTCTAAATCAGTTAATGCTCGAATCGGTAATTTCTGTAGTAATCTTAAGGTTTCTTCTTCTTTTGATATGGTCTTAAATAAAAACCCCGCCCTTTAACAGCTGCTATGTAGTTGCCCTGGTTCCCAATTATTGGTGAACTGGTGTTCGAGTTTTGGGGTCCGTCACGTGTGAGGGTGTTAAATGTGGAAATTTGTATGGGACACCCAATTTCCCAGAGGTCCTTTGAGGCTGGTTCACTAGCAAGCTTTGTTGTTGACAAACCTGGGTTCATGCAGGCTGAACGAGTTAGACATGAATCCAAACGACGTCGATTAAATGTTGTTCAAATTTGGGTACGGTACTATCCGTTTGATTCACATATGGTTCAATTTATCTGAGTCTGACTTTACTTATTGACAGTTGTTAGTAATAGATTTTAGAAACTCAAACGTCAAATACATATGTGTACGATGAACGTGGAATTTATCGTTTGTATAATTCGACGTCGCGATTTGGATGAATGTCCAATCTGTTCCTGTGTTGGCGAAACTTTTAGGTGTGTTCGTATTAGTGGAATAATTACAATCAAATTTTGACTATGTTGGATAAAATTGTAGGTTATGTTTACCTGTAAAATGTTGAGTGTTCAATTTGTTGAAGTTAACACTTGCCGAAAACCATCATATAATTGGAGCTTTAATTTAATATCCTCCAATTCCTGGATGACAAACTCCTAATTGAAACCCACGTGTTGGACGTATCTTCCACAGGTAATTTCGTATTTTTGAATAATAAAAAGACGAATTTGTTTAAAGATAATTTATTTGTTTTAGATATTTATCCATAAGTACAAAATCGAAATACAGTTGATTGAAACAATTTAAAATACTACTCGATTGAAACAATTTAAGTAATTCTACTCGATTGAAACAGTTTTAGTAATTATTTTATATGTGTCTTCACTATGAAGTTCAGATAATAATTGATTAAAAAGGTGAGATCGTTGTTTTTCTGTTTTAGGATGTAGGTGGGATTTTGGAGGCAAAATTGTCACCAACCAGTTGAAAAAAAACATAACTATTATGTTTATATGAAATTATGTTATGCAGTGACTATGATGAAATTTCCCTATAAATAAGGGTGAATATACTAATGTATTTTTAGCAGATTCACTACATAACATGTACCCCCCTCTCATCTTTCAGGCAGTGATCTTACTGTGTAGTGATGAGGATCCGTCACAGAAGAATAATTATCATCTTCAGGTGGGGTGAAAAGATATGCTCTTAAAGTTAGGGTACCCGAAGCTAATACTGGAAGAATCTTGGTGATTGTATGGAAGAAAAAAAATCACCGGTTAAGGTTTGTCACGTCTATAATACTTCTTTAGATACATGGCATGGCACTTCAAGCATTTTCCGGTCGTAATATTTTTTAATATTACGGTGTTTTTAGTTTTAAAATTCACAATTGTGTATGGGCCAAGATATTTGGCGAGGAATTTTTTGCTTGAAGTACCATGTACAGAAATTTGTTTTTTCTTCAACATAACCAGGTCATTCACATTGAATCCGTGGGGTTTCTTGCCTCGATTAAAATAATCTTTCCTCTTTTTCAATGACTTTTTGAGGAAAAGTTCGATTGTTTGTTTTGGTAATCTTTTGTTTATTGATAAAATTCTATGAATTTCCCAAAGATGATCAAGAGGGAAGGTTAGATTTCGACCAAAAAAAATTGAAGCTGGGGTGGAATTGGCTACAGGTGAAAATGAATTGTTATAAGCGAATGTGGCGAATCCGACGAATTCGTCCCATGTGATGTGACCTGTGGATGCTGATTGTAGAAGTGTGCTAATGTTCGCAATGAGGATTTTGTTCATTGCTTCTGATTTATTACCTGAAGGTGCGTATGGTGACAGGTACCTAGCTCTGATCCCCCACTTGTAACAAAATTCCTTGTAAGTTGTGGATTTGAAATAACTTGCGTTATCCGAAATAACTATGTATGGTACCGAGAACGTTAAGAAAGATCTTTCTAAAGCGGTACAAATCGAACTTGAGTTGCAAGTTTTTAAAGGAAATGTTTGTAGAAACCGGCTGTAACTATCTACAGCTACCAGCAGGTATCTATTTCTGTTTTTAGTGATGGGAAGAGGGCCAAGAATGTCAATATGAAGGGCTTCATAGACGTAGTTCGGGTTTTTTGCTTCCATGTTAGGTTTTGGTTTAGGTGGAATTTTATGTCGAAGACAAACGTCACAAGATTTGACGTAATCAGCTACGTCTTTATATAGATTCTTCCAATAAAAGCGTCTGGAGATATTTGAATACACCTTTACGACACCTTGGTGGGATGCTAGGAGGCCATCGTGGAAATAGTGTAGTATGGCTTGACGTAGAGCCTCGGGAACGTAGATACGTCGTTTTTTATATCTCCCTGTTTTCTTACACAGAATGCCATGGTAGAGTGTAAAATTATTGACATCATCCACTCCGTTACGCATTCGGAGTATGATGGTTTTGCACTCAGGGTCATTTGACTGTGCTACTCGAATATTAGGGAAGATAGGAGGATACTGTTGCAAAAGTAAGAGCTTGTCCTCCGGGGTTACGTCGTCGTAAAGATGTGTAGTGATCGGATGGTTCGGTTGTTCTATGGGGTCAACTTCTGAGTATAGCCTAGAAAGAGCGTCGGCTAAATTGTTTATAGTGCCATTTATATGTTCAACCTCGAATTCGAAATTTGATAGAGTGAGTTGCCAACGTGCGAGTTTACCAGTGTTTTTACAGTTTTTGAATAGATAAGTTAGTGCATTATTATCGGTCTGGATGGTGAATTTTCCGTTGTGTAAATAATCTTGAAATTTGTTGATCGTAGAAATTAAACTCAGTGCTTCCTTCTCGTAAATATGAGTTTTACATTCAGCTGGTGAAAGTTTCCTGGATGTATATGCAATTGGGTGTAGTACGTCATTGACGCGTTGTAACAGTACGCCCGCTATACAATGGTCACTTGCGTCGCATCTAATGATAAATGGCTTGGTGAAATCAGGAAATTTTAGTATGGGAGCCGATGTAAGTTTTGTTTTTAGTTTGTTGAAAGCGTCCAGATGTATTTGTTTGAATTCGTATTTTACGTTTTTCTGACGAAGTTTATTTAATGGATAACAGATTTCGGAATAATTATCTATGAATTTCATATAATAACCAAAAATTCCAAGTACCATACGAAGTTGTTTTAGATTTTTAGGTGGTGGTAAGTCGTTAATCGCTTGTACTTTGGAGGTGTCGATGGATAGACCGTTTTCATCAATGATTAAACCTAGGTATTTTAATCTGGTCATGAAGAATCGACATTTCTCAGGTTTTGCTGTTAAACCATTTTCTTTTAATCTTCTTAGGACTTCGGATAGATGTTTGAAATGTTCTTCAATGGAGTTCGAATATATAAGGAGGTCGTCGGCGTAAGGAACGCAATATTTATATTTTAGATCTCCAAATATGTCGAGCATAACTCTATTCAAAGCTTGGCTGCTATTGGCGAGACCTTGCGGAGCTTTCAAATACCTGTATTGGCCATTGGGTGTGACGAAAGCTGTTATGTTTCTAGAATTTTTATCGAGTTTTACCTGGTGGAAGCTATTGACGAGATCGATCGATGAAAATATCTTTGCGCCATGGAGGGAGTTAAAACAGTCTTGAATTTGACTACTAGGATATGGATCGAAGAGTATTTTTTTATTTACCTCTCGATAATCGTGGACAATGCGGTAAGATCCATCTCGCTTTTTGACAAGAAATGTAGGACTTGCCCATGAACTGGTACATCGCTCAATGATACCTTGGTTTAATAGATCGTCTACAATATTGTTCAGGATGGCTGCTTTTGGGGGTACCAATGTATATGGATGTTTGTAAATCGGCGATCTGTCCTTCAGGAGTATTTTCATTGTGTGATTAGTAGCGGTGCCTGTTTTGTTGGTTAAGACGTCACAGTAATTGTTTTTTAGATTTTCCAAGTGTTGGGTATCAGATGGCCCTTTGCTGAATTCTCAAGAAGTAAGTTGAATTGTTCGTTTTGTTCGAAAATGATAGGTGTAGTTAAGTTTAAGTTTTCGATTATAAGGCATTTTCGTTGGAAATTTAAATTGGCTTTCACACTATGAAGGAAATCGTTGCCAAGTATAAGTTGACAGGGAAGATTTTTGACGATGAGAAAGGTTGCTTTCCAGGTGTACTTCTGAATTTTGATAATTAAGGTAATTGATTTATCTATGGTGATGTTGGTATTATTTGCGATGGCAATTCTTTTGAATATTTTATTAATCTTGTGTTTTTTATGTTTCAGAAGTAAAGCCAAATCGGAACGAATAATGTTGTAAGTTGAACCAGTGTCAATCATTGACCGATATTTATGCTCTAAGATATTCAATTCGATAAACGGTATAGCGTTTTGGTATTTGAATTCGCACTTGTGGGAAAGGGAAGCAAATAATTTCCGCTGTTGAGGTGAATTATCGGAATTGCTTCGAGATTCTTTCAATTGTCAACTATGTTTTGGATTTTCTCGCGAGATCGCATTCTTTAGTCGATTTGCATTTTCATCAGCGCGTTTGGCAATTTGGTATAATTGTTCGAATGTCGTTGGTTGGGGGAAGATGGTTGCTAACAATGGTAGGTATTCGGAATTTGCACTGTCAAGGATGTGCGTCACGATGCGCGTTTCGTCGTGAAGGTTTAGGACCTTAGCGGTGATCTCCAAATCGTAAGTGAATTGCTTGAGAGATTCATTGGAGTTTTGGTACCTGAAGATTTTTTCTAGTTGAATCCTTGACATTTGGGTGGGGGACAAGAATTTTATCAGAAGTTCACTTTTAATGTGGTCCCAGGTGTTAGTGGGGGTTGCTAGTCTAGATAGCCATAATTGTAATTCACCCTCCGTTTGTGTAACTAATCCTTTAATGAGTTTAGGTAGTGGCATAATGTTCAAATTAACAATATTCTCCACTTTTATTAGGAAATCTATGAAGATGGATGGGTTATCGCCGTCTGCTCTTGGTAGATTTTGGCACAATTGGGTCATATCTGGTTTGAAGTTGGGACCCGATAGGTTCTTAATTTGTTTTTGAGTATCCAATAGAAGTTGATTATGGATGGCCAATAACTGTGTTAGACTGTCCCTGTGAGTGGTCCTTTGGTTGGGAGCCACGAGATTCGGCACGTTGTTATTTGAAATGCTTTGTTGATTATTGAAATTGGGAAGGTTAAAGTTATTATATATTTGTAATTAAATCCAGCTCTACCTGAGTAACTTTTAACATTGCGTCGAACGTTAAGCCCGGTATTGTGTAATAATAAATTGCCTCGAGACCGTATGTAGAGTAGCAAACCTTTCGAAAATTTTCAAAAACACATGTTAAAAGTAATACATCACATTTTAAATAGAGATCAGCATATTCACCCAAAGTTTTTATGTTAAATTTTTCCCAAACATTTTTCGCATGTTCATATTCTTCATCAGATATATCACTATCCGTGAGTTGATTATAAAATTGCTTTTTATCTGGCAAACTGTTCTCTTCCAACTTATCCCAACCAGTAATATAGTCATATGGGAAAATTCCTTTTTGCTTTAATAAGCCTAAATGTGGATGAGCTTCCCCGAATTCATTTTCAAGAATATGAAATTGATTATCATCTAAATTTTTTACTAGACTATCAAGCGAGCTTTGCATAAATCTACAAGAATCTATAAACCTGACATATAACGAATTCATTTTTTTAGAAAAAGAGATGTAGCGTTCACTGTTTATGGGGATGGCTCTAATTTCTCCATCATCATAGCCGAGTTCGCGAATAAATAAATTAAAATCATATCGCGAACCATTATGAAATATTACTGGAACAAAATTTGGAAGAGTGAAATTAAGATTGCACCCCTCATGGGCTGCACCACGGTAATTTGATAAAGGATTCACTGTTGTGGAATTTAGATGGCAATGATCACGAACCTTAACTTGACCTTCTAGAAAAGGTTTTTTCACAGATATGACAAGCTGTAGATGAATGGAAAGATATTTCATCTTCCAGTGTCATGTGAATAGGTTCTATGGTTTTATATATTATTTCTATTTCATCTAGAATCTCTTTTAATTTATCAATAAACCATTTTGCTGCATCCCGACCAGTGTATGAATAATAAGAATTTTTCCTCACGTCATAAGAACAAACAACCTGGATAGCCACAGAGTATGCTACATGATGTTGGAAATATGTGGTATTTGAATTATTGTTATCTTCCCTCGCTTTAGGAAGAAAACATTCAAAATCACTTTAAATAACAAAGGGAACAGCTAATTTGCGGTTATAATTTTTAAATTTGAGTTTAGATTCTTTTTCAGATGGAAAAATTATCTTTACATTGTTAATGTTTTCACATAATTCTAAATGATCATCATATTTTTGTCTCTCATTGAAATGTTGAAGACATCTATCACAGAAGAATTTTGCACTCCTATGATTTGACTTTTGAGATGAATAGAGTCTTGATAAATTTCTAATTAAACAATAATGAAATTTAGTATCGTCACTGATCATTAATAAATTTATATGTTTCTCTTTCTTCTCTCTAGTAAAATATAATGGACCATTTACAAGACCCGAATCTGATAACCCATAAACATTTACCGAAAAGTCATTGTTTTTTTCAATTTTAGGGATATCTTTTATTTTCATAGGAAATTCAACACCCCTAAAATCATATATTTGATGCAAATTTTGGTTGTTATTATTTAAAGGATTAAAATCATCAAATATACAGCAATTATTAAAATCTGGTAGATATTTTGCAACAATATGAGGATTTGCATCTACCTGCTTAAAATGTGCAATTAAACAATAGGCAAAGCAGAAATCATCGTTATTTTTAATGTTGACGCAAGCTTTTTTATCGATAATTTTTTTGGGGAGTGCTATATAACTCCCTCCTTTCATAGGATCGAATTTTGCTATATTTAATTCTAAACATACTATTTTATCTAAAGCAGCATTCGATCCTCTTTGTTGAAACTCTTCCAAGCGAGTGTCAAGATTAGTTAATGAATCATAATACCATGTGCTAAAATCAGACGCTTGATCGTAATGAACAAGTTTTAACACAAAGTGAAAATTGTCGATAACTTCCATATCACCTTTTTTTATTATGAAATCACATTTTAAACCTAGTGAAATTTTAATTGAGGTATGTAATGATAAGTACTCCATAATTTTATTTTGAACTAATGTTTCCTTATGCTTAAAAAAAGTTTTAAGATTCTTACTATTTTCCTTGTTCTCTAATCTGCCTGCAAACACTCTGTTATTGAAGCAAGTTACTCCTATCCAGTCATTGCTTTCTTCTGATGGAGAGATGGACACACAGCTTGAATGAGAATCTTCATCAATTCTATTTGCAGAATTATCATGTTCTGTTGATGTTGATGTCCCATCATTAAATATTTTCAGCGGCGGTGAAGGAGAACGGTGTGATGGAAGATCTTTAATTAAAGCGCACAGTGTAAAAAATTGCAATGCTTAAATAAAACATGATTAGAAATGCTTCTCACCTGTATTTTTACGGCTTCTCTTCAAAATTATCTTTTTCATTTTTCTCTTCTCTTTTCTTTATCTGTGGATGGAAGCCAAATCGTTGCCACTTTTTAATATAGGCAGATTTTTTTGGTGTTGAATTTACTTGATGGATGCTGGTCTGCTGATGGGTTTTAGGGGGATCGGGCTTTAAATATATATCCAATTCAGCCTTATTTATCTCTGTAATTGAATCATTTTCCAAATTAGAGTTGGAAATAGAAGGAAACGATATATATTCCTCCAAGTTTAAGGGAGTATAGTTTTCTGTTGGGAAATGGAAAGAGTTGGGAAGGATAATATTATTTATTATTTTGTTTTTTTTTAAATCCCTCTCCATTCGTATGGCAGCCTCTAACAACATTTGATCGGTTTTTTCACAATGCCAATCGCTCATTGACTAATTAAAAGAAAAAGAAAAAAAGAACAAATTTAAGAAAAAAAAAATTTTAAAACACTTACATTTTTCGTTCCATAGACCATTGTTAATCTTCGTTCACCTTTAGACTTTTGCTTAGCAGAGTATAAAAACAAATTGATTTTTATGGCTTTATATACCCAAAAAATTTTTGATCATAGCTAAATATTTGTATTTGAAAAACTAGTCTTTATTTTTAATTACCCTGATGAACTTTAAATAATAAAATCCCCATAAATAACTTACATATTATTATCATTAAGAAATAAACAAAAAATGTGATAAAAATATATCTTCCTATTAAAAAAAAATAACTATATAAATTAAAAATTTTTTTCAATAACCTTCACATTTAATATTTTATATGAGTTTATCAGCCTATATTATATATAAGATTTTTTTAAGGTAGTTCCTCCGCGACAGTCCAGTCAAAAAGTTTTGGACTAATACTATCATTCAGCGCATTAACTGTGCTATGACTATTATACATTTACCATATATTATTTTCACAAGACTGTAGTGCCTCACAAACATATCTCGTATACACACACACACACACACACATACTATGATATATACCTCTACCATTAGTCTTTATATCCTCTCCATAAAAAATATTCGCTAAAACGAGTTATTTATTTAAGTTTTTTATCGAAACTATATGGTAAATAATTTTTATTTTTATATTTTCTAAATATAGTATTCTACATTATATTAGTTTTTCATAGAGATGGTGAACGTTATTCATTGATAAATAAATAAATATATTATTTATAAATTTGTGTATTTTTATACACTTCTGCCATGTACACGTACAAATTGCGTCACTTTTAATTGCTAATATCTCATGTATGACATGGTAAATCATCTTCTAATTTTAACGGCATGTGTATTATGAATTAAATATTATATATTCTGAGTTTTGAGAAATTCTTGAAATATCACTTTCGTGTAGGTACTACCTTAAATGACCTTAACATCAAATATTTTTTTAGATTGAACAATTTTTAAGGATGTCTTATTAATGTATGTAAAACGAGCAATTGATACTAAATATTATACAGTGAAATTGTATACTATTAAAAATAAAATATCTATATAAATTAAAAGATTTTTTTTAAGTGGAAAGTTAATCTATTGAAATAGATTAGAATAAATTAAAGATTTTTTTTCATTTGTGAAAAAATGTATTCATTCTCGAATAGCTTTCCTAGATTCCAAGATTTATTTTTAACAATTAAAAATGGTGAAAATTTCTTTAAAATTGAAAATTTTAAATAAAAAAATCAAGGAGGTGTTGGTATATGCGAATGGAGAAGTGCGAGAACATTTATACATATCAAACTATTGGCGACTGAAGCGTTTTGGTGGATGGGCAAATGAGGTGACAATAAAGGAGATGGTGAGAATAGTGAAGACTATTCTCACCTATGAAGAAGTAAGGGTGATATACGTAGAGAAGGAAGATGAGAGAAACCTAATCCAGAAATTATTTAAAAAGGTGGATGTCATCGCGGGATGGGAGTAGGTAAATTTTTGTATATACTATAAACGATATTAAAATGTCTTATTAATGTAAAGCAAGAAATATAAACTTTAAATCTATTTTCAAAAAAATCTAGGTATTTGGAGATGGTCTCCTGCGATTTTATTGAAATGGATCAGATCGGAGAAGACTTATGTGGAAGTGCCATTGATAACAATTATTTAAAAATTTTATTATTATAAATCATATATATAATATGTAATTAATATTTTTTTAAATGTATAAACAATTTTTCCATTATTTTTAACGGAATGTCTTTTATTAACAAATGATATCAATTAAATTTATACACCTTTTAATTTATAGTGGTCCTCAACATATCAAGTTTCTATAAATACTTCAAGTTTATTGAAAATAGAATAAATTAAAGATGTTCTTCACCTTAATAATTATATTCATATTATAAAACCAGTTTTGAATAGTTTTCATATATTGAACAATTTTGAATTATACTTAACTAGCCTCTGTGGCCGAGTGGTTAAGTACTTAGACTCGCACCTGGGAAACCAGCGTTCAAATCCCATTGCTATCTCTTGTTTTTTTAAAAAAAGTATATTTCTATACTAACATCTTCACTTCATACTTCAATTGGGCAGCAACTACCGAGTGAGAAGCTTCTCTCATTGTTGAATTAATTGTTGAAACAATACGTCATCATCAGTTCAATGAACTCAAAATTGCATTCCTAAAAGTGCATCCCCAAAAAGTGCATCCCAAAAGTAAACAATGCAATGACCCGTCGGGCAATGCACTTTCCCAAAAATGCATCCAATGCAGTTCAATGACCTCAATGCACATGAAAAAGACAATCGTTATCAATTTAACGATGGCTTATATACTAAATTTTGGTTTGTTTTTAGAAAGTATCGTTTAGATTGGAATGCAGTTTAATAAGGATGTTTTTAGAAAGCTGTTTATAAATGATGTGTATAAAATACGTCATTAGATTGGAATGCAGTTTAATAAGGATGTTTTTAGAAAGCTGTTTATAAATGATGTGTATAAAATACGTCATTGCATATTTGTTTATAACGTCCTTGACATATTTTTTATAAGTATACTAATTAATAATATAGGTGAACTAGGATATATAACTCCTCCCTCCTTAAGATGGAGCTTTGAACAGAAAAGTTATTGGGGCTTTTTGTGTAAGCTCCACTGGCTCTTGGGGTGCTCAAGGCGTATATTTTATCTTTTCGATAATTTTAGCACGATTCTTTCTATTTTTATAATATTTAATATAACTAAAAATACATGTTGAAATAAGAAAAATAATTAAGATAATAATATTTGTAGAAATGTGAGTATAATGTTGATATTTGATGAGTTCCAGTCCATTTGTGTTTTCTAGAGTTTTTAAGTTTAATACATCCAGTGTATTTATTCCAATTTATAAGTAGAAATACTTGATGAGATGGTTCCATAAATTATACCATTAATAATAACCATACATTTGTTGTAATGGATATACAGTTTTCCAGTAAATTTAGTGATGTTTTTTCCGCAGGTTGTATTAATATTTATAGGTTTATTAACGTAAGCAATTATGTGGTTACTTTCGACTTCTTCTATGAAACTTGTTTCGACAGTGTGATGTAACGTGCATTGCGCTGGTTCGTTTTGTAGGGTTTTTACTTCGCAAGTATTAATTGAGTTATTTTGTAATTGTAATTGTTTACACATATAGAGTTGTTCTATTTGCTTGCAAGGTTTGGTTACGAATGAATATTGTTTTTGATTAAGGAGCAGGTAGTTGGATTTTGGGATAATTATTGTACTATGATTTGTGGGTAGAGGTCTTAGTCTGTAGGTTGTGTATGATTCATTGGTCATTTGTGGGATTTGTACAGCAAAAATTAGGTTAGTGTTGTTGAAATACGCTTTTAATTCTAGGATTTCATAAATTTGTTCGTCATTATAATTTTGAATGATTAGTGGGAGTTTGCTTTTAACAAGTGATAATTCATTTTTTTTTAATATGTGTTTTGATAACAAGCCAAGTTGTGCCAATTGCACTGATTGGATAATGTTATCTACATGGTCGGTAAGTGTAGTGATTTGGGTTTGTAAAGCAAAGTAAACTTGAGTGGCAAGTAGTCGATGTTCGATATTACTGAAGTTTTTTATGGATTTTGATATAATTTGTAATCGCGTTTGTTCTGTGTTTATGAATTTAGTGATGTTCGAGAAACGTTGGATCATTTGAGAGTTTAGTTTATGTTGATTGTTAATTGAGTCTTGAGTCAAAAGGGAATTGTCTTGTAAATTGCGTATCTGTTTGTTTATTTCTAGAGCGTCGTCATTGTCCATATTTCCAGTAATTTTCTTAATTACACTACCTAATCCGTCTATTAATCCACGGGTATGTCGGTGATTTATTTTAAGTGAGTAAACTTTATCTAATAGATTTTGAGCAGATTGTTGAAGATCAGGGTTATAAAAAAATGTAGTATTTGCTTAAGTTTTAATTTGTTTAAGTTTTAGGAGATGTCTTTCAAATTTTGCTTGAGCACAAACTTCACACGAATTTATGTATGTCGTTATTTTTTGTTTCATATTATCGAAATAGTATCGTCTCTTTAAGTGTTGTAATGTATCGTCGATACCTCTGTGTATAGATATATCGTGATAGTCTTTTATGAGTTGGGATTGTTCGTCGATATTTTCAATGTCTTCAAGTATTTTAGTGCAACGTATTATTTTATATATTTGAAAGTATTCTTTATGAATGTTTGTTATTGTAGAAAAAGTTCGGTTGTCTGTGTAGACAGCGTTTACTTTATTAGGCGAAAAGTATTGTTTAATAATATTCGTGATTGATTCGTTTTTAAAGTGGGGATTTTCAAATACTTGTCGTTTTCTAGTATTTTAAAAAATTGAAAGATTAGAATGTTTGTTACTGATGGTTTTTTAAATATTATTTGATTGTTGAATTCATTTAAGGCTCTTTCTGCTATAGGTATGCCTTTATAGAGGTTTTCGTCGGCTGAATGTTGAGTCGATATTTCAACATCAACAGAGTGAGTTTCGTTGTTATTTAGTTGTATGCGAGATAATGCATCAGCATTGGTATTTTGTTTACCAGGTTTGTAATCGATAGAAAAATCATACTCGGAGAGTTTGATCATCCATCTAGTTAATTTCGAGTTAGGTTCTTTGAGGGAATGAACCCATTTTAGAGGTTTGTGATATGTTAAAATTCTAAATCTTCTTCCATACAAGTAGGGTCTGAAAGTTTTACATGCCCATACAATGGCTAATAATTCTTTCTCTATCGTGGAGTAATTACATTCAGATTTGTTAAGAGTACGTGAGGCGTAACTAACGGGTTTATTTGAGCCAGGTGTTCCTTGAGATAGGACAGCGCCAATAGCATAGTTGCTAGCATCTGTTGTTAAGATAAATGGTTTTTCAAAATCAGGGTATTGTAATAGAGGATCATTACTTAAGAGTGTTTTGCAGTATTCGAAACATTCCCTGTATTTCGTATCATTTATATTAATGACTGTGCCTTTCTTTAAACATTCTGTCATAGGTTTGGTTATTTTGGCAAAATTATTAATAAAGCGCCTATAGTAATCGATTAATCCTAAGAATGATTTGATTTCTGTCACTGTTTTCGGTATTGGGAATCTCTTTACAGCATCTAGTTTCTTAGGGTTAGGTTTTATACCTTCTATAGTGACTATGTGTCCTAAGAATTCGATTTCTTTATGGAGAAATTCACATTTGTCAAGCTGTACTTTAAAATTTGATTTTCTGAGTTTATCGAATACTTTGCGTAACATGTCAATATGTTCGGTTAGTGAAGATGAGTAAATTATGATATCATCCATATAGACTAATACTCCTTTACCTATGTACTCACGTAACATATTGTCCATTACTCTTTGAAAGGTAGCAGAGGCGTTCTTTAAACCAAAAGTCATTCGAGTAAATTCATAATGACCATTGTCTACTGAAAATGCAGTTTTCGGGATATCTTTCGGATTCATTTCGATCTGATGAAAGCCGCTGGCAAGATCTAAAGTAGTGAAGTATTGACTTTTTCCTAATTTGTCTAAAACGTCTGTTATATTTGGTAGGGGATATTTATCGTCAACAGTTTTTTCGTTAAGTTTCCTGTAGTCTATGACCATACGCCATTTTTGTTTACCGGACGCGTCGGCCTTTTTACTAACTATCCAGATGGGTGAACTCCAGGGTGAATTAGAAGGTCTTATTATATTCTTTTCTAACATCTCGTTTATTTGTCGAGTCACTTCATCTTTGTGTATATAAGGGTATCTGTATGACCGTGTATACATTGGTATATCTGATGTATGTATTGAGTGTTTAACATCTGAGGTGAAAGTCATGTCTTGATCTGGTTTATGAAATATGTCTCTATAGCTAGAACAGAGCTTAAGGGTATTATTTCTTTCTTCGTTGTTTAAGTGAGATGTACGTAAATTATCTACAGCGAATTGGTAATCATATGCGTTCCTGTTTTCAGTGTTGTTAAGTTCTACTTGTCTAATTTTATTAACGCGTTCTGCGCGGATTGGCTGTGAAATTATTATTTTTTGTTTCTTTTTTGAGTCGTTAGTCACAAGTACTTTAGCAATGAAGTTATTTGCTTCGTATACGCCAGATAAGATTTTTATGTTATCGTCAATTTCAACATGGGGGATAAGCATGTCGCCATTCTTTATATTGGTTTTTATGGAAATAAATTTTTGTTCGTTGTTGGAAGTTTGAGGTAGCACGTGGAATATTGCGTTGAGTAAAAAATCACAATAATTCAAACTAATTCTTAAACGGTTTATTGTCAATCATTTAACAGAAAAATAATACACGATTATGTTGATTAATTTGTTGTAATATTTTAATAATATTTATTAAAACAAATAAAAATATATTTGTATCAAGATGAAGCAACATTAACATTTTACATTCGTAAAAGTGTGTCTTGCACAAAAAATTAACTTGAACTATATTTTAAATATAACTTCCTTTTTCCTAAGTTACAAAAAGTAAAGAATTATGTCTATCTGAATTATATCAACAACATCAATAACTATTAAGTGGCAAATTTGAAATTATTTTCAACACCTTCCCTTAATTTCAAATTTCCTCTTAATTAACAAATTTAAAACTCTGACTACTAATCTAGCTTTATATCGTCCATCATCTTTTATTTTAAAAATCCATCTACTACTTAACAACTTTTTATCTAGATTTGATTCTTTGTTGACATAAGTCCATGTTTGGTTTTCTTCAAGAGAATCTTTTTCGTCTTGTATTGCTTCTTTCCATTTTTCACTATCATCTCCAGAGATAGCTTCTTGATAAGTTAAAAGAACGTAATCTTCTAATTTCTTTGGTGGTTTTACGTTACGCTTGATTTTTAATTCAGATGAAGCTTCCGAAACTTCTGTAGGTTCTTCAATTTCTTCACTTGAATTATCATTTTCTTCTGAGTTAACTTTAATTTTCGCAATAGTATTATTTGTTTTGTCATGATTGAGTGTGTTTTCAGAAATAATGACATCTCTAGCTATTTCGATTTTATTTAATTCTTCGTTCCATAATCTATAACCATGATGTGTATATCCGACGAAAATTAATTTTTTTGTTCGTTCGTCTAATTTTTTTACTTTTCCTAACACTTTGGAATAAGCTACACTGCCGAATATTTTTAGCCTAGACAAGTCAGGTTGTTTTCCAAACCATAATTCAGCTGGAGTCACATCCATTGCAGCTACAGGGCTTCTGTTTTTCAGATAACACGCCATTCTTATTGCTTCACCCCAAAATTCTTTACCTAATCCTGAGTCAAATATCAATGCTCTTGCTTTGTCAAGTAAAGTTCGGTTAAGTCTTTCGGCTTTCCCATTTAATTGCGGCGAATATGGTGTTGTATATTCCAAAATTATTCCTTTTTTACGACACCAATCTTTAATTTCATTGCTTGAATACTCACCACCATTATCACATCTTATTTTGTGAGTTTTAGAGTTCCATTTATTTTCTACTTCATTGATAAAGTATTTTAATTTTTCTGATACTTCATTTTTCGTTTTCATTAGTTCAACTTGTGTGAAATTAGTAAAGTCATCCATAAATGTGACTGCATAATTTTTACCATCCCACGTTGGAGGATCAATAGGACCGCATACATCCGTATGAATTATTTCTAATGCTCTGGTTGCATGTGTTCTTTGATTGTTAAATGGAAATCTAACTTGTTTGGATTTTACGCATACTTCGCATATATTGTCAAGTTTATTTAATTGTGTAGTTGGTATACGCATACCTTTGCTTATTTTTATCAATTTGTTAATACTGTCATATCCTAAATGACCTAGCCTACGATGCCATAATATGACGTCGTCATTTTGTAATAGATAAGCATTTTCTGAAATACTTTTATTCAAGTTTACTAAATATAAACCATTTTCTGATTTGCTTCCTTGAAATAATTTTTCTTTATTATGATAAATTTCCACTTTATCATTTTTGAAGACTACTTCGCCTCCATTTTCAGTTATGGCATTGACTGACAAAAGATTTTTTGTAAGTTCTGGAAGATAAACAACATTTTTTAATTTGCATTCCTTAAGTTCTATATTACCAATTGAATCAGCTTCCATTTTTGTTGAATTTTTGGCTGTACCTATTGTCATTGATGTTTTTTTAATTTCAGTTAATAAATTTTTATCATTCACCATATGTGATGAACATCCTGAATCAATAACAAAACTAGTGGTATTTTCATTTGCATTTTTAGTAGCCATAAAAGCAACTCGGTCATTTTGTTTTTTATTTTTATGACTTTTTTTTAAATAACAATCTCTTTCTATATGATTTTCTTTACGACAATACGAGCAAAAACGTCTTGGTTTTTGAATATTTTGTTTAAATTCCCTTTGATCGTAATTGCGTGATTGAAAATTGTTAACATTTGATTTTTGATATTTCTTACCCGAATTAAAATCTTGAAAATTTTTGTTGTATGTTTTGAATGCTACTTGATCTATTTGATCTGTTGATTTAGATTTATTTTCTTCTTGAATTAATCTAGCAGTTAGATTTGTTAATGTTTTGTCTGCTAAGCTGGTGGAGTCCCATGCACTATTAAAGTGTTTAAAATGTGGCGGTAAAATTGCTAAAATTTTTGAAATTAGCATTGTTTCATCAACACTTTGTTTTAATGATTTTAGTTTATGAGCTAAATGTTCTAGATGGCTTATTTGAGTAGCGATATCTAAATCTTTTTTGTACGTATAATTAAAAAATGACTGTAATAACATGTATTTTTGTTGTTCGGTGTCTCGTTCATATATTTCTTTTAATTTGTTATACATTTGGCAAGAAGTTGTGCAGTTAAATAAGTGTGTCAAAGATTGTTTATCAATCGTTGTTATAATTATTTTTTGTGCTTTCGCATCTTTGGTCACCCATTCTTTTTTCTTTTTATCATCTGCAATTTCTTCTAATTTTGTTGCTCCACTTACTATGTCATAGAAACTGTTCGCTTTGAACATTATATCTATTTGAAATTTCCATATTTGAAAATTTGAAACATCACGTAATTTTTCGATTTGTGTAATATCATGTTCCAATTCCATGATTAGCACGTTTAATTTAAAATTTTTTTATTTTAATGTTTTTATTTTTTTTTTACTCGTTTTAAGGAACGATACCAAAAAATTTTACACGTTTTTTTAAAGGAACGATACCTGAATTTACACGTTTTATTTTAAAGGAACGATACCTCAATTTGCACGTTTTCGTAAAATATTAAAAATACTGTTTTAATATTTAAAATAAATGTTTTGCGTAGTTTAAAAAATTTAGTTTTATTATTATTACGATTTTTAAACTGGGTACATAACCTGTTGGAAGTTTGAGGTAGCACGTGGAATATTGCGTTGAGTAAAAAATCACAATAATTCAAACTAATTCTTAAACGGTTTATTGTCAATCATTTAACAGAAAAATAATACACGATTATGTTGATTAATTTGTTGTAATATTTTAATAATATTTATTAAAACAAATAAAAATATATTTGTATCAAGATGAAGCAACATTAACATTTTACATTCGTAAAAGTGTGTCTTGCACAAAAAATTAACTTGAACTATATTTTAAATATAACTTCCTTTTTCCTAAGTTACAAAAAGTAAAGAATTATGTCTATCTGAATTATATCAACAACATCAATAACTATTAAGTGGCAAATTTGAAATTATTTTCAACATTCGTTTCCGTTAATAGCATGAATTTGGGGTCTATCAAGGGGTTTTAAATGCAACTTGTTTATGATTCCGTTTAGATTTATAGTGTTTGAATCATAATCAATATTTGCTTTGAGTTTTTTCAAAGTTTCATTACCGATTATTCCGTCAAAGAAATGATGGAATTTAAATATGAGGAAAAATATGGGATTGTCATTATTTAAATTTGCTAAATAATCAACTCTGACTTTCTGCGTTATTTTGTGTTCTTTCAATGCAGTTTTTACGATAGTATTTGTTGGAATGGCTGTTGGGAAATAAATAAGATGTTTTGGGTCGAGAAAATTGTTGTCAGCTACAGTATCGATTAAGAATCGTAACTTATCGATCTTAATATACGGGAGGGTACCGTTGGTTTTATGGTAATTTAGTTCTAACAGTCCGGAGGATCGGATGTCGAGGCTACGTTCGTAAAATTTTCATTTAAACATTCGTTCGTATCGTATTGATCGTACGGGGGGTCATAATATTCATCCTCTTGGTGGTAGTCAATTGGATCGTCTTGGTAATCGTCAGTTTCGGTATTATGTAATACTTTTCTTGTATTACCTGAACTAACGTCCATTGGGGTTGGTCTATATGATTGTTGTTGTTGTGGTCTATAAGTATTGTTTAAGGGTTGGTTTGATTGTTGTGGTCGGTATTGCTGTTGTGCAAAGACAGGAGGTCTTTGATGAGGGGCTTGACTTTTATAAAAAGGGTTTTGGTTGTTGTACATTGGGGAATTTGACTGGTGTGGTGGCTTGAAGTTACTATTGTACGTGTTATTTTGAGGATTTAGTGGTGGTCTAAAGGTATTGAAATTATTTGGGGGTCTATGCATGTAAGGTGTAGTTAGTTTTTTATTGTGGTATCATGGGTTTTGAGTTATGAATAGGTCTCCTAGAGTTATCAGAATTATAACTAGGTTGCCTATTGCTAATCCTAAACCGGTCTAAATTTGATTGTTGCATACTCAATTCGTTCAAGCATATATCGTATGCGTTTTTGATCGAAGTTGGATTGTTAGCCCTAACTATGTATCCTAGTTTGGGATCTAATCCTGCCATAAATGATTTGAGCACAATCATTACATTCAGGTCCGTTTGTCCAAGGATATAGTCTGCTGATTTTGATTGGTCGATCGAATTTAGTAATGCCGTCTGTAAATCAGATACTTCTGCAAAATATTGTTCCAAAGGCTTATTACCTTGTGAAATAGTATTGAGCCGATGAAGAATTGTTTCAACAGTGCGTCTATCAGAAAATTGCGTTCTTAGGTGTGTTTCAATAGTTGTCCAGTCAGCTGGGTCTCCTATGGAAATTAACACGTCATTTGCTTTACCGATTATTTTGTTCCGTACTAAATCAGTGATAACTTCTGTGTTCGTAGCATCGGTTGCTGCATTTACAATTCTGTTTGCATTACGCAAAAATCGATTTAGGGTTCCAGAGGAACCGTCAAAGGTTGAAATGTTTTTCAACAAGTCCATTACAGTTAATGTAGTAGCCATTTCGTTACTAATATTATTTTGTAAATTTACGTTATCGTTCAATTCAATTGATTCAACTTGTTTTATTATTTGGTTTACCACTGGTGAATAAGTATTTAAATTATTATTTGTTAAATCCACAGAGTCAGCGTCTGAGTCTGTGTTTGAGTCCGAATCGTCTGAGGAAATCGATTTTCGTATTTCAACAGGGGAAGATTAGGGTTTTCGTGTTTTGGGGAATTTGGGCATTAAGGGTGTTATAAACAATAATCAAAAGTAATATTACTCACAGTTGGATTACGAAAAACATCCACATTATGTTTTAACAATTTAAGTGTTGATTGTTGGACCAGAGTTAACTCCACTTGCTTCAATATCCACTTGAAGTGTTCAAAAATTAACCACAATGCTGCTTACTTTCCAAAACACAATTTTCGATTGAAAATATAATAAAATTTATTTGTTTAGTAGATTCAATCCATTAAGCATTAAAATGCACTCGTAAATTTCACTAAGTCGATTTTTGTACTTTTTGTTGTGATTTTACGATGGACGCTGATAGTGCTGTAATAACGACACTATCCTACCGGCTGCGCCAATTATATTTTAGATTTCGAATGTATTAAAAAAAATACTTTATTTAATTTAACAACAATACAATGTTAAAACTTATTTTAATTTAAATTCAATAACAATTATACAACTTATAATTCTATCGCTAGTTCGCTACAATCAAGCGTGCAAGAATCCGAACTTGTGTAATGAAAAAGACAATCGTTATCAATTTAACGATGGCTTATATACTAAATTTTGGTTTGTTTTTAGAAAGTATCGTTTAGATTGGAATGCAGTTTAATAAGGATGTTTTTAGAAAGCTGTTTATAAATGATGTGTATAAAATGCGTCATTAGATTGGAATGCAGTTTAATAAGGATGTTTTTAGAAAGCTGTTTATAAATGATGTGTATAAAATACGTCATTGCATATTTGTTTATAACGTCCTTGACATATTTTATATACTCTCTAAAATTAAATTAGTGAAATTTCACTAATTCACAGTGAAATTTCACTAATTTTTTTAGTTGAAATCCAGCAACTTAGAATTAGTGAAAATTCACTGAATGATTCAGTGAAAAAAGAAATCACTAATTCATCAGTGAAAATAAGATTCACTAATTGATAAATGGAAATATATTTCACTAATTTATAAGTGAAAATTAAAATCACTAATTTGTGAGTGAAAATAACTAATTTAATGGTGACAGTACTTTTCACTAATCCATTAGTTACATCAAACGGTCTATTAGTGAAAATCGCCAATTAAATTAACAGAATTTACTAATTCTTTTATTGTTGTGAATTAGCAAAATTAACTAATTTATCAGTTAAAAATACTATTCTATTCAATTAGGTACTTGTAAGTAAAACAATTTTTTATTAGGAAAAGGAAAAAATATCTTGTATTTTTGTATACATAAAGTACATGTTTAGAACCAAAAACTTTGAAAATCACATTAGGTCCGGTCAAATGCACATTCCACTTACTTTTTTATGTGTGCCGGTGCTATGATTAAAACATTGCAATGTAACTGATTACAAGAGAAAAAACTTCACTTACTCGGGATCAAAATTTTTAAATCAAAATTTGACAGTCTTCTTTGCACGAAAGATCATTTGAAACTGTTGAAGTAACGAAAGAATCGTAGGTCATAAAACTAAAATATTTTTTTATGATACTGCTATGTCTTGGTTCATACAAGTATGTTATATGTCTCCGTTCATACGAGTAAATAAAGAACATACTCTAAATAAAAAGGGGAAACAATCACTGATAAATTAGTGAAAATCAAAGCCATCAATGCAATTAGTCATAAAATCACTGATAACCAAGTAAAAATAACTGCATAATTAGTGAATTCTAAACTGACTAATACAATTAGTGAGAAAGCAACTGCTAATTGGTGAAAACTACTATTGAATTATTGAAA
This sequence comes from Chrysoperla carnea, assembly GCF_905475395.1. Lineage (NCBI taxonomy): Eukaryota > Metazoa > Arthropoda > Insecta > Neuroptera > Chrysopidae > Chrysoperla > Chrysoperla carnea. The sequence continues at coordinate 8,488,737 of NC_058342.1, read as the reverse complement.
ATTGAAATCACTAATTGAGATAGTGATTGTTTCACTGATTAATCTAGTAAAATCACTAATTTTACAGTGAAAAAAATTTCACTAGCTGAATTAGTGAAAATTTCACTAATTTAATTTTAGAGGGTAAGTATACTAATTAATAATATAGGTGAACTAGGATATATAACTTATATGTCAAAAATATATGCACATTTCGGTACATTCTATAGCTCCTTTGTAATAAATAGTGCACAAGAAATTTATTATAACATAAAACTAGAAATGTCATATTGATCTACAAACATAACCTTAGATTATTTAAATCAATGGAAAAAGCAATTATCATTATTAAAAAATACCTAAATATTAAACAATTTAAAAATTATAAGTAATTACATAAATTAAGTAAATTTTTAGAAAAAAAAGGATATAGTTATAAATTTAACAACTACATTTTAACATTTTTTAATCTCGAAATAATCTTTGTAATATCAAAGGATATCGATTCCTTATGTGAAATCTAATACACAAACGTATATATCCAAAAATAAATATATGTCGACAAATACTTACTTTTTGAATGTAAAAAACATTATCATTAATGCAATACATTAAAAGTTAAAAAAAAATTAGTAATAAATAAAAATATGTCTATTTTTAGAATTGTTCATTGAATAGAAAAATCATATAGACATTTTTAAGTATAAATCCTTTTTAAAAAGGATTGTTACGAAAATTAAAGATGGTGTGGTAATTAAGAAAAAAATTATGTAATGAATTTTTCCTTTTCTTAAAATTTTAATACTTAATTCTGGACTTGCGTCGAGAACAAGAAGTAGGGGAGCGGAGGGTATTGCCGTACACCTAACTTTAAACGTGCATTTCTCCGAAACTACTTAATAGAATTCAATGTATTATATATCAAACCATCCTAAATTTAATCTAGTTTTATATAAATAATCCATAATTGAGAGTGTCCAATATGACAGTGTCAAAATCAAAATATTTAAAAAAGTTATTTGTACGGAATTACCCGAGACTTGCGTCTAATTCCGTACTTTGTTCGTCTAATTTCGTACATAATTTTAAGACCCTAAATAGGCCGAAAGAAGGTTTTTTATACAAAAAAAAAAAATTAATTAACTGTGGGTACCTATTATTTTATTTATTCACAAATTAGACATACATAATTGTCCGCAGAATTTGCTCCACTGCACAAAGCATGTGCCCATTTGCCACAGGACACACATCTATACCACAATTCTTTATCCTTCCCAAATTCATGGCATATAACACACAATTCATTCACTCCTGATTGCCCTTCGTCATAAAATTCATCTTCAGACGATGAAGTTGAAAAGTTTTTAGTTTCTTTTTTTGTTTTTTTCTGAAGTGTTTTCTTAGAGTCCTTTTTATTTTTTTTGCATATCTTCTGTTTCTTCGGCTTGTTTTCTTTTTTTACAATTCGCTTATTTTCTTTATCTTCTAAGAACGTCTTCATTGGACTGGAAGTGAGAACTATTGAGTGCTGCTTTCTTTTACCTTGCCCTTTTTCTTGCCTTTTTTTTTGGTCTGGTAATGGAGAAATAGCCTCGAAAGATGTTTGTATAATCTCTTCTTCAATATTTTCAACAATCTGCCTTGCGTTATTCATACCTGATGTACTAGGTTGCTGGTTATCTGGATGAATGACTGCTTTGTCTGGAAACACGGGTTCATATGGTATCTCCGATTCTAAATTAACTTCATCTTCTGGTGAAATGAGTTCACCTACCTCTGATGCTAAATGAATTGCTTCTTCTGGTGAAATAGCTTCATGTGATGGTTCATCATTTCCTTCCTCAGTCAATTGTTCAAAAATATTCGAATCGAAAGGCCAAATTCCTGCAGTTTTAAACCCATTAACAGCCTTTTCTGCATTGGCAATTTTAAGATACGCTTTTGTAAAAAGAGGAATGAGATCTACAGGCGTTAACTTCTCATAGTTGTTCGTATTCATATATGTCTGGCACTCCTTATGTAATGCACTTTTTAGTGGTCCAAACACAGTTAAATCTAAGGGCTGTGTACGATGGGAAGTGTGTGGTGGTAAAGTTACCATATGGATGCCATTCTCACGACAGTACTGGTATATATTTAAAGAAATATGACTGGAGTGATTATCGAGGATCAATAACACCTCATTCTCAAGTGTTGATCTTGTATGTTCTTTAAAATGTTTGATCCAATCGAGAAATAGCTCCTCATTCATCCATCCAGACTTGGAGCATTTATAAATGCTTCCATTTGGACCTCCTCTTTCCAAACTGGCTGGCATACGCTGGCGGGGATAAATTATCATAGGTGGGATGTATTGGCCTGTAGCACTGATACAACAACATATTGTAATATTTTTTCCTCTTTCCCAACTCGTTGCTGCTCCAACTTGCTTAAGCCCTTTTGCAGCAAGAATTTTATCAGGCCTATGAACGCTATTTATGCCCGTTTCATCCACATTAAATATTCTGTGTGGAGGAAACTTGTGTTTAATCATGATCTGTTTCAAGTTATCGAAATACAATTTAATTTCTTGAGAATTGAAAGCAAGAATCCTATTTATACTTGTTGCTTCTGGGCGTCTTACAGAGACTTCTGGGTTTCTTTTGAGAAAACCGTAAAGCCAGTCTTTTCCAGCTTCCCTTGCATCTTTGTTAAATGGATTTTTTATTTTATTTCTTTCTGCATATTCAAACACAGCTCTCTTCAATGAATTTGGTGTCAATCCATAAAATAACTTACTTAAAAGCAGAATATGATCTTTTATTTCTGCTTCTTGTTGTGCTGTAAAAACTGGCTTTCTACCCATTTTGTTAAAAATGATAGAACGAGAGTTGCCTGCTTTCTTCACATAATCTGATAGTGTCATTACGGGAATATTATATAAAGTAGCCGTTTTTCTCAATTTAGCTCCATCTTGTATAGCCTTCACAGCTTGTTTCATTTTTCGTGGTGACCAACTACATTTTTTATTTGGAGCCATCTAAAAAATTAAAAAACCATGTAATACAATTAATTAACAACATATTATAACACCTATTCATTAATAAAAATTTAATAACATGTCATATAAATCAACGCTAATACAAGCTGTTATTGCGGGTAATACCGTACAGTGTACGGTAATTCCCAAGACCGAATTCAAATTTCAAGAATGAGAACTTACCTAAAAAAAATTCAAATAAAGTGATTCTTTGACCATAATCTTATTAAAAAGAGATTTATAGTCCGAAATATAATAATTTCAATATAAAATTTAATAAAAATAGGTACTTACATCTTATTTTCTTATGTTAAAAACTTGTAAAAACCAGCAACAAATCACATAACATGTGTTCATAGCAAAATGATTACGCTTAATAACACAGTAACTTAATAGGTTACACTAAGACTACTGTGCTAATGATTGAAACCAACAAAACGCGCGCAGCTCTATTCTTTCAGTATAAACAGCGATGTACGGAATTAGCCGCTGTACGGTATTAGCCTTCGCTCTCCTAAAACCTCAGCCAATTCCTTCGTAACCCCCAGAACACTAAGATTGATATTTACCCAACAAAATATTAAATAGTGTTCCTAAAGTGAAACATCCCGGTTTGAAACATTTAAAAATAAAAATAAAAATAAGATTTTTACTAATGTTTGAAAAAACCGGAACAGATTAATTTGCGTTCTAGGCCCAAAGATAACGCCGAAGGCGATTACCCCCCAGAAAGTCTTAAAAAGACAAAATAAAAAGTCTACGTTTAAAATAAAAAATATAAGAGTTAGTCTATTTCATTAAATCAAAAATATAAATGTTTGACATAACATAAATGAAAAAATATAAATTTACAAGGCGTCAGCCATTTTGTAACTTACATGAAATTTCACATGTTGAATTTAAAGAAAAAAATAAAGTTTTGAAAATATCTTACGATAATAACTTTAGAAAAAAATTAACATATATAAAATATAAAATAAAATATAAAATGTTCCTGTATGCTGCTTGTGATCGCAGTGAATCCAACTCCTTAAATTACATTTTATAAGGAATTGTGCCCACAAATAAAATTCTAAACGTCACAAAAAACATACAAAGGAAAATAATATTAAGTTACACAATTTTTAAATTATGCCCGAATGTCCTTTTACATTCTGTACAGTTGTGTGTTTTTAATAAAACGACATTAAACAAAAATATATGTTTAAATTGTCGTATTGGAAAAATATGAATTCTTAATAAGAATTAAATGAAAAAAATTATAAAAATTTAAACAATATAATTACTGCCACACACTAAAAGGTGTGTTAAAAAAAATGTGTATCCATCTTGGAATAAATAATTTAAATTAATTATTCCAAGATCTTTCTTTTGTGACGGTCAGAATTTAAAGAGAATGGTTCTAATCAAAATTACACTAAGCTCTGTTAGTTAGTGACTGGTGGTAATTTTTAGAACTAACAGTTGAAAAAAATAAATAGCTAAAGTTGAAAAAAATAAATAACTAAAGTTGAAAAAAATAAAGTACAGTCACAGACAGAGTAAACTTTTCAATTGCATATGTACCGTCGCAGACAGATTAAAAAATATTTGATATTTACATTATTGTTTGCATTATTTATAACTAATTAATTAACTTTAATTAATTTGCCAACAATTTGTAACAGGATGAATTTAAATTGAATATACCCAGAAACATATTTGCCTAGTTAATGAATATCGATCTTTATAAATAATTTTACTAACCTTGATTGAATTGCAGGTAATAATTAAATTGAATATAAATTTTGAAATTAATACATAATGATACAAAATGGAAGTATTTACCAAAATCCAAGAATTAAAAGCGATGTTGAATGGTGAATATAAAGTAAGCGTTTTTTAAAAAAAAACGTGGTATCATTATTACAAAATATGTTTTTAATAATTGTTATTCATTGAATAATAAAATATATCCATTTCTGAAAGTGAAATAAATAACAACTTACGACCATACCGAGTCGTTTTAAAAATATTAAATTTAATAATTTAATTTTAGATAAATGTTTGAAAATGAAAGATGATGCACGACCGAGCATCGATTAATTAAGAATGATATCGATCCAGGAAATGATGGATTATATCTAAAAACGAATCAATCGCGAATTGTTGACTGAAAGTCATCAACTCAACTGAATACTAGATTCTGTCCAGTTTTTTAGTGGATACTCGTTATCAACTCATGCCTGTACTCTCCTAGTGACAAAAGTAAAAATTACTATTAGAGAAGGTACGCACTATATTTTGTTGTAAAACTAGTGTTTTTTTTTGTTGGGTTCACCTTTTAATTCTTGATTCCGCCAAATACAATTTAATACATATTCAGTAATAATAATCAGGTAAACGAGGAAAAAAACAGTTTTTATTTATTATCAATTTACATATTACATAAATAATTAAAATTTATAATTATTACATATTTTCTTACCTAAAAAAATATGATACAAATGAATATCGAATGTAACAAAAATAAGTACATAATAATCCATTAAAATAAAAATTAATTCATATATTTATTTATTGTTTGTTTTGAATAGTTAAAACATTCAAAGTTAATTGTTGAAATTTACTTAGAATTTACTACTGTTATTTTAAACAATAAAATTTTTTGTTAACATAAATCATATTTAGCGCAGGACCTGTACATCATGCTTATTGCATTTTATGAACATTCGCATTTGAGGGTGCTATTTTCAAGGATCTAAAAATGCTGAATTTTTCTGGTACAATAAAAATATTATTATTATCTTTCTTAAGTAATGCAGAAAATTTTTTAAAAATGAATCTTAGCACCATAGAAATCGATTAATCAAAAATAGTTTAATTTTGGATACTTATTTTAGTTTAAAATTACGACCAATTTTTCAAATAAATTCGAGTAAAAAAGAAAGTAGCAATAAATATGTTTATTTAAATTTCACCTAGAAACATCCCAACGAATTTTAATAATTGATATAATTTGATCGAAAGAACGAAAAGCTTACATTATCATTAAACATTATTTTTACATACGTAGTAATGTTATTACATATAGTTTTTCATTACCATCATAACTTAAATCAATGCACATCATTTTTTCTACAATATAAGTAACTTCATATGTGCCTGTGAAGTGCTTGATCAAATTCTGTTGGTTTTTTATGAAAAAAGACTTTTTGTCGGAAAATTAAAAAAAATTGTTTTTTGCCCTCTTGTTAACTTCATCGCTTCATGGGTGAGGGAGGAAAGCACGGTATGTTATCTGCCTGTATTCAAACAAAGTCAAACAACATTTTTTTTGCTTGTACAGCATGAAAACAAAAGCTGTTGTTATGGACAAAAGCTTATGAAATCGCCGTAATGTTACTTACGTAATACTTGAACGACCATCAAACAGTTTTTCTAAAATTAAAATGTCAATATCACAATAAAATCAATTTCAGATATGCTGGTATGCCCATCACAGACGAATTTTCAGTCAGAACGTTTTTAATAATATGCTCTTCAGGTATTTGCTCCCATTCCATTTCACTGTTCGCACTAACTTTCCACATTGGTAGCTCTTTTGAATTACATGGATATGTAAAAAGTGCGTTTCGATTTCTCAATATTTTTCCATTCATTTTTATTGAAGTTTTATTATCCATTGAAAGTCGAAGCATGTTATGGATTTCAAAAATTTCATTATTTCTTAATAACACAATGTTATCCGGAGATTTGATAGTCAATAAAATGTTTTTAAATTTCAGCCGTTTCATAATCACTTCATTACTGTCGTCGTCTTTATATTTCGATTGTCTCTGTTAATTTAGGTTTAGGACACAAACTAGTCGACGTCGAAATTTCATTAAATCGATGGCACAATTGAGCAAGGAGCTTATTACCACTTTTCGATTGTTTTTTAATTTTACCTAATAGATTTTCGAAAGGATACCTTGGCATAGCAAACAAGCAACACTGCATGTGTGCCACGTCGTCAGCAAGATGATGGAAGATTGTGAACATTTCCTACAAGAAATTGCATGGTGTATATTAATGCTCCTATACGGACAAATGATGTTAAAAATTTATTGCATGTTCTGGTTTTTGTACGGCAATTTCACTAGAAAATAACATCCTGCAGCCAACGTGTAGGAGTAAAAAATGCTTGTACGTTACTTCAGATAAAAGTTTCTTAAAAACAACAGGCCCAGCATACAATAATAAAAATTGTAACTATGTTGATTTAAATTTGTGAAAATCAAGTAATGAAGGAGTGCTTTTTTGGAACTCTGAAGGCACTTTAATCTGTGTTAGTAAGACAACCGAATCTTATTCGAGCTACTTATTTTTAATTTTTTATTGACTGTACAATCTAGGCAACACTCGAGTAACGTTTTCATGACTCCTTAAAATAATAAGTGCATGGAATCAAGTACAAATTGATTAACTAAGTCTATTTTAGGTTCAATAAGAACCAATGGTGAGGCTCCAGTATGGTGTTCTGAATTTGACTGATTCCTAAATGATTCATCAGTTCTTGGTTCATAATTATTTATAAGAGGATAGACAGTTCGTTTGTTAAATCTTTGGCCTTTTACTGTGCATCTCTCACAAGCATTATATGATCCGTGATTTTTCATGCATTTTAACAATGACCGTGTAGGTCTATCGCATACAAATCCTTTGATGGATACATTGAATAAACAACTATTTATTATAATTCCAGTATTTTATAATTGACTTATTTTCTCTACAAATTTGGCGAAAAAACGATCCACACTGTTAACTTTACTGTTACCGCAATAGATATTTACGGGAAATGGCTGAAAATTTGACATAGATTCGGCCATAATTGTTTTTGGCTTGGCTTAAATAATGGTACACCATCGATATTAATTAATAACTCGATATCATGGGTTCCATCTAAATTAATGTTGATCCATTTTTCTAAATTAATTTCAATGCCAAAATAAACGAACTCTTCGTTTATGCCAAAATTTTGAATCTCATACTTGGTAATATTTCTTGCCTAAAAATTTCTTGGAACTTTTAGGCAAGTCTGAATATTGTTCTCTCAAGAGGGGGATTAATCAGTGCCCATTGGCGAATTCGATCAATGTCATTTAATTTTTCCATTGCAATACTTATTTCACGATCACTATCCGGAACTGAGGTCATATTTCCAAATGGTTCTTGAAGACTACATTCTAGGCTAATTTCCGTATTTTGTGTTAAATTATCCATCACTGATTCGTCATTAACGTCTCCACTATTTGTTCACTAAAAGAATCTGGACCAAATAGCACAATAATTGTTATTTATCGATGACAAATTACAAGGCATCTCAATGGCCCATGAATTCACATCTACACTGTTTACATTACCGAATAAACCAGAATGATCTACGCAAGATTAGTATAACAGAAGATTCAGTAAATAAGGAACAATGGGTGTGTAGAATAACAAATAATACAAAATGTGTGATACGTATGATCAATTCATCTGTACAAACCCAGTTACCATATTAACCAATTAGGCATTTCAATGGTGTGCAGAGAAATAAAAAATACCATAGATTTCGCTAATGACAGCCAAATTTTGAAACGTAAACATCGGGAAACTTCCAGTTACGATTACTTCATACCTGCAAAGCATGCCAATGGTATACCACACTTCGGTAATGTCATAGATTTCTCAAGTTACACCCAAATTAGGTAATCCGAATTTCGGCAAACCTCCATTTACCGTTACTTTACACCAGTCATGCTTTTAAAATGTATGCCAAATTTCGGCAATGTTATAGATCTCGCTTGTTACACCCAAATCTGGCAAGCCGAATTTCGGCAAACCTTCGGTTACTGTTATTTTCAACAGTCAGGCTTTGAAATTGGATGCCAAACTTCGGAAATGCCGTAGATTTCCCTGGTTAATCCCAAATTTGGCAACCTGAACTGCGGTAAACCTCCGGTTGCTGTTATTTTAAACCAGTGAGGCTTTTCAATTGGATGTCGATTTTCGATTTTGGCAAGCCAAATTTCGGCAAACCTCCCGTTACCGTTATTTTATACCAGTCAGGTTTTCCAATTGAAAGCCAAACTTCGAAAATGCTATAGCTTTCCCTAGTTGTACTCAAACTTGGTAAGCCAAATTTCGGCAAACCTCCGATTACTATTATTGCATACCAGTCAGGTTTTCCGACTGTATGCCGAACTTCGGAAAAGCTATAGATTTCTCTAGTTATTTCCACGGTTAAATTAGGCAATTCGAACCTCGGTAAACCTCCGGCTAACATTACTTTATACCAGTCAGGCATTCCAATTTGTGGCAATGCCACACAATTTCGCAATCAGTACCAAATTTGGAATTTCTTCGGCATGTCAATCTTCGTTTTGCCTACCATAGATCTAATAAGGCGCAAATTAGGCTTGCGTTAGTTAGTCATTATACCAAAAATCTAAGTTAATACGTTATAAGAAATATAGACCTAAGAATACTAAAATACCTGAAAAAGATCAGCTTAATGAATTAGAAAAGGGATTAAATTTGATTGAATTTGAATCATGTAACGACGCACTAAAATTATACAATAAGATAGAAGAAACGATCTACCATGCATCAATTCAAGCAAAACAATCATCCCCAGAATGTCGCCAAAGTGTCAATAACAACATACTATCTGATAACACTAAACAATTGATGGATAGAAGTGAAAAATTGAAACAACTTCGAAACGAAGTAAAAGATAAAATTAAATTCTGCGATATAAATTAATTAATTCAAAGATATGTTCGAAAAGATATACAAAATAGAAATGACACGATTAAAAATATTCTACTCAACAATCCACGTGCTAAGAAAATATTAAATTCAAAGAGCCTTCACTCAGCACATACATGGATTACATGTTTACTTGACGAGAATGGCATCGAACAGGTTGATCGTGAAACTATATTGTACATAGCAACGAACTTCTATCAGATACTTTATTTCACAAACGAGTCTCTGTCTATTGATCTACCTTTATCAGAAGATATAGGTAGTCAGTACATTACAAACAGATGAGGCAGGTGGGACAGATAAAATTACAAATAAGCACCTCAAACTTGCATGCGATATTCTAGTACAATATCTTGAGAAACGGTTCACTTTAGTCATTGAATCCGAGAATATCCCAGAGCAATGGACTATTGCGAAAATAAAACGGATTCATAAAAAGGGTGATAAAAGAAATGTAAATAATTATCGCCCAATATGTCTAACATCGACCACCTAAAGGACTTGCTCTAAAATTATCCAAAAATGTTTCTGGCGTATTATCTGAACCATAAACCAAGTGATGGAAAGAAGTTGGGAATTCAACCTTACCATTTATATAGGTTTTATAGACCTTAGTAAAGCCTTTGATTGCTTAAACACCACATTATCATCGAAAGCCTAAAATATGCTGGTGTTGGTACAAAGTATATCAGACTTATACATACAATTTATTCGCGCGGAAAAGCGTATGTCGAAACAGAAAAGTCGGGAGTTTCTTTTGATTTAAAACGGAGAATTAAACAAGGAGATCCACTCAGTGCAGATCCATTCAATTGTGCACTAGAAATAGGGTATAAATATTAATGGTGAGATTTTATCAAACTTGAGGTTCGCAGATGATCTGGCAATTATTTCCCATTCACCCAATAACCTTTCCACTATGCTGAATCAACTAAACGATCATCTAAAACCTGCAGGCTTCAACATAAACCATTCAAAATCAGAAATTATCACTGTAGTATATGTGACATCTATTGATCAAAAGTTCAAATTAGCATGACCGGTGATAGCGAATACTTAAGTAATTAATAGTCTAACTAAGTACAGGTGTCTTATGGACATAGAGGTACATCGATGTTTGATAGTACGTATAGATGGCTGACTTAATATTCGTAGCTATATCATAGAAGTGGCTCCGTGTATTATTTCGTAGAATCACGTAGTAAATATACTTGGTCTCGTAGATGTTCCGGCTATGGGTCATCGCCGCCATTAAGTGGTTAAGGAGTTCACTTGTAATTCAACCATCAAACGTGAATGTTCAACAATTATTCTAACTGGAAGTTAAATTTGTGTGTATTGTATTTCATTATAATTTGTGTTAATAAAATATTGTATTATACGTTGAATCGTTATTTTTATTTGGAAATTATATAATATACGTCAGTATATTTTAATAATCTTGAAAAGATACAAATAATAAAATATACAATATAAAAACTTAAATAATCGCATCACAGTGTAGTATAAAAGAAAATTGATAAAAAAAACAGGTTAAAATTGGTAAAAAACACAAATAGATAAAATTAGACTACACATTTAAAATAGAAAAACACAATAAATAATTTAAAAGAGTTTTTTTTTAAAAAAAAAAACAGAAGAATAAAAGTGTCCATTATCACAGTCAAACAATAATTAAATAAATAGCACAGCACACACATAACACAAGCACTTATATCACAGATGGTTGTGGGGAGGGATGGCTCAGGTGTTCGGGCCATCCATACCTGTGTGCAGGTTCACAGAGGCTGATCATGGTACTGTCTCTGTCCGGTTAGATGTTCGATATAAATGTCACGTGACCAGCGGATCGTGTCTGACGCCATCAACCGTGCCATGGTCTGCGTATATTTTGGAGATATTCCCAAAGACTTCGCAACCCTGTAGTTCTGTGCTAGCCAGGACCCGAGCGAACCAACGACAAAAGCATCCAAAGAGACCCTATAGCCTTTCGAGGATAACTCAGCAGCAAGTTGGTTATATTTATCGAGCTTTTGCTGCCGAGCCACCTCTAAAGCATCCGGGGCACCCTCAAAGGGAATGCAGATGTCTATGATTTTAACTTCCCTACTAGCCTCATCCAGGACCACCAGGTCAGGACGAAGAGTACTCCATACGCCGGGTACTTGTCTATTGATGTTTAAGACAGCACCCGGGGGTAGACGCGATCCGCGAGCAAGACGGTCTTGGACGGCATTATGTCGCCGTTGCCACGCCGCTGAATGGACGGTACAATGATTCAGTACGTGTGGTAATGTCTCATTGACATAACCACAACGTCGGCACCGTTTATCCCCGTTCCCGAATCGCCGTGCTCCATTTAATGGAACGACGCCGAGTCGGGCTCGGTGGATAAAGCGGTAGTCACAGAATCGAGTGTACCGACCATTCAGCAGGAAGTGGTTGCTCGCTTCCCTTAGATTTGTACAGGAGTACGCCTTTCCCTGATCTGGTTTTCCTAGCAGTCTAGCAAGGTAGAATGCTCGAAGTGCTGAACGTAGCATTCGAACAACAACGGATCGCGCCGTCTCCGGGACAATTATACGCTCCGGTGTTTGCCCAGGACGAATATACGTCAGTATATTACAATCACCAACGGTCCAAATGATATCAATATCAGTAGAAAATAATTGCATCGCTTATGCAGAAGGCTACGTGTACTTGGGTCAAATTGGATACTTAAAGATCAGTATCACAAAGAAATTCAAAGCCGCTGCGCCAAAGCCTGGCAGAAATTCTAGTCTCTAAAAGAAATCTTAATAGGAGATTACTCTTTAAGGGTGAAAGTAAGATAATTGATACATGCATAACACCAGTTTTAACATATGGATGTCAGTCATGGGGTCTAACACACATGATAAGCAATAAACTGGATATCTGCCGGAGAAAAATGGAACGCTGTATACTCAATATTACCCGGAGAGAATAAATAAAATTAGAAATAAGGTGATACGCTCAGAAACACAAAGTCGTTCAGCAAAGTTTATTGCTAAAAAGCTAAAGTGAACCTGGACAGGACACATTCTACGATTAAAAACCGATCGATGGGCAAACGGAATTATATTCTGGACACCAAGATTGAAAAGTAGCTATTGTAGGAGAAAACGTAAGAGATGGTCGGATGAGTTCAGAAACTACGGTGGAAATACATGGTCCATAATTGCTACTAGTCCAAGAGGCCACTGCAAAAAAGGTAGCCGATAAGCGTCACGCTTGAAACATTTTTTTAATAAAAGTATATACCTTTACAAATTCAGTGGCACTTTAGTGCCTGAGGTATGATGGTACAAACGGTTTATATACTTTTTTAATTATTATAATTTTACCCACAAAGTTTCCTATTATGACGTGCTTGAAACTTAGTTAAAAATATTATATTTTATGTATAAAAAGAAAATATGTCCATGTGCCTCGATAAAATTGGCACTATCATGTTGGCACAGATGTTTAATCGATTTTTTTCGCGACAAATAACTGTACCTGTTTTGACGTACTTGAAATTTAAACTGTAAGTAAATTTATACTATTTTAAACATGAAAAAATGAATGTGCCGCCTGTATGCCGGTTCTAAATACCTGGCCTAAGCGTTTATATCCCTATGCTGCTGTATGTATTACTTCATGCATTGATTATTATAGATGAATGTTTATAATTATTTAATTAATTTATAAATTTGCATACTTACATAAAAAAGGATGACAAATACTTTAAAAAAGTTTTCAGTATCATAAAATTATTATTTTTCGCGTATTGAACTTTTTTATTCCTTACCATTGCTTTAAAATGATATACGTCCTGAAGGCTTACAGCTTTCTCTATAAATTTAATTAGAGTTTTTCGGAAAATAAATTACATTAAAAAAAACAGTCACTTTTACACTTAAATCGATATTTATTTAAACAATATACATGATAGTTCTTATCAACTATGTATTAGATTAATGCATTCTATACAAGTTACATATTCTATGACACACACTCAGCCATACTTATAATATTATTCGTTATCACAATGATTATCTTGATTTGTTTTTTTCATCATCTTCATTATCGCTACAATCAGTATCATCATTACCATTTATAGAACCATCGTCATTATTGTGGTTGTCATAATCTCCGTAATCGCAATCATTATTATCACCCAGTCAACACATTTACGTCAAATTGATGTAAGAATGACGTCACGTTATGTCAGGATTTACGTAAGAAATCGGTCACATAAGAGTCATATATGAGTCATTATTTCACACTTCCTGACGTAAGATTTTTACGTAATAAATGTGACATAAGTTTGACATAATATTGACATAACTGTGACCTAACTGACGTCAGGCTGACATAACAATGATGTCATAGTGATATCAAATTTTTTTCCCCAAATCACCTACGTACATATGACTTAAAATTGACTTCATTATGACATTCCGGACATGAGGCTGATGTAATGGTGACGTCATACTGACGTTACTGACATGAGGCTGATGTAATAGTGATGTCAAGTTTTTTTCTCTGACTCACTGACGTACAAATGACTTAGAATCGATTCCGTATATAGTGACCTAACTGACATCAGAATGATATAATAATGATTTAGTTTTGGTTTTTTTTTTATAATTAACACGATTATTTACAACATTTTGTGAAAACTTGTAGGTAACTCTATCATGAAGATAATAAGGCTTACAAGTATCCAAACCTATGAAAAAAAATTTGAAATCCATCGAGTAAAGGTCAATTACTGTATGACTAATTTGAAATGGGAAATCATTTATTAATGGTCAAATTTTACAGAATTTTACAAATCTCACTCATTTAACTTTTAAAACTGTTTTCTGGAGATAGAAATTTTAGATCTTAAATATTTAATGAATTTTTTTAATTCACTCACTACAATCATACGCTTGAAGTTCTATTCTAAATCATTGTTCGTTGTATCTTCATGTTTCTTCTGTTTTTGTATCTGCTTATTTTGAAGACCTGCTCTTTGATTTCCCAATCGGAACCAATTTGTTCCAACTTTAGAAAATTCCGCACTGCTCCACGGAGGAAACTTTTCTAATATTACCTCTGAAAAATAATTTTTCATATTATCGGAATTAATAATATTTTTTAGGCTTATGTTAACTTTCTCTACTTATTTAGTTTTTCTAACCTTCGCAAGTTTTAACCACTTTTAAATCATTAAGCTTATACTTGGTTTTTTTTCCTTCCCACGAGTTCTCAGCTGCAAATGATGTAGAAAATATTGTATTGAGTACCCTTTCAGTATACTCTTTACCGTGTGCTCCTCCAATTTGCTTAATGACTTTTACCTGCGTAAATATTTTTTTAATAATAAAAGAGTTATAAATAAATATAAATACTGTTTGTTTTCTTCATTTACTTTTGCTTTTTAGCCTATAGTATATTATCAAAAACCGAATTAATTTCTAATATATCTGCTCACTTTAAACGTAACAATAAATAGTTTAATTACATGTGTGGACTTACAAATTCTTGACAATAATTTTTCGACTCTAACAGTTTTGTGTTAAAGGCAGAAACTTCTTCCTTAGAATTCAGAGGTAGATCATTTTTTATGTTCGACCTAATTTCATTCAGCACCTCACCATGATTATTAGCATCATTATTTGCTACTACTCTTTCCTTCAGATCTCTCATGTCCACCATTAATGTGCCGAGAAGCCTTAAACACGAGTCCAACTTGTCTAAAATCATTGAAAATTATAAATTCAAAGAAAACTTAAATATATTATATTCTTGACTTTCAAATAAACAAATTTTTATCAAATATGAATAGCATTGAGAGTATGAAAACGTTTATCATCGTCACCATCAATTATAAGACTATCAGATTCAGAGGTCATAGATTTACTATGATCACTAACTAAAGTATCGTCCATTAAAAATTCATCATTAACTGGACTATTTACTGTATTCAAATAATTATTGGTATCACCTCCAAGGTCAGATGGATCACTGTACTTTACGAGATGCATTATTATTATTAGGACTTCCCTTGTCAGACCTATAGAAGCGTGTTGATGGAGGAACCTTCGGAGCTTTTTTCAGAATTTTTCTGTCAATCTTCGGCATTTCAGCTGCTGTAAAGTAAGATCAGAATGTGATGTAACATAAATTTTTTTTCTAAATTGAAGTACACAAACTTCGATGCTTTTTACCTGGTTTTTTACCATTATCACTTCTGTCATTTTCATTATCAGAGCTAACATTATCTGCAGTGAGAGAATGTTTAGAAGTAGCAGCAGCAGCAGCCGTAGCTGAAGGCAACTTCGATCGGTGTCCCTTTCCTCGTGGAGCTTCAGAAGCTGAACTTTCAGAATCCTCGGCAGCTTTTCTTGCTTGAATCAATGTATCTAAATCAGTTGAAATAACCACAATAATTATCATCTTAAGCTAGTTTTAAAGTGAAGTTGATTAATTATTTTTCAAGGCAAAAATTATTTTATTAACGACTGAAATAATCAATTGGCTATCGTATTTTTTCTCGAAAAATAATTTTGATATAAACATTAGTTAATAAATAATCAATCACATTTTGAACAAAGTTGTACTTAAATAATTGAATTACAGGGCTAAAAAATTATATTATTTACCGCAATATCGCACAATCTTTACTTTATAAGTATTCCAATTATCGGCAGGTGTGATTCGGTTTTTAAATTGAAAATTAAAATTTTTAATGAGTGTGGGCGGCCATTTGCACTCAGTTATTCCAGTTGATTCATCAGTGGCCATAAGCCAATTACTTGGAATTTCGGAATATGTATTTTGTTCGAAAAAATGAACCACTGCATATGGTTTTTCCATTATTTTCTTCACTAGAAAGTAAATTTGTTTTATTAGAAAATTTTGCAGATTATTTAAAGCACCCAATATTTAAATAAATTTCAAATTATTTAAATATAACAGAATGAAATTTAGAACGTAGCTTTAATGCAATTTAAAATTTTTGAAAATAAAATAATTGTATAACATATATGTTTTTATTAAAAAATTATAAATATTATTACAATTCCATCTATATTACCGATTGTTTATTTGAAAATTCTAATGCAAGTAACTACTGAGACAATATTACATTGGAGTGAGGTTAGAATTACTTGTCAATTATTACTACAATAGTTAAGAATAAAATAGAATACTTACGTACCTTATTTTACAACGAGACCAACAATAACTTGTATTTAACACATTTGTTTCTATGTTGAAGCTTTAATATTATTTAATTGTAAATATTCTTTGTGGATATATGATCAAACAATACGAACCACTGAGTATATATGTGAGAGCGTGAGTAAGTGAATACACTGAGTGAAGGTGACTACTGCGCAAGTGCAGACATGCGCTTGTCATAACGTTTTCAAAATCTATTTTTACTTTGTACTAAAAATAAAACTATTTTTTCGAAACGAACATGTACGTATTTAGTGTATGTGTATGTGTCGAGTACACAATATTATACGCACATAATATGTATTGAAAATATTACGGATATAAATTCAAGCCTCCACATATAAAATTGTTGTAAATTAAAAACTGTCCAATTATTTAAAAAAAAATTGTATACAATCACATAAAAATACTTGAAACTTTTTAATCTTAATCTAATTGTAAGTATTCAATTTTTGATTAGCTTAGAAATAATAATATAAGAATAAAAAAATATATGTAAGAATAAATAATAATAATATATGTAATAATTTTTTTTTTTTTTTGCTGGTAATTAAAAATTTTCATTGTACTTTCACAAGAAAAAATCAAAATGCCTAAGCCCATAAGATATCTAACTAAACGAAGAATTTATCAGGTTATTGATCAGGAGATACACACTCCAAAAACTAAAAAGAAACGAAATAATAATGAAGAGAATCGTTTATTAACAGAAAATTCTTTATCTGACGTTACAAACAGTGTTCCTAAAGTATCTAATTATTCTAAAGACGATAACTCAGTTATAAATATTCCAATGGTGACTCCTCATTTATCTGGAAAAAGTGAGAACAATGTTGATTTTTTGGCTGAAGAACGTGATGGTAATGAAATCGATGCTGAAACAATTGATCATGTTCATGCCATGGGTGATGAAACCGAAGGACCGAACAAACTTGAATCTGTGCAATTTCATCGGGAAGATGACTCTTCAAACACAAGTACTTTAGCCCAAGATTTACGTTTTTGGTTATCCGAGAACAGCATATGCCAGAAAGCTGCAAATGATTTGATTTCGATTTTTCGAAATCATGGGCATCAAGATCAGTTGAAAAAAGACGTTAGGTCTTTAATGAAGACTCCTCGTGATGTAACTGGTAAAATTATTCATGGCAATGGCGGCTCTTATTTTCATTTTGGGATAACAAATGGATTAATTCGTTCTCTCTCCAAAAATTACGATTCAAGTCCAGAAACGGTATCAATACAGCTTAATTGTGATGGAATGTCGATATCTAAGTCAAACAGCCAGTTTTGGCCTTTGCTAGCGGCCATCGAAGATGACTTCTATACAGAGCCATTTTTAGTTGGTCTTTTTCATGGGTCAAACCTAATGATTTCAATGTTTATATTAATCCATTTGTTGACGATATGAAAAATTTACAAGAAAATGGGATCCTAATTAATGGTCGACAAGTTCGTGTTCGGCTTAGTGCAATAATTTGTGATGCTCCGGCTAGAGCGTATTTGACATTGTCAAAATCTCATAGCGGGTATTTTGGGTGTTCTAAATGTATCCAAGAGGGAGATTGGGATGGGTATGTGAATTTCCCAGAAATGGATAACCCTCTTCGGACAGATGAATCATTTAGAAACCAACAGTAAGAAGAACACCACCTTGGGGAATCTCTACTTCTTGAGCTAGATTTTAGTATGGTTTCACAAATACCTCTAGATTATCAACATTTGAAATGTTTGGGGGTGATGAAAAAACTTTTGTTGCGCTGGACTAACGGTCCAAGAGATCAAAGGCTGACGAATGATAAGATTGATGCCACTAATGACTATTTAAAGGCAATGAAAGTATGTATTCCGGTCGAATTCGCTAGAGACCCTAGGCCTTTAGATAGTGTTTCAAAGTGGAAAGCTACTGAGTGTCGTCAGTTCTTGTTGTACACTGGTCCAATTATACTAAAAACAATACGATCATCCAGACACTACAATCACTTCATGGCTTTAAGTGTTGCTATTCGAATATTATGTGACGCTCAAAATACCTTCAGTACAATGATTATGCTGATCAGTTATTGAGATGGTTCGTTGATGAATACAAAAACTTATATGGATCTAATACAATTTATACAACGTTCACAATTTAATTCACATCGCAAATGATAGCAAAAAATTTGGACCGCTGGATAATTTTAGCACATTCAAATTCGAGAATTATATGTCTTTTATAAATAAGAAAGTCAAGAACGCGCCAAAACCATTGGAACAAGCAGTGAATCGTATTCACGAAGAAAACTCTTTGCCAGTGACTAAAAATTCTGTTCGATCATATCCAATCATTAAAAAACTGAATGATAATATTGTATCTCTTGGATTTGAAGGTTTTACTATCAGTACAAAAAAACACGAAAAGTTGTTGCTTATTAAGTGACGATAATATTTTAATTATTAATAAAATTATTGAAGCAGACAATGAAATAACATTAGAAGGCAAATACTTCTCAAAATTTGAATCGTTATTCACGTTACCGTTTGACTCTCAGGAGTTATGCGTGTATCTTGTAAAAAACAATGATGATACTTCTAAATTGATAACTATTACAACAGGTGTAATTAAATCGAAATGTTTATATTTCCCTTATGCAAACTCTAATGAATTTGTAGTTGTACCATTATTACAATATAATAACTAATTTTTTTATTTTGTTAAATTTTTCTTTCAAAAAACCCATAAAATGCTTTCTTACAGTTAAAAAATTTCAATGCTTGCATTCATGGTAAGTTTGACTAAAATTCTACGTAAATGAATATAAATATGTAATGTGAAATTTTTGTGCTAATCAAGAGTATATATAATAACATAGTTGTGAGAATAATTTCTATCACACTGTTATAACATCATAAAATTGAGACTTGTTTCTTACATACGAAGATCATTGAGTTATGATGTCACTTTTACGTCATAAAAGTGACTCGGCATCTACGTAAGTGAATGATTTACATTAAAATATTACATCAGTTTGACTAAACACTAAAGTCATAAAAATTACGTCATATCAAAGTCATAGTTAATGTCAGCGGGATGTAAAAGTGATGTTATTGAAGATAACATCATACTGAGGTCATGAATTAAGTCATCATTACGTCATATTTACATCAAAAAATAATGACCTCTATATGACCTTTACATGACGTAATATTGATGTCATGAGTTCACTGGGCAATTTCGATATCATCGTCGTTATTTGCAAACTTCATAAAGTTCCACAGAAACAATATCTTCAACCAATAGAGGCGTTGGATCACCTTCGAACCAAAGTGGTTCTACTTCATTTTCATTGATGATCCAACACCATTGTTCCGGTGAAAACCTAATACAATTTCTTTCAGTTGCATTCTGCCACATGGAAGTAACATAAGTAGATCTTAAAATTTTTTGCTGAAGTGACTTCCAACATGGTGGAAGAAGAGAGGAATCAAATTTTTTGAGGCTTTTCATAAAATATTCCGCAACAGATGTATATGTAAATTGATTTTGGAATAATATTAATCGCGCATCGTTAACATTATTACAATACACTCCATATAATCTACATGTATATTCTTGTAATATAGCCATGCTGTTTAAGTTATTTATTTCATCAATTTCACTTAAATTTGCAAACTCTTGCTGAACTTGGGGGTTTTTAGTAATTCTTGAAAAGGTTTGACTTTGCCTTTTATGTAAAAACTTGCCGTGTAATCACATCCTGTGTAGGCATGAAAACCTGGCAATGAGCGACAAACAAGTTCACCAAGTTTTGCAGCAAGTTCAGTGCAATTTATGAAATTAATAACATTCTATTTTACTCCTATTGAACTACAATATATTTGTAACATTGATAGCTTATGAATATTTCCTAAAATAATTAGTAGCACATCTGTATCTGAGGCTTTTATCAGGACCGTTTGATTTCTTGCCAGTTTATTTAAATGGTACACAATTTGTGTGTCTGCTTCCTCGTGGCTACATGCAAAATCTGCTTCAACAGTTTTTACAATAGCAGCATTTTGTACTTGATAAGAAAAACATTCGTCCTTATGAGTAATATACAGTTTTTTGTCACGCAAAAATGGTGCTACAAAATTATTACAATAATAGTCTGTCAGAAAAGTTACTAGAGCCTCTTTGAATTTAGTATTTTTTAAAGCTTTGTAAAAATCATTAGGTCTTTTCTGTGACGGTTATACTATGATATATGGTGTATTAATTTCATTACGGCTACGTCTTTCTAAATTTTTTATTGAATTTGGAAAATATTGATCGAATATTAGGTGAATTTCACTTGCAGTTGTGTTGCATAGTTTAGATAATATCATATGAGCGATTTTATCAAAAGTTTGGGGAACAGAAGGACCTAAATGGTATAAATAATAATATCCGTCAATTATTTCGACATATACTCGAGTTGGTGGTAAATTTTTTATTGATGAACTTAAAAATTTTGCTAATGCTGATTTATCTGTTTTGTGCATATCACCCGTACATTGAGCAAGGGACGGCGGAGCTGGACACAGAGGGTACGATAGACAAAGTGCCATATCAATTTTTTTTCTAATGCAATAGCTAACAGGCGACCAAAAATATCACGTTCCATAGCTATCAACACTTGTTTTTTCCCGTCTTTACTATTTTTGGGTTTTTTTATTCATTCAGCGGCAAAATTATGAATTTTATTCTTTTTAATTGCTGACTCAAATCTACCGGAGTTTTTATTACACCCTTCGATGAACTCTTTTTTCTGAATCTCACCTAAAGTATTGACATTAAGGAGGAATTCAGCTGTTTCTTCAGTTGCTGCTCGTCCACTCACAATATTATACAAATTACTCTCATCTATTTGCTTATTAAATGGATTAATATTGCTAGTTATTATATCAATAATCGATTTTATACACTTTTGATCTTTCAAAATTCTGTCTGAGTCTAGTTCTTTTGTTGTATCGCTTTCATCAATCAATCCTAACTCTTGTAAAACTACGGTGACAATTTTTGCTCGTATGCTATGGCTCAAGGCCCAACGTTGCCTTGCCGTAATGGAGTTAGTGAAAGCACTGTTAAACAATTAGCTGCATCTGCATTAATTGTCTGTTCTAAAGTCAAGTCCACCGGGGCACGTGAAAAGTTATTATTGGTCCTTTTAACTCCAAAAGCTCCATTTTTAAATTCTTCAAATAGCGGTGAATTATTTTTTTTCAAATATAATAAATTAGTTACATAGTAAATAGTCCATCTGGCATAATTAGATTGGTTCATTACGAAGAAGAGATTCGATATTTCATATAAGCTAAGTACATATAATTCAAAATTACTATTTCTAATGCTACGAGAAAGTGAGAAAAATAAGTTGACAAAATAAATATATTGCATGTAAAACTGAGAAGTTTTACCATACACACCAATTTACGTAAGTTGGACATAATTTAAATAATCATTTACCACTGCATCCAATGGCGGGTTGATAATTAGTGACTCGTTATTAGCAACAGGGTTATTGGAAATTGTTTTTAAATCATTCAACAGAATATCATTATCAATTTCATATTCATTAAATAATTCAATTATATGTAAAGTTTGGAGTGCTGCAGAAAATATATGGTGTAAACGTTTACATCGGTTAAAATGTTTTCCGTCAATGAAGCCGTTAGTGGAGCCTTGCGCCAAACATTCTGACTGGACAAGTATATCGACAATTCCCGATGCGTCTATATATTTACTTAAAGCCTTAAAAAAGACCATTTCAATATGGAAGGCACTAAGATTAATAAATAATGGATCGAATTTCGGCTTCTCTGTAACTTGAATTTGCATGGCCATCCTGGCAATAGCTAGATCATATGTACAATCATATGTTGTTGGTTACATTCCTGAGCGATTTTCAGGGCTCGTAACATGGTTTCATGCACTACGGAACAGTGCCGGATTAAGCCCATCGGGAGCCCTAGGCCAATAAAATTATGGGGACCCCCTTTTTTGAATAATTGTAAAATTAATCGTTATTTGTGTATTCATAGCATTCGTACAGCCTATTCATATCATTCCAAGGTTATAAACGAAATAAAATGAACAAAATAATTTTTTCTGTTAAATTATATATTTTCTGATTTCAAATAATTAACAATAAATTATAATTAATGGTGAAACAATCTTTGGACACCTCTTTGGAAATAAAAACGACGCTGGTCTTTAAAAAACTTTTTTTCGACATTTCAATTCACTAAATTCATCGATGATGTCTTCAAAATCAATTTAACGAAGAATGTCCGATTCAATGGACATCAAACTTAGCATGTCTAATCGTCCTTGACCCATAACACTTCTTTGCGCATTTTTTATGCGTTTCAATTTCGAAAAAGAGCGCTCTGTTGAACAATTCGTAATCATAAGAGTTAAAAAAATGCGAAGAGCAATTTCAACGTTTGGAAAAACAGATGTAAGATTATCTCGTATCAAACTTTCGTAGAGGTCAGAGTGAGTGAACTTAGGTTTGCTGGAAATTTTGATTTGATAAAAGCGTGAAACTGTTTGAGTTCAGGATAAAACTCTTCTAAATCGTCAAAGTAAAAATCAACCAAACCGGCAATTTTTTCACGGTAGTCGTCTTCTGTCAAATCAAAGTCAGCCAAAAATGAAAATCTCTCCGAAACCTCTAAGTAAACTTGACTTCGGCTGGTCATTTCGACCTTGAGCGTATCCATTATTGCAAAAAAATCGTTGACACAATTTTCTCGCTGATTTCGTAGAACTTCTGGAGCATTGCCATTGTTTGGCTGTCATAATCCGTCTCAGTTAAAATTAATCGGGCTTTGTTTTCAAACGCCTCGAATTGATCTCTCATTTCATCTAACAATTTTCCTAACGATGATTACATCAATGCGCAGGTTTTTAGATCAATCTCTACTGCCTGCAATGATTTGCTCGTTGCCCGAAAATTCTTTAAAATATCGCTCCACAAAACAAGCATGAAAACGAATTCTAACGTTTGAATTTTCTTCGCAATACATTCAGGTTCGTGTCTACAAGCACATGGAACGCCATTATCTGGAACGCCAAAATGCTCGTGTGTTCCTCGAAAAGCTAATCTTCGTTCAGCCAGTGTTATGATAACTGCAATCAATCGTTTCAGCACCTCTTTCCAATAGATTTTTTCTCTCTGGTACTCAAGTTGAAGGTTGTCGGAAACATCTTCAAAGTTCTGTCGCCTTTGAATGTACGTTAACATACATTCTCTGTGAAGAGGTCCATTTTCGTGTTGGTGTAACATGGAAACATTCTTCCAATCATTGAATCCGTCACTGGTGAGTTTGTTTTGTTTGTCTTTAGAAGCGAAAAGTTTGCACACAGCACACTTTTTCTTTTTTAAATTCGTTTGTTATTTAATAAACGAATTTAAAAAAGAAAAAGTACTGCAATTTATAATTTATAAAAAGAGCTATAATTTTGTGGTGACCCGTCATAACCAGTTAAGCTACATTCTGACAGTCAATATTTATTAATTCGAGAAAACAATTTGATTATTTATATTTATTTTTATTTGATTATTCTTACATCTTCATTACTGATAGATTCGATCTGTTCACTAGCTGATGTCGAAGCATGTGAAGTAGAACTTCGGAACAATGACGTCAATTTTGGTATTTTCGCTAGAGACGCCTGAAGTTCTTTTTTTTCTCCTCCGCAACTTTTCTTTCGCATAAAATCTTGACATTATGTGATCTGTAACCGCAATGAAAAATATTAATTTCCATAATTAATAGATAACACTAAATTCTGTTTTTAAAATTAAACAAAAAAAACCTAAAATCAAAAAATTGAATCTAAAAATGAACTTTGGTAGCCAGCTTTATGTAAAATTAACATAAAAGCTTTGCATAAAATTTGCATAAATCTAACCCCGCGTTGTAGTGGAAAAATTATGTACTTGTGAAAGAGACAAAAATTTCAAAAAACATTTCAGTACTCGAAACCTCACAAATTCATTTTTTTCAATTTTTCAGCTTTATTGAAGTAGAATAGAACTTCATTTCAAATTTCATAGATTAGTGTTTTAAAAATTTGAAAATGTAAGTTTTTGCAATCAAAATATTTTTCATTTTTTTGCGAACGAAAGTTGTTTGTAAAAATTTTTTTTTTTATTATCAATTATTGAATTATAAACTTTATAATAAGCCTCATTGTTAAAGTATTCAAACTAATTTCAACACTTTTCAACGTTTGGAAATTTGATCACTTCATATTCAGAAACAATATGTGCGTTTTTATTTGCCTGGAGAATTTTTCTTTGGAGAAAAACAATAACATTGGCTGTCAACAAAATTGATTCAACATTATTGCTTATCAATAAAAAATGATTTAAAAACAGAAAATAAAAAATGTGAGCAAATATAATCACAAGGTATTTTTCAAAATAAAAAAACGTTACAATCAACCTGGAATGTTCTGTAAACCAATTGTTGACAGCCGATGTTGTTATTCTTTTTCAGAGAATTCAGATTCTCCGGACAAAAAATTTGCCAGCCAAACAAAAACACACCCAATGAATTTTGCATTGTTGTTAAAATCGGATTAAAAAATAAAACATTTTTCTCTTAAAACGGTTAACAAAGGAAGTAGATTTGATCGACGATGTTTTTGTGTATAGATAAAATATAAAACAGAACCGTCCTTTTTTCAACAAACCCGTGCTTATCAATATGAATTACACGCAGAACCACAAATTCACATAAAACAACATCTCGATTTGTCACTCATTGTAAAAAACATTCTTTTTTATCGAGAAAACCGACCAAATGTGTTTTGCAAAACGACGAAGCACCAAATAGATTTGGGACGTTAAAAACACTGAATCGGTTTGTTTATACAAACAAGCTCGAGTTTTTAAGCGCTTTGTCGGGTCTAGCGCGACAAAGATAATATTCACTTTCATGATAATATGTATTTTGAGTTTCAAAATACATATTATCATGAAATAAATTGGTTGAAAAGAAATTTTTTTTTTCGAAATTTGAAAAAAAAAAAATAACTTGAAATTGAAAATTTTTGTTCAAAAATAATCATATCAGATTTTCGTGGGGCCCCTGCCTGTCGGGGGCCCTAGGCCATGGCCTAGTCCGGCCTAATGGGTAATCCAGCACTGCTACGGAATATGAAGTTGGGGATGCGTTTATTTGAGGCAAATAATCTACAATTTGTTTTTTACTGTATCAATTGTTATAGCATTATTAAAACCGATCCACATTGGGGCAGAGGGTATTTGAGATATACTTAAAGTCCATATAATATTTTTTTTCGACAGACTCTTCTTTATGAGCTGTCAAACTTTCGAGTAATTGTGACATTTCTAAGAAATACTCAATCTATTATTATCACCTGAATCTAAATTTTCATCCAATTGATCGTCTTGTGAATTCTCTGCTTCACATCGAGAGCTACTAATATCATTGTTCTCTTTTTCAAATTGATAAATAATCCCGACCGTGTCATGCAGTGTATCTTTTCCCGATAAAGTATCGACGAATCGATCGTAATTGTCGAAAGTAATATTTGTACTTAGATTATTAACTATATTAATGCCAGATGGAATTAAATTAGTTTCATGAATCGAAGAAAAAATGACTTCCGTCTCTAATTCTTCAGCCAAAGTGTAACTTATTGTGTGACCATATCGGTTTAACATCGTCAGTACTTTCCTACTACTTGTTAATGATTTCAGTGTTAAAGCTAAAGTTAAATGTTTGGAAGGTTTGACGCGACCTTTGATTACGATAAAAATTATATCAGAACATAATGATTTGATCCGAACATAATCTTCATCAGAGCTTTTTCTTCTTGTATCAGGACCTTGTACTAAGTTGCAAATAAATTCAAAGAGTAACTCTGGAATGTGACATTCACCCTCTAAGATGTCTTCTGTCTGTATATTACTCATGAGTTTTTTTTTTTTTAATTTTTCACAATTAAAAAAAAAAAAAAAAAAACTGCTTATTTATTGCCATTAAGGCGGAACAAAGTTCGCCGGGTCAGCTAGTATTTATATAAATGTATGTGTATATATAATTGAAAAGAAAAGAATACAAACCGACATCTTAATATATAAAAATTACGTGTCACGATTTTCTTTCACCATAATCTCCGACACCCCACTATCACTTGTTGGTGTATAAATTTGAATCAGGGCCAAGATACTCATCTGGGATTTAATTTTAAAATTATTAAAACTCTGTCGGATATTCCCCAGTATCCAATTATGTTATGAGCTATATTTTTTTAATAATGAAAGCAACTCTCCGTTCATGGGTTTTTCCTCCAGAGCATATTAATTTGAAACCATCGTTTGTTGTTGTCAGTCCACATCCTGCCCATCTTGCTTCTGAGCTGACACTGTCCATCCTGAGCAATAGTATTAAACAGTGGTTTGCCATTGGCTACTGTTCTTTGGTAATTTTTCAATTTTTGGTGATTAACGTTTGAGTCGAGTTTGAATGGCGTTGTTATCGTTGGTTGTTATTGCCGCTTATTGTTTTTGTTCCTATTATCTTCCAAAAAGTTATATTTATAAATATCTATTAGGCGACTGGAAAATGTTCTTGTGCGCATCCAATGCTTTAAAGTTGTATTTTTTATTTGATGTACTGCTTGTAACTCCTTTTACTCTGGTGATTTTTCTAACGATCGTTTTTTGTAATTTGGGTTTGCGAAATAATTTTGTTCACCAATACTTGACCAGTTTCATTGATAATTGCTGATAAATTTTGCGAAGGTTTTGAAATATCATCCTTCTGAGACAAAAAGGGCTCTTGGATTTGTGGTACAACTTCTTTGAGTATTTCATTGAGATTTTCAATTATTTTACCCTCTACAAAATTATCCTTAATTAGCTTATCCTTTTTCAAAATTGCATGTTTTCCTTGTTGCATGGCTTCATTCATGACTGGTACCCAGGTTTATCTTGCTTCCATTACTTTTTTGGTGTATTCTTCGGTTATATAAATATCTGAATCTATATGCTTATTTTTGTTTTGTAATATTAGAAGCTTCTTACGCCATCCATGTACTAATTAAATCTGACAACAATGGGTGATTTATCAGTATTTTTTCAACTTTTAATGAAGCCAATTTCTACAGCATAACACCTTACATTTATTTTGTGATTAATAATGTTCCTGTTCGAAGTATTTTAACGAGAAAATCAATATTCTGTTCTAACATTGAAATTTTTGTTTTTAAAATGTTATTTAAAATTATGACTTCCGACCGAGATTTGAACTCCAACGCACTGCACTATAGTATATATAAAGCTAACTTAACTTTAAAATAAACTTTATTGACTTTAAAATAACAAAAATTATACAATTATATTACAATGCAAAATTATAAATGATGTTTATTAAATAATTTCATGTTTTTTCCCGATTTTTAGCCAAAGCTACTTGGCTTTCATCCTGGCGTTTGTTTTTCGGTTTTGCAGAGCTTTTATGTGGTTTGGATGATTTGGGGGTGGTTAGATTTTGTGTTTGTTTTCATTTATTTGTTTTATTATTACAGAAAAAGTTCAAAAAAACTCAAAAAAGGGTACCTAAAACAGAATAAATTATTAGTTGGTTTACCTAAAACAGAAGAAATTATTGATTAATGTACTTAAAACAGAAGAAATTATTAGTTAGGGTATCTAAATAAATAATAAAATGAAATTGGAGGTTGTATGGATTGCCGAAGTTCACGAGGAAGGAGTGTTGTTTTAAAGTTGAATATACTAAAGACGCTTTTAAAATAGCTATTCATGATTCTGGTAATTCTTTTTCTCGAAAAGCGGAAGATATTTTGTTAGATTTGAAAAATACCATTACAGAATCTAGAAAGTTTTGAAACATGAGGAAACCACGGTTGAGTTGACCACAAAGGTACTGCTATAACACTGGAATGATGCTATACACAGTGTATATACACGTTATTCAACCAAATATTACGAAATTTGGTATCCAGGGGTTTTTTAGGTCGTTGAAAATGATCCCGAACAGAAAAAGAGAAGATTACAAGATGGCGGTCGGAAAATTAGGATTTTCTGACTGAAAAAAATTTAGTCTGTTGGATGTTATTCAGTAAATATTTATTAAAATTTATTGGTAAGTTTGATGGACCATTTTAAGAGTCAAAGCATTATTGTTTTTTTTTTTTTTTTTTGTTTTTTTTTTGTTTTTTTTTTTTTTTTTTGTTTTTTTTTTTTTTTTTAAAATAATTTATTATATTAATTATCATTATCATCTGAGTCATGAATATTTCCTTCGACAGTTTCGATTTCATGGTTTTCTTCCTCTATATTTTGTGGATACTATGCAGTATTCTTATAATTCCTCAGTTCGTTTTTTCATTTTGCAGGAGCAAGTAATGATATCCAAATCTTTAGCTGGAGCTGGTGCTTCATTCATTTTTACAGGGTGCAATTCACTTTTTATTACCTTCCAACCCCCAATCTAGTGCACTAAGATTTTGAATACATCCAAGATTTAGTCCAAGAGCTGGCTGCAAAAAACCTGGCCTATCGAGTAACCGGAAGAAGTATTTTTCAAATGATACTACTCTCTGTATCTGTTGAAAATATCATTTAGTGCCAGGTCAAATATTATTTATTAAATTGCAATATTTTTCCTACGGTATATTTTTTGGACATGAATTGTACAAATCAAGTAACCGCTTGAAACTGATCCTAAAATTTAGTTTTAAATTCTCATGAAAAATGCCTGGCACGGCACTTATATTTCTTCAAGTCCTTTACTATTATTAATACAACCTGTTAAAGAAACATTTGGGAATAAATGAATAATCATCTGATGAACATTTATCGTGATTTTTTTAATTTTTACTAGTATTTTAAGTATAATAAACAAAAAAATACATTCGGATATAATCTACTCTAAAATTAATAAAAAACAAATATTTAAAGATATACATTAAAACATATATATGGAATTATTATTAAATATTATCATGCTCATCATAATCACTATCGTCATGATCATCGTTAGTACTGTCATGATCATCGTCATTATTTTTGCTGCGATCATCATTGTCATAATATTGATCCTTATCAATTTCATTAAGCTCTACTTCATCAAGTTCTACCAAAATAATGTCTTCAACTTAGAAAGGTGTTGCATCACCTTCGAACCAAATCGGTTCAATTTTATTGTCGTTAGCTGTCTATACGCATTATTCTGGTGAGAAATTGATGCAGTTAGCTTCTGTAGCATTTTGCAACATTGAAGTTACATAAATGGTTCGTAGAATTTTTTTTTCCAGTACTTCCAACATGGTGGAAATTGCCTTGAATAAAAACTTTTTACATTTTTCATAAAATATTCTGCTACAGACGTTGACGTAAATTGATTATGAAAAATTAATAATCTTGCATCATTTACATTGTTACAACTTATTATATAAAATTTACGAGTATATTCTTGCAATATTTCCATACTTCTTAAATTTTCAATTTCGTCAATATTATTTAAACTAGCGAATACTTGTTGAACTTGTGGATTTCTTAATAGTTTTTAAAAAGACGAGGTCACAAAATTTTCCTGCCAGTTTAATGCAATTAATGAAATTGATAACATTAGATTTCGATCCTATCGTACTTAAGTTATTTTCCACTTTTGGATCGGAGAGCTACTTTGCGAGATAATTAACAAAATAAATTAATATATCTTTAGCGAATCACAGTGCAATAATATTTTGAATGAAACCAATAAAACACTACTTAAAGAGAGGATGTGTTTTATGGTAAATTAAGTGTTATGGTCGTGCGAATATCACATACGTTAAGCATATATTTAGCAAAACGGACCAGTCCGTATTGCTAAATATATGCTGAGATACACATACACCGAGACAAACCAAAGTATGTATGTTGTGTGTTGAAGTTGTAAAGTGATACAGTGTTTAAGATTTTGTGTTCTGTATTATACGGAAGCCCGGTAGTGACACGTTAAGTAGACATAGTAGTACCTCTGATTTCGCTGCGTCTGCTGACATACATAGTATGTCCGTCTTAATTTTTTAATTTTTTTAAAGGTGGCACTACTCGTTTATTCCACAATGGAACTCTAACAGTAGGACTATTTTATAAAATATAATAATAATTTTAGTCTGCACTTAGGAATTGCATTTAATAAGAAATTCACTCGACCCCCACAAGAAGCTCTGTATTTAAGCTCTTTTAATACATATAATAATTAGAAAAAAATTCTAGACATTTATATACATTTGGTATGTATTTAATTATATTAATTAAGTTTTTTTTAATTACTATCAAACTGAAATGGACAGATATCTGACAATTATTAACATTTTATTGATAAGTTTATTCTATGAATAAAATTATTTTTAAAGAAGCTTTTTGATATTAAGAGGAATTTTTTAACAAGAACTCATTATTAAAATTAAATTGTTTTTAAAATATATAAATGTCTTAATGTCAATGCCAGGAATGATTAAACATTTTTGAGCATTTATTTACTAACGAAAATTAAACTTTTTATTTTTTGCAGCCGCTGTAAACAAATTTGCAAACTATGTCTAGAGAATCATTGATAACAACATATTTCAAGGAAGGTTTTACATATAATGAGATAGTAAATTTTCTATCCAAGTATCACAGTATTTCAATTTCTCGTCGACACCTTATTCGAATTCTTCAGAAGCTTGGACTGAAGAGGAAGGAAATCGATGAAGATTCTCTAGAATCAATCTGTACGGCAGTAATTGATGAAATTTTTAGTAGTGGTTCTTGTATTGGCTACAAAAGAATGTGGCAACGATTAAAGCAAATTTATGGCTTAAAAGTAAAAAGGAGTAGAGTTGATAAAATTTTGCATCTAGTTGTTCAAAATGCTATTGAAGAGGGATCTCGTCGACGTTTGATACGGCGTAAGTACGGATGCATCGATGGATTTTCCAGAAAAATTGTATGGTTGGACGTTGCAACATCTAACAATAAACCGGAAATTATTGCATATTATTATTTAACAACAGTACAGAAATTGAAACTAGTTCCAACTTTAATACGGTCAGATTTAGGAACAGAAAATTGTCTAGTTGAAGCCCTTCAGCAAAGTTTACGATTTTATCATGATGATAGTCTATCAGGTTGGAAGAGCTTCATCAAAGGTAAAAGCACGTCTAATCAGCGGATAGAGAGTTATTGGTCTCAGCTTAGGCGTCATGGTTTGGATTTTTGGATTAATTTATTTAAAGACTTACGTGAAAGAGGTCTTTACAATGATTCATCTATGATAAATGTCGAGTGTTTACGATTTTGCTTTGGGCACTTAATTAGAGCTGAATTGGAAACAATTCGCCGTGAGTGGAATCGACATAGAATAAGAAAACAAAAAAATCGTCATATAGCTTCGGGAAAACCTAATTGTTTATATTACCTTCCTGAAGCTATTGGGGCCAAAGATTACATGAAACCACTCAATGAGGATGCAATTGATATTCTGAAACAAGACTACACCTTGAAGCCTAAACTCTACAATGAAATATTTTGTCGATTAGTCAAAGTATTGATACCTGATATACAAGTACCTCTGAATGTTGAAGAAAGTATTGAGCTTTATTTAAAAATTTTAAATTTATTAAAAGTTTATACATAGCTCATCAGATTAATCATAAAATAATGTTCATTAGTCATTTATGTTTGTAAAAGAAATGATTTTTTACCCAATTTAATTACAAAATAATTAAAATAATGTATAAAGAAAAAATATAATTTTTAATATTTATTACAACCGCTAATTTATTTTGTTTATTGTTCAAAAATTTTCTTTTCTTTTATTTATGAGGTACGCTAATTATTATGAAAATATAATTGTAATGATTATTTATCGATCATTGTTTAAGTTTAAATCCCCACCAAATAATATTTTGTCTAAGTAAACTTCAAAGGCAACTGGATAAGAGACCGGAACAAGTTTTAATTATTCATAAATTTACGACTGAAATTGGAGTGAAATAGTATCTTTTATTTCCAGCGATGAAAAAATGTTTTTTACGCATTTGATGACAAGAATGAAGTTTCAGCACCTTATCTTGTCAGTTTATATTCTCTCAAATCTTTAAGACTTATTCGATAAATTTCATTAGTATCCTGGGATGGAAAATAAAATTTTTGAATTTTTTATAGCTCAGTATTTTTTTTAATACTAATTCAATTAAATGTGTTAAATTACACA
This sequence comes from Chrysoperla carnea, assembly GCF_905475395.1. Classification (NCBI taxonomy): domain Eukaryota; kingdom Metazoa; phylum Arthropoda; class Insecta; order Neuroptera; family Chrysopidae; genus Chrysoperla; species Chrysoperla carnea. The sequence continues at coordinate 8,455,469 of NC_058342.1, read as the reverse complement.
AGACAATATTTGTGATTTTTAAATTTGATTTATTACAACAAATAAATTTTAAAACTGTATGAGTATAGCAAATCTCTAATTGTCATCACTTTTGTTCAAGCGTTAGATTTGTACTTACGATAACACTCATATACATATTGAAATAAAAAAATAAAAATAATCAAATAAACCATACATAAGTTCAAATTAGATAAACTTATTCAAATGAACTGTTTTACAGTCAAACGTGCTTATAAATATTTAATATTAACTGATAAGTATTGTTCTTTAAAATTAATTTTTAAAAATAGTCTAACAGATTCAACATTCTTGACTAGTTATTAATTACACACATGACATAAAAATAACTTTTTTAAAGCATTTAGTCTATTCTTATCAGTCTTATTTGTATTAGAATGAAAAATGAAAAATAGTTGAAATATTTCAAAATAAACGATACATAAATTCAAAGATTCTTGAAGCTTTTAAGATCCGTAATTATTAACACTTTTTTTAAAGCATTAGATTTGTACTTATGATAACACATTATGCATATTAAAATAAAAATAATCAAATAACACAAAATAAATTATACATAAGTTCAAATTAGATAAACTTATTCAAATGAACTATTTTACAGTCAAACGTGCTTATAAATATTTAATATTAACTGATAAGTATTGTTCTTTAAAATTAATTTTTAAAAATAGTCTAACAGATTCAACATTCTTGACTAGTTATTAATTACACGCATGACATAAAAATAACTTTTTTAAAGCATTTAGTCTATTCTTATCAGTCTTATTTGTATTAGAATGAAAAATGAAAAATAGTTGAAATATTTCAAAATAAATTATACATAAGTTCAAATTAGATAAACTTATTCAAATGAACTATTTTACAGTCAAACGTGCTTATAAATATTTAATATTAACTGATAAGTATTGTTCTTTAAAATTAATTTTTAAAAATAGTCTAACAGATTCAACATTCTTGACTAGTTATTAATTACACACATGACATAAAAATAACTTTTTAAAGCATTTAGTCTATTCTTATCAGTCTTATTTGTGTTCGAATGAAAAATAAAAAATAGTTGAATTATTTCAAAATAAATTATACATAAGTTCAAATTAGATAAACTTATTTAAATGAACTGTTTTACAGTCAAACGTGCTTATAAATATTTAATATTAACTGATAAGTATTGTTGTTTAAAATTAATTTTTAAAAGTAGTCTAACAGAATCAACATTCTTGACTAGTTATTAATAACTTCAGAGATTGGTTTCAAGGCTTTGAGATCTTCAAATAAATCACATAGTTTATGCTATAATCTAATTAAAAATTTTTTTTTTCGATGCAATAATAACTTATTTGATAATACCCGAATCCAGCGAGTAAATTTAGCATCCACACATTAAATCAACCTTGAATACAACTTTAAGATTTTGAAAACTTCAGGACGATTTTTTGGCTCATACGAAAAACACTCTAACATAAGTGATTTTAATTCTTGAGGTATACTAGTCAAGGCAGGTAGATTTTTCTTACTTAGAATAGCTTTCAAATCATTTTCATCGCTCAAATCACCCCAAATTGACTTTTCAACAATTCGACCAGTGTACATGCTAACGACCATATATCTGAATACGGAGTTACTTCCATATTTTGTAATAATAGTTCTGGAGCCATATACAATGGCGTTCCTCTGACATATCTAGTTCGTCCAACAGTAGTTCTTAAAGAAGAAGTCATTTTTTTAAACTTACTTAATCCTAAGTCACAGATTTTGACAATTCCACTCGAGTGAATAAGAACATTGGCGGGTTTTATATCTCCATGAATAATGAGATTCTCCTTGCTATGAAGATAATTGATGCCTTGACAAATTTGTTGAGATATTTTATGCTTTTTCATCAACGTTAACTTATTTTCTTCTTTAACTTCTCTATCGAAAAGAATTTCATCTAAAGAACAGCTTTCGAATAATTCCATGACAAGGTGTATTCTATCTTTTTCTGCACAGAAAGCCATCAATTGAATGATATTGGGATGCCTAATGTCCTCCAGCACTTTTACTTCTCGGCAAGCCAATTTCACATTGGCCTCTGACAAAACGATTGTTTTTACTGCAATGTCTGATCCATTCCACCAACCTTTTTTTACCTTTCCTTGAGCACCGGCACCCAAGATTTCCCGATAAATACGAAAAGATTCTTTTTTTATAGATGGAATCGAACAACTTTTACTTTCCTTTAATATTCCGAGTAAGCTCTTCAACGATTCAGATTGATTATTATCGGTGAACTTGAAAATACTTGATTCCATTTCTAAATTAAGGGAGTTGCATTTAATAATACATTTATAAGCACTATTGACATCATTTATAGGTACCCAATATCTTAGTATTCCCCGTTCATATATTTCATCATCTTTATACCAAGTAAACTCTGCCTTGCATGAATCAGTGCAATTGGTTATTACACCAACACCGTTTTGATTGTTGTATCGTCCGTTGAGTTCATTTACATCATATAAAATGTAATGAATATTTTCGTCATCAATAATGTCCGTTCCGGGGAAAGTGAACTCTCGTTGGGAGATATTTTCATTATTGGGGTAAATTAGTAACAACGTTCTGTCATCGACTGAAATTTCGGCAATTCTGCAGCCAGATTTTAAAGGATCAAATTCTTCGAGTGTTGCATGTCCGAAATCTTCTAATTGTGAATAATAAAGATCATCTTTCTGTAAATTTACTTTCGAATATTCACCTGTATATTTTGAAATTTTTATACACTCATAAGAAATTTGGATATTATCATCTGTTCTTGTTTCAGATTTTTCTAGTGTACTCTTCTTACCGACAAATTTATTTTGTGAACTGTAAGTTGATGATGTACTAACTCGTAAATTATGCACAGTAAAAGGAACATCATTTGATGACATAATATTGGTCGTAGTAGCATTACGTGCCGTCATTAGAACTGAATTTAAATTCTTGGGATTGGGAAACTTATTTGAATCATCTTTAAGGGAAATATTTTTTTTTAAAGATGTTAGCAGGTAAAAAGAAAAACGTTTTGTTTTTTGATCTTTTAAAAATTCCCACAGATCACATTCTTTTCCCACACTATTGATAAAACTTGATATAATAGTTCCATTAAAGCGACCGAGATAAGTATCACAATTAGCAAAAGACAATTCATTGTCCTGAGCAAATTCTTCGATTGCTAATTTCTTAATATCATCAACAAAGTAATTTTTATTGGTTTCGAGACGTAACTCTCGGATCCCTCCAAGAGTTCCTTTTACTTGCGCATACGTATTGTCAGTTTTCCGCAATCAACCAATACTAATTCTTCTAAATGCGACTGATCCAGAAGTTGAGCCACGAAGATTTTCTAGAGGCTGTAGATGAAAGTATTAGTTAAGATATAATCTTAACATAGACAATGATGAAAATAAAAATTCAGCTGCCTTAATTTTAGAAACTGCTAAGTGTTTAGTAGTGTTGTCGTTTTTTTGAGTAGACTTTGTTATTTTTTCAAGCATCTCTTCAACAATTTTCCTTTTTTTAACTGTGATAGGATTTTTATATTCTGTAATAGAAATAATTATTTATAATTTAGCATGATGTTTTCGGCATTCGTATGAATTTGGTATAAAAATTCATGTTAAATAATTAAAATTACCTGAGCCGATGTGAATATCATAACAATTGATAGCTGGGTTAATTACTAATTCTTCAGACTCTATCAGGACACCACGTGTTTGTTGATTTTTAATGTAGGTTAATCCTTCAGCATTTGGAAAATATTGTTTTAAAATTGAAAACTTCAAGTTTCCATTTTCGGATAAAGGCAACAAAATTTCGTTGTTTTCATGACGAATTTTTACAAAGTTTTGATCCATTTGTTAATAAAAAAATACGATAATCAAAAAATACGAGTCTTAAATTTTTGACAATTAACAATATAAACAAGTAGTGCCACCTTTAAAAAAAAATTAAAAAATTAAGACGGACATACTATGTATGTCAGCAGACGCAGCGAAATCAGAGGTACTACCATGGCTACTTAATTAACGTGTCACTACCGGGCTTCCGTAGTATTACACAATTTATTCCCCCCTAGCTCGTACCTATATTAATATATAATTTGATAAATCTCACATGTAACTGTCTATTGGGGAATTATATTATTGTTTTCTTTATAAATAATAACAACAAAATATTATTTTTAGTATTCACTACCCAATTAAATCAATTTACAATCAATTATTGTTTTATGAAAGTCTCCTCTATATTCGAAAGTGACACCTACTAATTTAATTAATTTGATAGGTCTGTGAATTTATAAATCTTTCTATTTTCCCATAGTCACATCTCCCGGATCAGGCCTCAAATCGAAATTGGGTAAAGAGCTTTTTTGTTCGTCTATATGAGCTTATTCTGTTGGCCAACGATCTGCAGTTAATAACAGAACGCCCTGTATATTTCTAATGATGCTAACTTATGAATATTTCCAAGTATTATTACAAGTATGTCAGTGTCCGATGCTTTGACCATTACTTTACTATCATTCTCCAATTTTATCAAATGATATATAATACGAGTATCAGCCTCTTCATGATTGCATGCAAAATATTGTTCAATATTCTTACAATAGAGTTATTTATAAATTGATAGGAATAACATTGATCTTTATTTGTTATATAATCTTTTTTATTGTGCAAAAATGATACCGCACAATCGTTAGACCAATAGTTAAAAAATCAATTAAGGCTTCTTTAAATTTAATATTTGTTTAAAGCTTTATAATAATTGTTAGGCCTTTTCTTTGCAGGCCCTGATATTGAATAAGATACATCAATTTCATTGGGATTTTGCTTTTCTCTATCTTTAATTGAAGGAATAGAATACTGATAAAAAATTATGTGAATTTCAGACGCAGTTGTATTAAAAATTTTTCATAATATTAATTCTGCTATTTTATCGAAAGTTTGAGGAACTGAAAGGCCTAAATGATATAAAAATTAAAATCCATCAATGATAGCTACATTATGTTGAGATGGTGTGTGAACGGTAAAGCGGCGTAATATTTTTATCAATGCCGATTTATCTGTTTTGTGCATTTCTCCAGGACATTGAACCAAAGCAGGTGGAGCTGGTGATAATGCATATGATAGGCGTTGCGCCATATCTATTTTCTTTTCAAGAGCAATGTCACCAATGTGTTGTGCCAACAAGCGGCCAAAAATATCGCGCTCCATTGCAATCAATTCTTCCTTACTACCATCCTTACTTTTCTGTGATTTTTTAAACATTCTGACGCAAAGTTCTTAATGGCATTTTTTTTATTAATAGTTGCCTCGAATCTGTCTTCATTACTATTACAAGCTACAATAAAGTCACTCTTTGGCTTTTCACCTAGATCGTTAATATTTTACAGAAAAGAAGCAGTTTCATCAGATGCAGCTTGTCTAGTTACAATGTTAAACAAGTTATTTTCAGCAATTTGATTACTAAATGGATTCAAATTTTTATTGATAATATTAACCCATTACTTCCCAAGCATCGAAATCATTGTTTTTTTTTTATCAAATTTGTAAGTCAGGCTCTTAATATGTTTAAAAAGAAGAATATGAAATAAAAAATAAATATAAAAATACCATCTTGATGAATCAGACCGTCCTTTAAATATGACACTGGGGATATGTGCTCAGAAAAAATTAAAGATAACAATTATAAGAAAATCAACTTTATTTAAAAACTATTGAAAAATTATAATATTTAAACTTTATTTTGTATGATAAGGTACAAAACAATCACTGTAAAGTGTTTTATCATATTTGACACAAAAAGTAAGAGGTTTTTTCTTACAACCTTGTGCTTGGCAACGCCTCTGTTTGTCCCTTTTTATCATGTAGTGACCTAAATTGTCAAATCTTACGGGCTGTAACAGAACTTCAGAAGTGCCTGAAGTAGGTTTACTTGTTCTATTTTCTGATTTTTCCATCCATGAAAAACAAACCCTTCGTCTGAAATCGAGCAGAGGAATGGTCTCATATTTATTGACCTGGTTGTAAATAATCCACGAATTCACTAGAAACATGTCTAGAATACGAATTACTAGAGGCCAGTACCATTTCTTGCCTCTAAAACGTATTGAATATTTAGCAATCAACCAATCATGTTTATCCACCCCGCCCATGTTTTTATTGTAATTGTGAATGAGTTTGGGCTGATTCACGGCTATTTTTGCCTTTTCTGTCTTCGAGTACCTATTTGTTTTCATAAAAGGTTCAACGGTATCAAAATTAGTCAAAATACATACCACATTGTTGTCTTTGACGCATAATATTTCATTGTTTTTATCAAAACGATGATCAGAATAACCTCTCTCTTTCTTTTTCATTTTTTTTTTTGTCGTGATAGGACAATTCTTATTCCTATTGTCTCTGACTGTACCCGTAGCTTTGAACCCTTGAGCTTTCAAATCCACCAACAAGTGCGCAGGGATCGGTACACACTTCAAGCAATTTTTTTACCACTCTTGAACCCAAGCCATTGCCAGTACCATCTGCGGTTTGAGTTTCTTTGCCTGCATATAACGAAAAATTATAACAGAATCGGCTGACTCCACACAATGCCCAAAGTTTGTATCCGAACCTCACTGGTTTTCCTTTTATAAATTGTTTGATTCCGTGATGACCAAAATATTTAACGATCATTTCATCAACTGCTAAATTGGATTAAAAAATCCCAAACTTTTGAAATGATTCATTAGCTTTGGCGATAAATGGGCGAATTTTGAAAGCTTTGTCGATTTTTGAGTTATCATTGAAATGTAAATAAGACTTCATTTTATCAAAACGATTACGTGACATTGCTTTTTCAATAAATGGAACGTGTACATCATCATCTCTACACCAATAAAGTTTACTTTGAGGCAAGTAGTGATATGAAGAGAAAAACAAGATTGCTAAGAAAACTTTTAACTCATTCACGGTGAGACTAAAATTCAAGTCATTTTTGTAATGTTTGCCATAAGTTTCTGTTTCTTGAACAATATATTCTAAAATCTCGGCACATAACAGGTTTTCAAATATTTCTACCGCCGATTTCCCTTCCAACTCCGTTATCATGTTTTCCAAATATTGATTAGCTGTCGTAGATACTGGTTGATTATCAGCATAAACTGGCTTACACTTACGCCAAGCGACTGTCTTACTTGCCTGAGATGTACGTTGATTAGGTTCACCTTCCTCAATATTGTCAACCGTACATGAAAACTCCACTTGACCAGCTACATCGGACACAGGTAAAATTCCCATATCGTCATCAGGACATTCTTCTTTGCCTGTCATTTCATCCATTTCGTCTAGCGGCAATATGACAACATCAATATCATTTATATCCTCATTACTTGAATCTTCGATCTCTTGTAAATAATCTGCAATTTCGGACGCCGTCAAGGCTTTTTTGTACCTTCTTTTCAATGGTTCCATGATTTATAAACAATAAAAACATATATAGATATGCGTTTATCTAAAAGAATAACGTATACTTTTACTATTTCATCAACGAACAAAATCACAATAATTTTACTTGCCTTCGTCAACCACTAATTCCATTCACAAAATTTAACTCAAAAATGAAATTAAAAACACAACTTATTATGAGATGTAGTGTACACGACATCAACTTGTCAAATAATGAAATCACTGGACGTGCAAGGCATAAAACAATTAGCATGATTATACAGGTTCGAACTTCCTTTCGCTTCAAACAGTAAAGACGAGTCCCCAGTGTCATATTTATAGTACGGCTTATTTTGAAAGCATGTAACATGATTCCAAAATTTATTTTGTTGCTTGTTTTATTCATTACGTGTTTGGTTAAGGTCTTCGAATATATTTTATGTACTTTAGAGCAAGTAAATTTTTCTTTGCTGGGATATATAATATAAAATAGAATGGTCCTCTTGACCTTACGAAATTAACCAGTTTTAAAAAATCATATTAAAATAATGTTAATACTTTCCACATCGATAAACCAATATTATAATAGAAAAATAGTACATAAATATAAATTTTAATAGAAATAATTAAAATAATTGGTCCGTTTTGAGAAAAAAAATTTAATATAGTGTCTTATAAATAGGACAGTGGTAAGGAATGGGTTAATGATCGTTCCTAAGCATCTGCGGTCTTTATTTACTCTATGCGAATCTAATTCTTTTATGTTATCATTTTCATCAGTAATTTCCAATTATTGTAGAACTACCGATATAATTTTCGTTCGTATGCAATGACTTAATGCCCAACGTTGCCTTGCAGTAATTGAATTAGTAAAATCATTTTTCTTGTTAAAGAGTTAGCTGCATCTGCATTTATAGTTTTTTCTAGAGTTAAATCAACTGGTGGCTGAGAAAAATTATTGTCAGTTCTTTCTACGCCAAATGCTCCCTTCTAGAATTCTTCTAATAATGATGAATTATTATTCTTTAAATTCAATAAATTACTGACATAGTAATTTGTAGACGTAGCATAGTTGGTTGATTCATAACAAAAAATTATATTGCCATTTCATATAAACTAAGTACAAACAACTCGAAATCGCTATTTCTAACAACTCTGGAAAATCTTTACTATTTCCGTATAGGGAATCAAATTTGTTTTCGCGGATGGTTCATTGCAATATGGCTGTATATCACGAGCTATTTCTTCTAATTTTCTTCTATTTTTTTGGATGTAATTGCTTGAACTAGACGAAGAAGTTTATTCCTCAACAGATTGATTGACTACTGCATCAAATTCGCATTGAGGCGAAAGCTCATTGTTGCCATCAATATTATTATCATTTTGAGTAAATTGATAAATGATACCTACTGTATCGTGAAAAGTATCTTTTCCGGACAACGTTTCAACGAAACGCTCATAATTATCATACGCAATATTTGTACTTAAATTACTTACGAGTGAGACTGAAACCAGACGGTATTAATCTGCTTTCGTGAGTAGAAGAATAGGTGACTTCTGTTTCTAATTCTTCAGCTAAAGTGTAATTGATAGTATGCCCATATCTGTTCAACATAGTTAACACTTTTTGACTGCTCGTTAATGACTTCAGTGCTAAACCTAATGTCAAATGCTTTGAAGGTTTTATGCGGCCTTTAGTAATAATAAAAATAATGTTACGTTTGTCCGAATTAAGATGCACGACTGACTGGTACATAAGCTTTTCTTTGGAGAATTTAAAATAGTAATTTCATCTCCATAAACGTTGAATATTTTATTCTGCAATTTATTTGCAGTGTAATTTTTTTTAATATCATTTATATTACTCTCGCTGTTAATTTCTAAATATAGCATTTTGTATCGACAATGGAAGTCATTCAAAAAGTAAACTTTTCATTCTTGAGGATTTCTGTATCGATAAATTTACGAAAGACTGCAAAAGTTTTTTTTATGAAATTTTCTTACCATGTGTCAATCATTTTCGGATTTCGTTCGTTCTTGCGATACATTTTTTATATTATTTTATGTAAGCTATTTTACAAGTTTTTGTGATAATAATAGTTAGTTAACTTACTTCATTTTTCTAAGAATTCTTGACCATTCTGAACTTCTGCATACTCTCTGGTTTTGTTTATCAGGTCTGGTGAGGTACATAAGGATGGCATGGTTGTTTTTTTCTTACTGTTTTTCGAACATGCCCAGAAAAAATACATGGTTCTGTTTTTTTATTCGCTGTATCTTGTTCTTTACCCTGAAAAAAAATATATGCCAAATTTTTATGAAATATGTTAAAATAAAAGTTGTCAGAATGTAATGGACAATAAAATTTATTTATAATGATATTATAATTCTTTTTTTGGCATACACCATTATCATACATCGAGTATAGATATCATGTCAATTTTAAAGAAAGCTTGAAGAAATAATTCTACAACTATGTAAATAAAATAATTTACTAAACAAGCCAGACTGTATAACATTGGCAGGTCCATCTCCATCACGACTCTGTTCTTGACTGTCCGTATTTGAACAAGAAGTGCTTGGCAAAACCTAAAAATTGCATTATATTTACAAATGATGAACATAATTATAAATATATTTTATTAGTTATAGAAAATGAGAATTTTTTTTCTCAAAAAAAGATGGAACTGAGTAAGAATCTCTATAGTGTAAATATGACCTGCTGTGATTCATCTGCGATTCTATTTTAAAGGTGAACGTTAATCTAACGTATGTAGTTTTTTTATAGTACTTACATTTTCTGCCTGTAGCATCATCTCGTATTCTTCTTTATATTTTCCTTTTAATAATACGAATTTTCCATAACACTCAGTATGATATCCAGTATCTTTAATCGTTATAGGAAAATTAAAATCGTGATATTTTTTTTTTTTTGCTTTCGAAACACGTACATACGTGTAGCCTTTTCAAAATGAGCTTCATCGAAGTCTTTCAAATTGTTATAGCACAACCACACAAAGAACACACCTTCATTTTTGTTCGTCTCGAAGCACTTTGTGAACAATAATTAATAAGAAATACTCATATACTAATATTAAATACAAAATTAATAAAAAATTTTTAAAAAGAACTAGTTCAATAACTGAGAGACTTTGAGAGTTCCCCAAAACTTACCTGCAGACAGTATACCTGAGAAGGACAACAGTAGACTTGAAGAAATATAAAATACCGTGCTAAGCATTTTTCATGAGAATAGAAGTGGCACTAGTATATTTTCTTAATAAGAAATGTTTAAACTTTAATTTAGTTATAGCTTGAAGGGGTTGCTCGATGGGTACAGTAAAGGAATAAAAAAAAAATTTAAAAAAGTGTCGTGCCACGGGGTTAACACAAGATTTAACGAGGCAATTGTTCATAATTATTTTTTACTCACTTAAAACTAAATTTTATGATCCTTTTCAAGCGGTTACTTGATTTGTACAATTCATTTGTACAGCGAGTAGTATCATTTGAAAAATACTTCATCCGGTTACTCGATAGGCCAGGTTTTTTGCAGCCAGCTCTCGCGTCTAATTGTACTTGGTAATAAACTCGCTTCAAGTGCTCCTTGAAACTATCAACCAGCGGTGGTAAGGACGCAAGATTGACAGCAACTTGCTTTTTTTATTTTAATTTTTGCAACAAATAATTTGTGCCTCAACTGATGCAACCTTTGTACTGGCATAAAGCTAAATTATTATTTTCGTTGGTACGTTGACATTTATAAATTTCGAACAAACACTGTATGCCAGTATCCAAAACTTTTTCTATATTTTGAATTTGAGTTTTGAACTGTAAACCGGAAAGTTTTTTTTTGGGGTCATTATTTTATCCTCCAACCGTTTTTTAATTAAAAATTATGTTTTAATTAAGATTATTTAAAGTAGGTATAAGTATTATGTCAGGAATATAAATGAATTTGGTTGCAAAAATAAAGAGAAATATAAGGGTACGGGGCTAAAAATGGGTGTGTAGAATAAAGATGGCGAGAAGATGACTTGCTTTTTACTTTCGTAAAGGGGCGAGAAGGGGACTAAGAGAATGGGGGGGGGGGGAGAGCCCACATAACGTTAACGGGAGGAGATGAATGTGAAAGCACTGTGCATCAAATTAACCCAAAATCAGGACGAATAGCTTTACGTGCTGAAAATTCAATCCTCCACGTAACGTTACCAGAAGGAGATGATAGTTAAAAAAACTGATAACCATCTGCCAAAGGCGTACCTTCTCCAACAGAAAATAAACCCAAGAGTTTTCGACGGATTTAAAATCATTTGTGAATACAAAACCAATTTACCAAAATATGAATTGGATCGTTTGGAATTTATTAAAAAAAAATGTTGAGTATTTGTCGAAAACAAATAGTAATTAATTAAACTTCGGGATAAGGATCAGCATTAGAAACGGGTGCCAGGTGTTAGAATTGGGCCCAAGTCGGGATTGAGTAACTAAACCCAATCCATTCCCAGAGGATTTATCCTAGATCTAATTCCTTTTAAAGGAACCCCTATGCATCAGTGTAGAGAAGAGAGCAACTTAGTCAACGTTTGAAAGAAAATGTAATGGATAACCACTATATTCGATATCGATAAACAATTTATTTTTAACGACTAAACCGTGTATCAGAACAAACTTTAACAAATTTTAAACAAACTTAAAATAACAACGTTCGAATCTATAACGAATTATGCTGCCGCCATAACATGAGTTTTAACAAACTTCAACTAATGTATTTAAATCCAAAAATTACGTTTACCGTAATGGTAGCGTAAATTTTAACCAAATACTAACAAATCTGAACAATTGACTTTAAATATATAAACCACCATTTTATTACGATAGTGTGAGGTTGAATGAAACATTAACAAACACAGACACTACCTAAGAAGCTACAAATTCAACTTATCATACTTAAACCTACATTGATTTAAATTATAAAGTAGGGTGTGTACCCGAATAAATCATAAAAACTAACACGTTTGAATGTACTTTAATTTCGACTACACACTGTCGTATACGAAATAAATTATAATAAGAAGCAATATGCGTACTCAGAAAAACTTACTATAAATTAAATTTTTACACGCGTATTGCGTTACGAAAACCTTGACTCAAACATTAGTTAAAACGGCACAAAATTATTGTAATACTAAAATAATAGAATGCCAACTAACGACATTATTCTAATACTGTTACGATGGTTATTTCAACATCCTACAAATGATTATCGCGACAAATAACCCCGACATAATGCACAAAAATGTAATTAAAACGTGTTACGTTTTTTGAAACTGAATAAATAAATTAGGCGTCGCTTTACGACAAAATGTATATAAAAATATTCGATTCATCCTAGGACCAACGGTTATATAATGACTTTAAAATTATTCAAAAAACAAAAAAATGTTACCTCGACGTAGTATGAGTTACAAAATTAATGCATGCAAGCAAGATCAAACGAAAGAAAATATTCACATTACCTTTGGAAACAGCTATTATTTATTTACCGTACATTGGGGTATCGTATATTAAACCCACCATTTTTAAATTCTAATATCCAACCACGTTGTAGCTTATTCAACCATATTGAATCTTCAAGATAAAATTTTTGATCCGTTCTTCAAGACGACCCAAGTAATAAGAGAGTCCTCTCATACATTCTTTCTACTATCTAATGAAATTGTCTGCCACCATAATTATTTTAAAAAAACAAAAACCCTAGCATTTTTGACATTTAACTGTAAAATAAATATATGAAGGCAGATGCTAACCACAAGATGCTGGAATATAAAGACTGTTTCACACTATGAACGGTTACATCGTAACAAATTATAATAAAAAATTCCAAATTCAATAATTAATCACTTTTAATTTTTGTGTTCACACTAATTTCAATAATTCTCTGGTTCTAAATTAGTGTCAATACCATAGTCAATTAGGCAAAATCTATGGAGGGTAGATGCAAGGAGGATCATCTTATTGTATCAAAAAGTGTCAGACAAAAAGCATTTAATAAGGATGTCGCTGGTGTTTTTAGCCATGTTCAAGGTATACGCTCTATAATGATTTGGTTTTAAAAATTTTTCAATGTTTATTACCTTTTGTTTAGAAGGAATCAAAATCATATTTTTTTGTGAACGTTTTCTATCAGGTGTGTGGCAAAAGCCAGATCTGTTCGTTTGAATCTGAAAGGCCTTAGATGTTCTGATTTCCAGATCTCAAATGATCGACCGGATTGTTCAATATAGCTGGAGTTGCATTGGGCACACGAAAACTTAAACACACCCGATTTGTATTTAGAATCGATCTTATTCGCCAGTTTAGATTCTGGGACTATCGTGTTTAAAGTAATTTTTCTCCTTCTCCTGCGTAACAAACCATCCACCATATCCAGATCAAAACCATTGTTAGCAGCTATGGTTTTTATTGTGCTAACTCTTTCGTAAAATTGAGTTCTGATAGCGATATTTTTAAGGCCCTATTTACCATTGATTGGTAAGCAACCAATTTATGATAAATGGGATGCACCGAGCTTGCATGGATCGTTGTGTCCAATCAAAACTATATTTTTTTGTATAAATTGTTCGTGGTTTCAGTTAATAGTGAAACCATTCTAAAACGCCGTCCATATTTTGTTGTATAAAGTTCATATGTATCTCAATTCAGTTGCATTTGATTGCGTTGCATTCCTATCAGTTATAGCTTCTTCAAGTTTTGTTAACGTTAGTACAAGTCTTTGTAACATCATGATACAGAGGAGCCATCTCGCAAGACGAAGAGAGTACATTTTTGGTCAAGAACTGCAGATTGTGATGGCTTAATACTTACGTTATATCTATGGAAAGTAGATGTAAGAAGGATCATCTTATTGTATCAAAAAGTGTCAAGCGAAAAGCATTATTGAGGATGACGTTGGCGTTTTTAGACATTTTTATGGAATACACATTATGATTTGATTAAGAAAAATTTTCTTCTCTGGAAAATGTATGTTAGTTTTTGTTTCGAAGGAATCAAAACTATATTTTTTTAAATAATTTTACTTTCATTTCTGTATTTGCTCTTGGGCATTCCGTTTGAGACAAAAGGAGTAATAAATCGAGTTGTGTGGTCCAATAATTCTTCTAACTTGGAAGTTTGTGGTATCCCATCAGAAAATTTATACCAGTGAAACAAAGCAATTCATCTCTAGTAAGATTGAAATTTTTTCTTTTTTGAGGAGCATATAAATGTCTCTGAAAAACAATTTGATCGATTGAGTCACCCATAATTGTTAAGAAAATATCTGTTGCTGTCTCGCATGTAGAAAAAAAAATTCGTTATTTGGACATTTGGACCTGTAACAACAATTTAATTGTTAAACACTAACAGAATCACTATTAAGAAATCTAATAATTACCACCATCATGATTGTATTCAGGGGATAATGAAGACGATAATTTTCTCTTTTTTCCATTTTCGTGTCACATTATCATCAATCTCTTGATTATCGGGTACATTTCTTTATTCTCACCTGCTCAACAGGGTCGTTCATTATGATCCAAGTGCCTTTCAAAAACACGATCAAATTCACTTATTTCATCGACGTTTACTTGGTCATCATTATCATCTTCTATCTCTGTAATTTCATTGAAATCAGTAGGATACCTTCTTGTAACATATTGAGAAACTCCTCGTCAGTTAGTTTCATGGTCGGCTGTTATTATAAACAAAAAGTTATGACAAAAACAAAAAATGTGATAACTATTTTCAAATAAAACGAAATCTTATACCTTCGAAATATTACAACGCTTTGCATTTGACAACAGAAACACAGGTTTGCATTTGTTTTTATTGTTTCAAAATACACAATTATAGCGCGGTTAAAACATTACACTTTCAGTCGTGATTATGACATTAAAATCACTATATTGTTATCAACTTCAATAAAATAATAAAATCTAGTTATAAAATAATAGACTTTAAAGTATGGTTAGGAGTCTAATGATAAAAAACTAATACACTATAAAAAAAATAGGGTTTTGAATTAGTGGTACTTGCGAGTACCGCCAGGCAGCTACAAAACTGGGTTGTGGCAAGAAAGGAATAATTTGGCCTAGCTCCAAAAGGTTTATTCTAAAATATAAAAAGCAAGTTGCTGATGTTTTTATAAGGATATTCTTTCTGCTGTTATAAGATCAAAAAATTTTTACTCAGATATCTTTAAATTCAATCATTTGCAGTTTTACTTCGCGGCACATAATTATATTGTGTATTATTTTATCGTTCCAATATTTACTATATTATCTTATTGTATCTTTGAAAAACTACGCTTATAGACTACACTGCCATTTGTAAATTCATTTAGCAATTTTCATGGAATTGAACTAATCACTATATAAGTATATTAAAATGCATGAAAATTCAAATCAGTACTTTAAAACAAATATTTCATTTTATAAAAATTTGAAATCCTGTATAACTGTAATAATTCGCAAGAAAACGTTTTTGTTTTATTAAAATAAGTAATGATGCGTGTGGCAGCCATGCATGTAGCTGCATCGGTGTATAACTTCTTACTTTCATGATTTACACCAAGAATAGTAATCTATTTTTAATTGAACTACTAAATTACTTCTCCGAAAAGGAAGGTCGCAAATCCTACTAGAAGATATTATCTTTAAGTCTTGAAGCTCGGGAAGTACTTTTTTTTAATCAAGCTTTCCATTTTTATTCGTAGTAATGTCAGTAGGTAGAACACAACACCGATATAAAATTATTTCCATTAGTATTTGGGAATTTGATTATGCGTGTAGTTAACCAAATACGCACGAATAAGTAATGAAAAATGTAAAGAAATTTAATTTGTTATATTGTAAAAAAAACTTCCATACATGTGTCTGAATCGGGGTATAACTTCTTGATGCTGAAGGTGAAACAATTGAAACATTTCCT
Organism: Chrysoperla carnea; assembly: GCF_905475395.1. Classification (NCBI taxonomy): domain Eukaryota; kingdom Metazoa; phylum Arthropoda; class Insecta; order Neuroptera; family Chrysopidae; genus Chrysoperla; species Chrysoperla carnea. The sequence goes on along the minus strand of NC_058342.1, from coordinate 8,439,033 downwards.
CAGTGTTTGCAATTGTTCTGGAAGTATTAGGTAATGGAGTTCTTTCAAGATTTGCACCAAGAATATAACCGGGTAAAGCAAATTTTAGTAATTTTTTTGTACTAATAAATTGCTTCTCCGAAAAAGGAAGGTCGCCGCAAATCCTACTAGAAGATATTATCTTTAAGTCTCGAAATTCGGGAAATACTTTTGTGGTAATATTAGTATGAATATGTAAACAATCGGTTTGGATTTTCTTCTGACATTTTATATATCGATCTACATTGTGGAAAACAACATCGATATAAAATTATTCTCATTACAAAACCAACATTCTTGTTGTTTGCTGGTTTGACGAAGACTGCAGCCAGTTTAAGTGGGAAGCAAAAAGAAAGTTGCGTATGTTTAGGCAATCAAGAAATGATGAAACATTAAGAGCGTATATTTAATCAAAGAAACTATAGAACGAGGTTTTGGTAAGGGAAAAACGACAACACGAAGAAAAAATAGTGGAAGATATTAATTGTGCACTAGAAAATAGAGACGACAAAGGATTGTGGAAGTTGATATGGAATAAGCGTTATAGTACGAAAAATGGAATAATTGGGCAGAATGAATGGGTCGAATATTATAAAAATTTATATGAAACAGATACATGCAAAAACGAAGAGCAAAATATATGTTGAAAATTTGATAGGTTTAGCAGAGGTGTTTGATGCCATAAAATCATTAAAAAAATGTAAAACGACAGGTATTGATTATTACCGAGCATTAGCAAAGTTTACACAAAAATGTTGTCTGATCGAATATAAGAATGGGCGTCTGATAATAATATAATCAGTGAATTTCAAAGTGGATTTAGTAGGGATATGAAACAGTAGATAACATCCTTGTTTTAAAATATTTAATCGAGAAAAATTTAAAAAGAAAACTTAACAAGATGTACTATGCAAGGCTTTTGACTCAGTGGACAGAGCTCTTCTGTGGCATAAGTTAAAAAAATTAAAAATGTCGCAATAACATTTTAGATATATTGAAATCTATGTATACGCAATCTCAGTGTTGTGTGAAATTAAATGACGGATTCGTAACAAAATCTTTTATGACTCGGCGCGGACTAGACAAGGATGCCAATTATCAGCAATTTTATTTCTATTATTTATTAACGATAAACCACAACACCTGGAGGAGATTAATACAATAAGCCCATGCATCCGGAACACTGAAATTAAGATCCTCATGTATGCAGACGATATAGTTCTGTTATCAGACTCTGCGATTGGTTAAGGCACTGCTTTTTCCGGTGTTGTCATATGACGCGCAGATATGGGGAATGGGACAAATAGATCAAAGATTAAATAGTCTTGTCTGCGCTGAATACAAACATATACTGGGGATAGCGGTGTCTACCCCTAATGAAGCAACACTTGTTGAATTAGGTGAGTTGCCATTCGAAGTTTGTCTAAGACAGCAGTGTTTAAGTTATTACTATCGCATTCGATTTGGACTACGTGCATAATATCGATTTGGACTACAAGCATAAAAAAAAAATTAATTAAATTGGGCCTGGAAGAAAATTACAGAAAAAAGATGTTCGTACGTATTTCACTATTATCGTCGTTAGAGACGTTCAGCAAGATAGGACACTATGAAAACGTGGCTCCTTACCTGTCATTTGCAAACAGAGAAGAAGGAAGAATATTAGCTAACTTTAGAATGGGAAGATATGTGTGGGAAAACAAAAATAAAATAAATGGTGAGAGAGTGTGTGTTTTATGTGGAGGGTGTGAGTCGGGATATCATTTAACTTTTGAATGTCACGGTATAAGTTATGAAGTGGGAGATAGGGTTTTGGAGGAGGGATTGGTTTCGCTGGACCGGGTTTTGAATGTTAGGGATGGAACGCAAATAGCGATAGTTGCGGAATATATAAACAAAGTGATGAGTGAGAGAAAAAGAAGGCTCTAAGGGGTGAAGAAATGTTGAATTATTAATATTCTTATTATTATAATATTTTTTTTTTTTACTTTAAATTTTTGTTAGTGATTGTGAATTTATTTTGTTTAACTCATGAATTCTTAGTTTTGTTTTTTTATTTTTGTTTTCTTAGAATTTTATAACACCTTGTTTAAGTATATTATATAATTGATTAGCCTCGGCATATCAATAAAGATCTTATTATTACTATTGATATGCAAAGTGCGCTTGCCGGTTAGAAGATGCGGCCTAAAAATTTACAAACAAACAAATAAAAGATACAAGAAACGCGCTGAAAACACAACCACTTATTGGTATGCAAGTAACATAACCACATCTCAAAAGTTCTATAATAACAAAATACGCGCATAAAACATAACCACTCCTTGACATTAAGTTTCTGTATTTCTAAGTCTTTTTCTTGAATTTGTTTGGTTAGTAGAATAAATTTATCATCCATTTCACGAACAAGTTTTTCAAGTAGACAGTTTTCTTTCTTTAAATATTCATTTTCTCTCAAGTTGTTCATTTTTCATCTCTTTTATTGATTGTGTTTCAATATAAGAAGCATCTTCCTTAGAATTGTAGCCTTTATTATTAATTTCTAGTACACTCATAACCTCAGTTTTTTCACATTCAACACACAACCACTTTTTAATTGTCTTTTCATCAATCATTTGACGCATATCGATTGATTTTCTTTGCACAAGTAGAGCAAGGAATACCACGTCTGTCGCCCATGACAGACGAATTCTATATAAATGTTAGGGAACGGTCAAGTATTACGTAACATATTAACCGGGGGGGGGGGGGATTTCAATCAAACGTTACTATGTGTTTTGTTTACTGGGGAGGGCCCGAAATATATTGTTACGTAACTAATTATTTCTTATTAAGTAATTTTTGGTTTGTATTTTTTTTTTTCGATAAAACTAAAATTTATATAAATTAATACAAAAGTAACTGGCATCGGCGCAGAAACACATTTTTTTGGACCGAGTCTATGTTACTTTGGGTGCACTGAATTTATCACTTGTTAATTTTTAAGTGAGAAATTCAGTGCACCCAAAAAGGTTATTGTTTTTAATTGTATCATTTAATTTTATTTTTATAAAAAAATTTTAATTGTATTATTTAATTTTATTGTTATTAACAACCAAACAATACTAACCGAGTCGAAAATTGATACTTAATCAGGTAGAATATATGATAATATTTCAATCCAGTTATAAAATAATTTTAATTGCTTGTTAGCGAGAAGATGAAATTTTATACATACTAGATTCAAAAACTAAGTTTGATGATTTACAATGGTTACCAACTGATGATGTTGATACTCAAGATGTACCTCAAGAAACCGACGCAAAAACTGTTAGAGGAGTAAAATTAATTGAGAACATACCTGAGTGGTTAGCTGGACCATGGTCGGAAGATGTTGGCTCATAATGAGAATATAGTTTATTGATGTTTTTTTTACGTAAATTATTTAAATATTTATTTTTGTTGTTCTGCATCTTAATATTTATAATAATAAAAAAAACTCTTCTGTATCGAAAGAATCGAAAGTATTTTTTGTATTCTTTGTGCATTACTTCATTGTACAATGATAAAATACAATATTTATTTTTTTACATTAAACACGTTAATAATGTTATGTAACAAGTTATGGAAAGGGGGGGGGTCAGTTCCAAATTGTTACGATGAGCTACGATGGGGCACGGGTGGGGGGCAAAAAAACGTTACGTAATAATTGAACGCTCCCTAAACTAAAAAGTCATTAAAATAAATAAATAAACTGCAAAAAAAAAAAAAAAAAAACGTAACAAAATCATTATTCAACAAAAATATTCGGTAAAAAATTCAAGATTCTAAATAAAGAATAGCCTAATTCAAAAAAAATTTAAGGATCAAAACAAAATTCACATATATAATTGTCTGGATTATCACAGCCACAACACTCTGAATAAGACCAGTTTCCGCAACTTCTGCGACGATACCATAATGCTCTACCTTTGCCTGCGTCTAAGCAAACGGCACACAAATTTTCCTCTTCGGGGTTTTCAGATTCATCATTGCAATTTCGTTTTCATCTACTTCTTCATGAGACGAGTCTTCTTCATCACTAATGAAACAAATTTTTTTTTCATTTTTTTAATTTCCTCTCCTTTGAGTATAATCTTCTTCCGTTAAGTTCCTTAATTGGCTTTTGATTTTGTTTTTCTTTAGTACACTTCCTTTTACTACAATTTCTCCTGTTTTCAATTTTTGCCTCTTTTTCTAGACGTTTTAGACGTTTCTTCTGTTTTTCTTCGAATATAGTCTTCATTCTTATCGATATCTAGGGCAATGGTTTTGGGCTTAAATCGGACAAAGCCGAAGCAAAATTAGACGACGGTAGGTTGAAATTAAAAGTAGCCTTAGATGGTCCCGTTTGTAAAATCTTCGGTTTGCCCTATAGTTGCTGACAAGCGACTGCCTCGCTGTTATTGTATGTCATTAGTGGTGGATTGGACGGATTTTAAATTAACAATAGGTAGCTTTGGAATGACTGGATGCGTGTGTATTACATTTAATAGACTTGGCAACGTTATTTGAAGCAGGTTGGTCAATTTCATCAGTATTGATTGATAAAATCTTCATCACCATATATTTCAGGATTCATGGGAAATATTCTCGTTGCCTTAAATCCCGAAATTTCCTTTTTAAATTAGCAACCTTACCATAGGCTTTATTAAACAACCCTGCGATTTCATACGGTGTAATTTTGATCATATTTTTGATTTAATGTATAGGTCACATTCTTGGTTATATGCTTTTTTTCAACGGCCCAAAACAAGTAACATCTAGAGGATGTAGCCGATGGGATGAATGCGGTGGAATAGTTAATAGTACTACGTGATTAATTTTTTCTAGTTCCCAGGCTTCTAACGTAGAATGGCTGTTGTGATTATCCATTACAAGCAAAACTGGTCTGTCGGCAGTCGTCTTCGTATGCTTGATAAAATGCTTCAACCAAATAATGAAAAAGGTCTCATTTGTCCAACTATTATGTGCACAAGTGGAAATAGCTGCCGACGGTCCATCTTTTCAAAACTGAGGCGAATGGCGTTGACATGGGAAAATAAATAAAGGTGGGATGAACATTCTCGGCGCACTCATGGCACATACTACTGTGCCCAAAAAATAAGGTGGCATTGTACTTATTTTGAAAATTCTTTATTTATTCTTTCAAATCAATTCCAGCCCCTTCAAAGTAATCCCCTCCTGATACAATGTACTTATGCCAACGGATTTTCCAATCTTCGAAACACTGGTTGTAGTCTCTTTCCGGGATTACCTTCAGTTCCGTCTTCGCTGCGGCTTGGTTCTCCTCTATCGAATCAAAACAGTGTCCCCGGAGCGGTTTTTGAGCTTGCTAAACAGTCAGAAGTCGCACGGCGGTTGCGGAACGATATGGGTTGACTTTTTGACGAAATGATCACGTGATCACATGTTATGAGTGCAGTATGGGATGGTGCATTATCGTGGTCAAAACCATGAATTGTCTTTCCACAATTCCGGCCTTTTTAGACGCATAACGTTCAAATTATAATTCCTTTTTGACTGTTTGGCCGGGCGGAAGGAATTCATAATGTATTATTACCGTCAAATTATTATTACCGTCACATTTTTTTCCTTTTTCCGACGATGTCACTGTTCCAACGCGTTTCTGTTCTTTAGGAGCTATAATTTTTTGTTTATCATGGACTGTTTCATACCGGTCTCACCTACATTGTATACTTTTTCGGCTGGAAATCTATATTTTGTCATAACTGCTTCCATGTTTTCAAAGAATCGGTTTATTTCTACTTTATTAAACCCTCGTATTCTGTTAATGGTTGTTGCTTCCGGTTTTCTGATACTAAGATCCAGATGTCGCTGTAAAAATCCGTACACCCAATCTTTACCAGCAAGTTTATTGTCTTCATTAAACCTCTTTGCGTTATTAAACTTTACAACCAAGTCATAACAAATTTTTCGAAATTGTAATTTAGTCAGACCGTAAAAAATGTTCGACATGTTACGAAGATGATCAGCAAGTATTTTTTCTTGATCGTCATTGAAGACTGCGTATCTTCCAAATGTAGGTGTACATTTATAGCTATCATTATTAGTTTTAGCTAGTTTGTATCTCTTTTTAAGGTACTGTATGGTATTCCAGTTTCCTTAGCCCCTTTTGATATCGATCTACCTTCGTTGCGGAGAGTTTGGATAGCATATTCTAATTTTTGTATCATTCAAGAAGCTTTTGAAGTTGTGCGTTCTCTTTTTCGTGGCATCTGAAAAAAAATTTAAGCTCTTGACTACCGTAGAAACAAGTAATAATAAAATTCAATTTGTTATCGGTACGAGGAATAAAAACTCCTGTGATGGGGTAATGAGAGCCATGCAGCTCTCGTGACCCGCTTAACATTCAATCGAAAAAATAAAATTTCTAAATTACCCGTTCTATCAAAATTTCAATAGTTATACCTTGAATAAGATAGATTTAGAAATGTAAGTAAATTTGATATAATATGTATACATTTTAATGCTTACCTGGGACGTTATTGTGTTGTATTGTTTTATAACAGTGCATCCAAAAACTAACAACCGAATCGTACAACTGTATGAGAGCAACAAAGTTATCGTACGCGATTAATATCTTGTAGACCAGATATTTAAATAAAAATTTATCTATTTAATTAAATTTACAATCCAATTTACACTTGTACAAAACGTTAAGTAATAACAATTAAAAATAAATATTTTAATGAAACAAATTATCTAACAATCCGAACATATGTCAAACGATTGTAATAATAAGTATGATTTGTGCATTAGATAGTTCACTTTATATATGCTTTTAAAATATTACTTAGTAATTAATGGATGTATTTTTAAAAGATCCTTTTTGTAATATGATCTTTTGTACAACACTTGTGACCGTCCAGATGTTATAACATTAATATTATTAAAGGTCAGTTTTCTGAGAAATATTTGAGTATAGCAATATTTAAAATAAACTTTCTAAAATAACTATTCTAATTTATGAAAGCTAATAAATAATTATTTAACAAATGCGTAACATGCACATGTTACTTAATAAAATGGTTTTAAGTATCTAAAAATAAATATAAGTAATATAATTCCTCCCTTCTAAGAATAAACTTCCGTTGTTTACTAGATAGTTCGATCAACATAAAGTTTCGTTATCGGGATTCCAACCATTTCGAATTGATTTCGATTAATTGCAGGCATTGGCACAGCTTGTGTGTTTTGATATCTTTGACCATACTTGTAGAGAATATAAATTATGCTTCCTATTATTATTATTATTATAACAATAATTAATGACCATGTTACGGGATGTTTATATAGTTTATTTGCTATGAGTTCCAAATCTTCTGTATTTTCTAAGTCGTAGTTAGCTAGTTTTTTCATTCTAATATTAGGTTGTTTATAGGAGATGTTTATTTTATTGAATAATATTTGCTTCACTTCGATATTAGTATATGTAGTTTCCAATGTTCCATATCGTATACCATTAATATCCATATAACATTGATTCAGGGTAATATGCAGTTTACCAACAAAATTGGTAATGTTTTTTCCACATGACGAACTAATATTTAAACCGGTGTTTGTAAAAATTATAAAATGATTAGTAATTTGTTCTAATATAATATTCATTTGGTCTGTCTGCTCGTAAATGCAGTGTCCAATACGATTTTCCAGTATTTCCATTTCACATGTATTACGTTTTCTGTCATGAAGTTGCGTTGGGTAACAAATGTAGTCTGTTTCTATTCTTTTGTAATTATCATTTTTTATAAATGAATATTCGTTGGGATTATGTAGGATTATGTGGCATTTTTAATAGGACTTTAATTAAAATCTTTTATTAAATTACCAACTGTGGCATCGATGAACAAGTGGAAGCGTTTTTTAACCGCGATCTTAGTAATTGTGATCGAATCTGAAAAAGAATAAAGTTGACAAAAAGGACGGTCTAGGATGGAGTAGTAGTCTGTGAAACGACTACAACTCTATGGACCATATCAGTGAAATGTCAAAATTATTTGACAACAACAAAAAGACGCATGTAAGTATATTTTTTATTCTTGATTTAATTTATTAAATAACGATATAAATTTTCTTTTATTGTTTTAGAATTTTACAAAATGTCACTCAGAAATTATCAGTGCTTTAACAATGATATAAAAATTAACAAAAAAAAAATCACTCTTTTCAAAACAATTACACCTGGCGACATAACCTATTTAATGTAAGTTTTGTTTCTTTATTTCTTTTTTTTATAAAATGTGTGATCCTAGTTGTGAATTGAACAGTTCCAATTTTGGCGTATAATGTGTAAAATTCTTCTTGCTTAGTGAACCAATTCACTATCCTCTGTATCTGACCCGTGACTCGATTTATTCAAGTATTACACAGGGCAGAATACAGCGAAGATTAAATTCCGCGAAGTGCAGCTCCGATCGAGGATCAAGATACCCATAAATAGGGCTGTCTAAACTCGTGGTCAGCTACACTTCTAAGCGCGGTATTGGTTCACTTACAAAACTAAATCTATGTATTTAATTAAAATCGAATCGGAACTGTTCAATTGCGTATTCTAAAACTACGTATATTAAACTTTGAATGTTTAACAGGTAAATCTCCAACTACGTCGATACGGAGTGAGACAAAAGGAAAATGATAAACGTAAAGCACCGTACCTTAAAAATCTTGGTAAACCACCACAGGATACCGACCGATACACAACCAAACAAACAACACCAGCCGTTGATGAAATGTCCAGGTATAATTACTTGATCGTTCATGTAAGTCCACTTTGTTGAAGTTATACCAATTATCTTTATTTCCAGAGTAAATTACCCAATCCATCAATTGTACGATGTGATATTAAAACGTGCTCGCGTTGCGGGCACGAACGTGTAACTTATTACTTTCAATAAAATTTATATCTGATGTGTACCCTTCAAAGGTGATTTGTTTAAGAGAGCCTCATTTTTAAAATTGTCCCAGCTTTTAAGTTCGGTTGTGTATCCATACGCGAACTACGTTGTTTTTTTTTTTTGTTTGTTACATTTTATTAATTGTTGCGCATGGTGGCTATTCACACGTTAGCGTGTACTGACGTCCGTTCACACGCTAGCGTGATTTTAATTCAACTTTTTTAATTGACTGATTTTTGTTAGTTTTTATTTTGTGTGTGTGTTTAGATTTTGATAGGGTTTTTTTTTTAATATTTTTTTTGTGTGCTTCTTTTTTTTTATTTATTTATTTATTTCTATTTTTTTTTTGTATTTTTTTTTTTCTTTTGTAAATATTTCTTTTCGTGTTCGTGTTTTTAATGATTATTACTTCTTCTGTCTCAATCCGTATAATGTTTTTGATCGCACTTATTACTCTAATTTAAAGATTTTTAATTACTGTCAACCAAACCTACAATCAAAATACTGTGAACCTTATTGAACGGTTCAATTAAATTAGTTTCGGGATTTATTTTACTATGATTTGTAGGGATAGGATATATAATCGTTAAAGAAAAGTTAGCTGAATTGAATTTGGGAATTTGCACTATGAATATAATATTTGAATCATTAAAATACGCTTTCAATCCTAATAACTCGTATGTTTGTTCGTATTTGTTCTACGTTTATAAAATTAATATGTTGATCTAACTCATTTTTTATTAATTTCAATTCGTTATAACTCAAAATATGTTTAGAAATAACGTTTTCTCTGGCTAATTGAATAGCAGTAATTATGTTGTCTATGTGTTGATCTAAATATCTAACTTGAAATTGAATAGAAAAGAAATATTGTAATTGTAAGATTTGTTGTTGCATTAATTATAGTCATTAAAAGAATTGATTATGTGCTTTAATTTAGCTTGTTCTGCATTTATAAAATTTGTAATATTGCTAAATCGTTTGATCATTTCTTGATTTAATGAATGTTGATTTATTTGCCTCTGTTTTAAAATCAATTCATTGTCTTCTAAGTTCCTAATCTGTTCGTTTATGCTTATAGCATCATCGTTATCCATATTCCCCGAGATACCTTTTATTAAAGATCCTAGCCAATTTATAAGCCCTCGTTTGTTTCTATGAAATGGCATTAAACTATTAACTTTATCAATTACTTTATCTATTTCTACTAGAAGCATTGTTGTATCTGTCATAGGGTTAGTGATGAGATTAGCTTTTTCGTGTAATAATGTTTGTTTAATTTGGTTAGCTGATTCGATTAATGGATTAATATTAACTACGTGAATTAAATTATTATAATGATTGATTAATTTTATAGTCCCTAAATTCAACGCGAATAGCCCTTGAGTACTGCTTATGTCGTTGTAAGTAATTTTCTGCCCAGCAACAAATAATCTGAAACAGATTATTTTTTTCTCAATTTAATTTTTCCTTTATGATATTTTAGTACTTTCTGAGCATTTCTAACTTTAAGAATTTTACCCTTATTTTCTAGTACTTTATCTTTTGTATATTTGGGTGCTATTTTGTTTCGTCTATTTTGTTTTAAAAAAACATTTTCACCTACGGTTACATTTGGAGGGTCAATTCGGTCTTTGTTTCGGACAATTTTTGCTTTAATTTATCGTTTTGTTTAGTGATTAAATCTTTTATAATTTGTATTTCCTCGGCATGCTTATTAGCATAAGTAGAATATATATTACCGGTGGTAGGTTTTAAAATTTGATTATGTCTGATTCCCTTTATAACTTCAAAAGGTGTAAGCTTGGTACTTGAATGTATGGCATTATTATAAGTTAATAAAGCCATATCTAATTGCTCTACTATTGTTAGATTTTTATGAGTAGTTTTTAATAATGTTATTAATTCTACAAAAGTTGAATGAAATCGTTCAACTGGTGAGTTGCCGGTTGAATTTCTTGCACAAGTAGTGTGGTTACCAATATTATAAAGATTCAGGAATATCAGAAATACCGTGCCTTGATAAATAATGTCTCAGTGCATCTAAAGCACATTTTGAATTTCTAGCTTTCATAACCGTAGCTTCTCCATATTTACTAAATTTTTGTATTATAGTTAAAATATTTGTATTATCTACATGAAATATATCAATGTGTAAAATTTCAAATGGATTGTTTGCCTGTTGTGTTTGTGTCAATTTGATTTTTAGTGGATGCCTTTCATATTTGTTTATTTTACAGATATCACAATTATTTATATATTTTTGAATCTTTGACTTCCTATTGTCAAAATAATATAACCTTTTCAGATGATTTAGTGTTTCATCAATCCCACGATGGATTGATAATTCGTGATAGTCTTAGTCTTATCAGTTTCGTTTGGTCATCTTATGTTTTGAACATCTTGTAAGAATTTAATACACCGAATGATTTTTAATTTTGAATCAAAATGTTTTACATATGCTCTTTGAATTACATTGAAGATATTGTCTTCTGTGCAGATAGCATTTTGCTTATTGTTAACAATTTCTGTCTTCAAAATTTTAATAGCTATGGATTTGTCTATTTTTGGTATTGTTAATATAACTTGTTGTCTTGTTTTAAATAATTTAATTAGTTTGCTTTCATTTTTTGTTCCTAATTTAATTATTATTTGGTGTGAAAATTCATTTAATGCACGTTCGGATATTCTAATACCGGGATTAAGATTTTCTTCGGCTGAATGTTGGGTACTATTGCTACTTAAATTGTTTATTTGAACCCTAGATAATGCGTCTACATTAGTATTTATTTTACCAGGTTTATGGTCTATATTGAAATTATAGTCGAGTAATTTTATTTTCCACCGCACTAATTTCGAGTTGGCCTCTTTTAAGGAAAATACCCATTTTAAGGGCTTGTGGTCTAACAAGCAAAAGGTTTTGTAAAATCGGGATATTGGAGAATTGGATCTCCTTTTAAAAAAGTTTTACAAATTTCAAATGATTCTACATAGGCTTTATTTTTATTATCTACTATTTTATTTTTACGAAGTTCCGAAGTCATCGGCTTTGTTATTTTAGCAAAATCTTTAATGAATTTGCGGTAATATTCGATTAGTCCTAAAAATGATTTTATTTCCGTGACAGTTTTTGGAAATGGATATTTTGCAATCGAAGCTATTTTTTTTGGGTTAGGTTTAATTTCTTCGGTTGTAACTACATGTCCCAGAAATTCAATTTCCTTACGTAGAAATTCGCATTTGTCTAATTGTATTTTAAAATTGTGCAATCGTAATTTATCAAAAACTTTTTGAAGAGTTTCAATATGTTCTTGTAAAGAAGAAGAGAATACAATTATGCCATCCATATAAACTAATACGTCTTTTCCAATGTATTCACGAAGCATGTTATCCATAACTCTTTGGAGCGTTGCAGGAGCGTTCTTAAGGCTTAACACATACGAGTATACTCATAGTGTCCGTTATCTACAGAAAATGCTGTCTTGGCCATGTCTTTGGGATCCATTTCTATTAGATAGTACCCCGAAACTAAATCCAGACAAGTAAAATATTGGCATTTACCTAACTTATCAAGAATGTCAGGTATATTTGGCAATATGTATCGATTGTCAATTGTCTTTTCGTTCAGCTTTCTATAGTCGGTTACTAAACGAAAGTTCTTTATACCGGAAGAATCTGCCTTTTTACTCACGATAAAAACAGGAGAATTCCAAGGGGAATTCGATGGCCGTATGATGTTTTTTTCCAACAATTCGTTGATTTGTTTTGTTACTTCTTCTTTTTGAGAATGTGGTAACCTAAATCCTTTAGTATATATAGGAATTTCGTCTTTGGTATGTATGGAATGTTTTACATCGGACGTGAACGTCATGCTTTCTTTTGTTGAGTAAAAAATGTTTCTATACTTAGAACATAGCTGTATTAAAGCATTTTTTCTTCGTTATTAAGATGACTAACACGTAAATTCTGAATAGCAAACTCGTTATCTGATACGTTATCAAATTTTTCGTTTATGTTGGTTAAAGTTTGGTGGCGATTTAGAATTTCTGCTGTAAGTGGTTGACTAATTATAACTCTCTGTTGTGAATTAGAATTATTAACTAATAGAACAGGTGCTTTATTGTTTATCACGGTATACAAGCTGTCTATTATTTTTACAAATTCGATTAGTTTAATGCATGGTAAAAACACTTCACCTTCTTTTACGTTAACTGGAGCCTCTATATATTTTTGTTGATAAGGTTCCAACTGGTATATTTGATACTGATGTAATGTTTTTTTATACAATTTGTTTTGAACTCTACCAAAAGTTATTGTATCATATTTAAAATTTATGTTAGCACTTAATTTTTTTAAGGTATTACTGCCTATAATTCCATCAAAATAGTGATGAAATTTAAAAATTCTAATGGTTCTGGGTTATCCTGTTGCGGGATATAATTAACAATAATTTTCTCAGTAATTTCATGATTTTTAAGAGCTGTTGCAATAGTTACTTTAGTTTTAAATTTTTGGGAATTATTAGTATGTTTAGGGTCTATAAAATTTGCATCTGCTCCTTTATCAATTAGAAAGCGTAAATTTTCTATTTTGATTAACGGTAACGAGCTATGGTGCATATTATTTAATTCTATGTATCCGGAAGCTTCAAGGCTTTTTGTTTAAAATTTTGATCATCAGATATTTCTAATTTTTCTGAATGTTGTTCTTCAGCAATTTTGTTATTGTGGCTATATGAAATAGAGTTATAGGGATCTACAGGAATTTTATTATTTTGGTCATATGAAATAGAGTTAAAGGGATCTACATCATATGAATAATAATAATAATAATAATAATAATAATAATACTTTATTATTTCATAGAAAAAATATACAAAATTTGTACATGAAAATTGTCAAAAAAAAGAAAGAAAAGAACAGAGTAGATTTACATGTCCAAAAATTCACTGACACTATAATTGCATCTCTCCAGTAACAGCTGCTTGAGACATACCTTGAACTTATGTTCGTCGCGGACTTGACGAATTTCAACTGGGATTTTGTTGTAAATTCTTATCGTATTGTTGTATGGCCCTTTTAATATCGTGCTCAATCTCGTTTGCTGAATCTTGTATTCCCAGGTGGATCTAGTGATACGCGCTCTCATATTTTCCTTACACTCGAAAAGTTTTGGGTTTCTCTTTACGAATAGGGAACTTTCTAGAATGTAGATGTCGTATACTTTCAGAAGTTTATGCTTATTGAAGTAAGGTCTACAGTGCTCCTGTTGTTTTAAGGTGAACATTACACGAAGGCATCTTTTCTGGCATTTAAATATTTTTTCAGCATATCCCGCATTTCCCCAGAAGATTATTCCATACCTCAATATAGCATAAACTTGACTATAGTATACTTGTAGTAACCCATCAATCGGCAACTTAGACTTTAGAATCCTCAGTAAATATATAGATTTGTTGATTCTTTTTGCTACATAATCGATGTGTTTTTTCCAATCTAGATTTTTGTCTACAAATATTCCCAGGAATTTACTGCAGTCATCGATTTTAATTATTTGGTTGTCTATTATTTCTAGTTCTCCCATCTTTTCGCCATAATTTCCAAATTTTATTGCTTGCGTTTTGCAGACGTTTAGTTTCAGACCATTATTTCTAAACCACTCAGATAGTTCAGCAATTGAATCATTGATTTCTGTTTTCAAATCTGCGCTGTTTTCAGATGAGTATACAATCGATATATCATCTGCAAACAGTATCGGGTCATTTTTTATATTAGAAACTATGTCATTGAGGTATATTATGAACAGATATGGTCCCAATACACTTCCTTGAGGCACTCCTCTTTTTACTTCCTGATATGTTGATTCAATTCGATGATTATGACTCTGAATAACAACAGCTTGCTTTCTAGTCGATAGATACGATTCAAGTAGCTCCAATGCATTTCCTCTAATGCCATATCTCTCCAGCTTGTAGGCAAGAGCTGAGGTTTCTACACAGTCAAATGCTTTTGATAAATCGAAAAAAGGCCTATAGATAGTTGTTTATGATTCCAAGCATTCAGTACCTTTGTTATTGCCTTGAATATTGCTACTTCTATTGAGCCACCTGCAATAAATCCATGTTGTTGTTCGGAAATAAGTTGGTATTTCATCATGTATTCCTCTATTCGATTTTTTATGGTTAGCTCAAATATTTTGGATATATTGGACAGCAACGATATTGGTCTATAATTGTTCAAGTTTCCTTTGTCACCTTTTTTATAAGCTGGTATTACAATTGCTGTTTTTAGGACATCTGGGAAACTACCTTCCTCGAAACATCGGTTTATGATTCTCGACAGCGGTTCACAAATTGTATGCGCACTTGCTTTAAGAACTTTTGTTGGTATGTCGTCCCAGGAGACCGAATTTTTGTTTTTTAGGGCCATGCATATTTTATAGATTTCAGATGCTTCACAAGGATAAAGAAACATACTCTGACGTTGCCGTTCAATATTTGAATCTAATTTTGATGGTGTTAGATCTAGACTTTCTGAAATGTTCACAAAATAATCATTAAATTTATTTGCAATTTCATGCGGATTTTCAATACACGTATCTTCGACTTTAATTATCTTAATGTTTGAGTCATTGTTTGCATTTACGTTTGCTGTTTCTTTTATTAAATCCCAGGTAGTTTTGTTTTTATTGTTGGAGTTTTCAATTAACTTATTATTATAATTTAGCTTTGCCAAACGAACTTTAGCCCGAATTAATTTGCAGATTCTTTTGTATTCTTCCTGTTGAATGTTTTTTAGTTCAGTTTCAAGGGAATTTTGGAGGTGTTCAAAAGTTTGTCTTTTTGTCTTAACTAGTTCTTTTATCTCAGGAGTAATCCATTTATTTTTAACCGTGTTTTTATTAAGAGTTCTTGTTTTTGGAAAGCTGATGTCAAAGTTATAGGAATATATCTCAAAAAATTTGTTATACATCACATTTACATCTTCGTGGTTCTTTACTTCTGACCAATTTTCGCCACTTAACCTCCAGTTAAACTCATTTATTTGATTATCTCCATAATGCCTTTTATAAATGGAGTTATCCATTTTTTGGATTTGCTGATCAAGTTCAAAGCTTAAGAGTTGAGAGGTATGATCAGATATTAAATTATTCAATACATCAACTGTAGTATATTTTACATTTGTAAATATATTGTCAATGCAAGTGGACGTGTTCTGTGTGATTCTTGTTGGGAGGAATATTGTCTGGTTTAGGTTGAACGTAGTCAGAATTTCAATTAAATTTTGCGCATCTTTATTGCCTTTTAGTAGATCGATATTAAAATCTCCACTTACAATTATATTTTTGGTCAGTTTTTTTGATTTTCCAAATAGTTTGTGAAGACATTCATATAGTATTTCAAAAAATAGTTTTAATTCTCCTTTCGGTGGCCTGTATATACAGATTACAACTAGTTCTAACGCCGTTACTTTTATAGCTGTGCATTCAAACAAACCCTCTGTATTGAACATATCTAACTCTGGGATAGTACCAAAATCGAGTTGATGTTTCACGTATATACATACTCCTCCACGATTCATTTGAGATCGGCAATAATATGAAGCTAACTTAAAGCCATTTAATTTGATGTACTCTATTTCGTTCGTTCGAAGCCAGTGTTCAGAAAAACAAAGAATACTCGCTTGAGTATTAAATTCATTTAAAAATATCTCTACTTCATTAGTTTTTTTGCCGAGCCCTTGAATGTTTGTGTGTATGACTGTAATTTTGCACGGTGTCATATGTTTAACCTGATTTCGTATCAGATTGATTGTTGGAGAATCCTTTTGTATTCCAGTTTTGGTCTCGAAAAAATTTTATTCGAAATCGTCTAACAATTACTCCAGCTGGCCAAAATTCAGATTTATAAAGTTCATCTTGTAGTTTACTATCTACTCCAAGTTTAAAGGCAATATTTTTTCCTTTTGTTTCTAATTTTTCACATATAACTTCTTGGGTATTCGTTTTTTCCATGATATACTTCTTTACGTGTTCTGCAGTGATGGTAGATTCAATTCCTCCAGCATAAATCCATACTTTTTTTGGAGCAGCTCGAAATTCGGCGGTGTTATCCAGTTGTTGCCCTGTACCTATTATAGTATTCTTTTTTCCCATTTTTTTTTTATTTGCTACTATTTTATAACCATTTTGAGAAATATCGTTGCTATTTTCATTTGCTTGTCTGTCTGTATCACTTTTGTTTTGCATATCTGCATTACTAATAGCTTGGCTGTATAACCTTTTGCCTATACTCGAAGCTGTAGATGAATCAATCAATTTTTGGGCGTGTACTTCTGTCAAATCAAGTGTTTGACGTTTATTTTCCAACTGAGTTAAAACTCGTACTGGTTCTCTCACCGATTCTCTGTCCGAATTGTTCTCCTGTTTCGATTTCAATTGTTTTATGGTTTCATCTTTATCTTGGATTTGTTGAATCAGTAATTTGAATTTGTCATCCATTTCGCGTACCAGCTTTTTCAAAAGTAAGTTTTCATTTTTTATATATTCATTCTCTTTTGTTATAAGTTCAATTTCCCATTTTGAAATTGTATTATCCTCCAATCTTGCTTCGTTTTCGTTAATAGCTTTTTCAGGAGACTTATTTGATATTATAACCTCTTTTTCTGTATGACAGGTCGAACATTTCCACATTTTTGTAGATTTTTCTTCAATCATTATGTTATATTCTTTAACATCTATTCCTAAACATTGTATATGATACGTATTGCTACACTTTACACATTCTAATGTAACATGATTACGATTTGTAACACTTTTACATTTCTCACAAATAATTCCACGTCCACCACCCATAGTGGTTGTGGTAATAAGTGGTAATCTGATAATATTGGTCACTTGCAAAACTATCAAAAGAATCGTTTTGAAAATATTTGTTGTTATCAAAAGGGTCGTTTTGAGAATATTTGATGTTATCAAAAGCGTTAATATTATTCTTTCGATGAAATGATTGTCTGGTATTTCCACTTGAAATATCCATAGGTTCATATCTAGGTACTTGAGGTTTATATATTGGTGAACTATTAAATCGACTTTGTTGGGGTTGAATTTGATTTTGATTCCAAGTTGGTCGATTATACTGTATGGGGCGGTAATGATTCGAGTCATGAAAGGGGTTGTTTTGAATTGGTTGTGCTGGTCAAAGTTGCATACGATTTGTTGGAAAATTAGGTACTTTATAATTATTCACATAATTCTGTATAGGAACACGATTGCTATGAGGATAATTATTGTGCACTTGTCTAGGTTGGGAATTTAAGTTTGATCGAGAGATTCTACTTCTATCTAGATTAGATTGTTGCATCGAAATTTCGTTGACACAAACATCATATGCTTCTTTTATTGTTTTTGGTCGATTTGATCTCACAATATATCCAAAATTTTGATTTAATCCTACTATAAAGGATTTTAAAACAATATTCAAATATACTTCATTTTGACCTGTTATGAATTCTTTAGATTTTGTTCGATATACTGAATTTAACAAAACGGTTTGTAAATCAACTATTTCAGTATAGTAATCTTTTAATTGTTTATTTCCTTGAAAAATTGTGTTTAATTTATGAAGAATTGATTCTATAGTTCGTTTGTCTGAGAAATGTGTTAATATTATTTCTTTAATCGTTTCCCAGTCCTAAGGGGTTCCAGATGCTGTGAGAGCATCTCGTGCTGACCCTCTTATTTTTTGTTTTATCATGTTAATTAATATAGAATTATTAGCATTTTGTCCTTGGAGAACCACATCACCCATTTCCACATACCCTCATTATATCAATTACTGTTATACTATTAGCCATATTAGCGTTATTATTTTCTAATTTTGAGTTATTTGAATTATTTGATAAAGTATTATTTAAGAAATTTTCGTTTGTATTAATTTTATTCGAGTTTTCCAAATTATTATCATGCGATATTTTATTTAATAAATTTTCTATTTGTTGTAGTTTAGAATTGTTTTCTTTAATTGTTGATAAATCTTCGTCCGTATCTGAGTCGGAGCTAGAATTTTTGAATAATCTGAAGTTCAGTTTATTCTTTACTTTTGATTTAGTAGGATGTTTAGGCATTAAGGTGTAGGTATTCGAATATTCAACAAGGAAAAATTTACTTACATTTGAAATATGAACACCAACCACATTGTTACGTTTAAATCCCAGATAATTCCAAAAAAGAATACCATAAATCTTCAATATGCAGTCGAAATGGATTTAACCAGTTCCAATGTTGTTTCGAATCCAGTAAATTTTATTTTGTACTCTAGTTGATATTAAAAATTTATTTGCAGTGTAGATACGTCCCAAAGACTTAAGAGCCACTCGTAGAATTTACACAAATTTACGATGGACGCGATAATTTTCAAAAATATTTTTCTCAAATTATCTCAATTAATATCTTGAAGACCAGATATTTAAATAAAAATTTGTCTATTTAATTAAATTTACAATTCAATTTACACTTGTACAAAACGTTAAGTAACAACAATTAAAAATAAATATTTTAATGAAACAAATTATCTAACAATCCGAACAAATGTCAAACGATTGTAATAATAAGTATGATTTGTGCATTAGATAGTTCACTTTATATATGCTTTTAAAATACTACTTAAGTAGTATAGTCATAGCGGTTTCAGCACAGTTTGACCTCAAGTAACCCCGCTTTGATGGTAGACAAAAAGGCAAAACTACTGAGAAGGAAACCTTGGATGGTACATGAAAGTGGGCGTGGCAGACAGAGCGTTAGTGTGTTTCTTGGCGGAAGTGGGGCTTAAAGTGGTGGGCGTGGCTGACAGGAGAGTGTTTCTTGGAAGTGGGGCTTAAAGGGGGCGGGAATTGGACGTTAGGTGAGATAAACGAGCCCACTTTCAGCCCAAAAGAATGGTACACTTTTCCAAAAAGTTGGAGGGGGGACGTCATTGACCAATAGTAAGCTGTAAAAATCAAGATGGCGTCTGGGAGGTGTGGTGGGGGGGATTAATGGCTGCCTAAGCATAAACGGGGGATGGCGTCTTTGGCTTTGACCAATAGTGGCGCTTGACGGAGAGTGAACGGGGGGCGGGACGTTGACATTAGTCAGCAATTCTCAAGAATATGTTGAAATAGATAACATCTAACCTTGAAAAATATGATATCATCATGCTGTTACAAGTTCAATCTTGTTTGAATCGCCTTTGATCTTAAAATAATTTTACACGTGTTAGATAATAATTTGCAAGTATGAACATGTATGAATTCCAAGAAAAAATAATTAGTTTGAATATTATTATGAAAATCTGATTACTCAGCAATTCTCAAGAATATGTTGAATGATTCGGCAAATGCAGAAAATGTAATTTTACACTTTAAATATACATGATAAAATTTGTAGAATTCAAGACACGTAACCGGATGTTAATATTTTTATAATAGAATAGGATGATTCAGCAAATGCATAGAATGTAATATGACACTTGAAATTTACATGATAAAAATCGTTCAAGGACACGTGACCGTATGTTTATTTTTTTAAAAGAAAGTAAAATTCTCGGATGACATAGCCATTATGTCAGTGGACAGAGACATGAAAATGGCAGCTGAATCAAGGAACCACCGATTATTGTGAATTATCAACCATTGAAGTGAAGACCATACTACAAAGGTGAAGAAAAGAAAATTTGGATTAAAAAATTAATTCGAAATTCTGTAAAGGACTTATCGAAAATTTGGATGGTGTAAAACCGCTCCATAAGAATGACAGTGTATCAAAAGCTCCATGCATCTATCAGCATCAACATTGCACCACAAATATTATTATGTATTTATTACTTTATTTTTTTAATAGATCTTTATACGGATGTGTGTTGATTATTATAATAATAAATAATATTAAAAATTAGATGATTGTCTTTATTCATATTTTGTATTTTGTTTTAATATAAAATTATAATTTTTTTTAAATAAAAAATTTTTTTATCTAATCTGTAGTACAAGTTGATTTATCATTATTCCTTATAAAGAGCATATTATATGGGTTGATTGATGATGCTTGTTAGATTATTAAGCACTGTCTATCAACTATATAGGTCACTTAATTTGCAAGCATTCATGTGATAACATGCTTCAGACAACGAAACAGCTAGCTAAGTTGAACCTGTTTAGATACAGACCTGTTTAGATACAGACTTGTTTAGAAACAGACCAGAATTAAACCGAGCTGTTTCTAAACAGACCTGTTTAGATTTTATATTTATTATAAGTAATTATTAAAATTACATCATTAACCATTGACAACTCAATATGAACGGTATAGATAAATTTGGATGTCCTCTTTTCAAAAATTATCAAGATTACATACATCACATAATGAATCAATACTTCGATGTAATGGCGGAAATAATTGCTTCGATGCAAAACAAAGACGAATTGTGAATGTTGGGAAACCTATAAATAAGCAAGATGTTGTGAACTTGGAAAGTCTTGGACAGTGTTTGTCATTAGATGATAAAAAATCATACTTTCACGCAAAAAATAAAAAAAAGGGTAATGTAGCAAGTCCAGAATTTTCAACTGATGCTGTGTGGATTTATACACCCTTATCAATCATGTTATTGATAAAATCAATAACACTACTGAAATATTTAACGAGAGTCTGAAAAAATTAAATGGTTATTTTCAAATATCAATACGTAATACACTACCAACACAATTCAATCAAGACCCAACCACTGATTTTGCATGGTATATATTGGAAAATAATATGAGGGTTCCTTATTTAGATTTCCGATATCTGGAGTGATGCATTATTTAAATATTAAACCGAAATACTCTGAGGGCTTCAAAAACGATACTATTATAGATAAAAATAAACTTAATACATTAAAATCAAACGATTATTTAACGTTTGGTATTCCTAAAAGTTTCATGACTACAAACTCTGATTCCATGTTACTATATGTTGACATTGATATAAAATATAAATTAATAGATAGATAAAAGACGAATTGTTGTGAATGAGTTACATAAACCAGCTCGACGTAATTATCCAAGAAGGCGTGTAATCATTAAGGGACTCAATGATTTATTTCAAGCTGATTTGGTAGAAATGATTCCCTATGCAAGACAAAATACCAACTTAAGTATATTTTGGTGATCATCGATTGCTTCTCCAAATATAGCTGGGCTATGCCACTAAAGTCCAAGAGTGCGGTAGATGTCACTAATGCCATGGAACAGATTATAAAAGACCGAACACACGAAACTGATAATGGTACGGAATTTTATAATGAAAAATTTAAGAGATTGATGAAAGAGTACAACATAAACCATTATTCTGTATATTCAACTAAAAAGGCGTGTATTGTAGAGAGATTTATACGCACACTGAAATCGATGATGTACAAACATTTCAGTTTGTATGGTAATTATAAATGGATAAAAGTATTACCGGAATTGATTAAACAGTACAATAATTCATACCATCGAACGATAAGGATGAAGCCATCACAAGTCAAAACACGAAACGAAAAACGGATTTTAAAAGATTCATACAATCATATTAAGATGGTGGCTCCGAAACAAAAATTTACAGTTGGTGATCATGTAAGGATAAGTAAATTTAGAACGACGTTTGCTCGTGGTTTTCATCCATCATGGACACCAAAAATATTCAACATTCGCGAGGTGAAACTTACAAACCCAAGAACATATTTACTGAAGGACTACAACAACGAAGATATAAAGGGTGGTTTCTATGCCAAAGAATTACAAAAAGTTCACGATCCAAACATTTATTTAGTGGAAAAGGCTAAACGTGGATCTAACGTTAAAGTCAGGTGGTTAGGGTTCGACTCTTTACACGATTCATATATTGACAAAAAAGTCTCCTTTTATAGTGGAACGTTTTTGCGAACATACTTGTAACAAAAAAAAATTTGTCATAGTGGACCGCTTTTGTGAACATATTTGTGTTTTAAAAAACGAAATGTATTTTTTAATATGATGAAAAATAAAAGATAAGAATGTAAAACTATTTATTGTAAAAGTCTATCTATAACATATAAAAACAGAGTTGTATTATAATAATATTTAAAAAATATTTATTTATAAATTATCGAAAATACATTATAATTATTATTCTGAAAAGTGTCTATTGTCATCATCATCATCATCATCATCACCATCATCATCTTTCTTCATAAGATAATTTTCAATCATTTCTTTCACTTGAACATAGTCGGATAACTCGTATGATGTAAATACACTGTAGTAAGATAATTCAAAAATGAATAGTCCTACAATTCCATCTGTTTGTCCATAGTGGATATTTTTTAAAATTCAGTTCCAAATTTGTTTGCCTTCATTGTCTGACGATGGGGAAAATTTCACTTCTAAGCCCATTTGTTTTACCTTATCAATAAGGAAGGAAGTTTAAAGTTTCCGGTCGACCACATTTAATTGCCATATTAACCAATGTTTTAAAATACTTTGTTAACACATTGTTTATAGTACTTAAACTGCAATTATCTTTAATCATATTAACAATACAGTTGTTATCACTATTATGATTACCGAAGTCTTGCATTTTGTATGTTTAAACTAACACTAATTTGTTTTCTACAATAATTCTATCTAACTATCAATTTTTTGACCCCCCCCCACCACTACTCTATCAATTGTTCATGCGCACTACTCTGTCAATTGTTTTGGAGTTACCACTTTGAGGATCATCACAACAACAACAGCAGGATACATTTCTGAAACAACAGCCAAAATTAGATAAATATTAAAAACATAAAAATATAAAATACTTACACTCAACAAATAATGCTATAGTGGCCCCATGGTTGTGTTTCACATGAATTGTGAGTAATGTATCGTTTTTGATCGTATGGTGATAAGCCCACTTTCTGCTGTTTGATGGTATGTAAGCGGTGTCGCTTGGATTGGATGCTTTGCTGAACACGGTAAAAGTTATGGTTCTCAAGCAAACACCGCTTATAGTCCTGAAAAGTAAGTTTTCGGATAGCTTACTTCTTGAGACCCTTGGATCGTTTAGTCTCTTTTTTATTTTGCACCCGAATAGCATACATTTTGCTACGTATTCCGACAAATTCTAGCATAACATCACCATTATTTTCATCGGGCATTAAACCCTTGACTTTCTTATTACGTAATGGTATGCCATAGACGTTGTCGGGTGCATAGTCAGCCGTATCAAAACGATCAATATCCTGTTTCATGACCTCATAGACGTCAGTATTTCTCACGCTATAAATTAGACTATCGGTGTCTTTGTATAATAACTTAACATTTGTGGGGTTGTACCGTTGCGTTGGTACATATAGTTGTAGTGGAAGTCATACACAAGCGTTTTCGATACGTCTAAAATTGTGAAGCCTATGTAGATGTGTTTGTTAAACGTATCTGTGTTTTTTTCATTTCAACAATACTGACGTCATTGTCGAGCACCATCATACTATGCAAATTGGGTTTGGCAATTAATTTCTTCACACCATGTTTTCCATCCAAATTTTTTCGTATGTACACAACCCGATGTTTCCTCAAATTCTCCATGGTTTTACCGAAGATGGCATTAATAATGAGTTTGAATAATGCTTTTTCAAACTCATTGGAGGCGTTCTTGCGCATTTCGGTATTGAAATCAATATATGGTTTCAACCATGCAGATTGATCGAATTGTAACACACGGTGGTATTTTGTTACCTTAACACCGAGTGGTGTATACAGTTTTAGTGCACGACATAGTTGGTCTTATTGTAAAGGGTTGACAGCAGATATTTTTGTTTTGATGCAGGTGGTTTCGTTGTCTCCGGACATGGCGGTAAATCGCTAAAGTAATCATGTAGATGTTGGGGTATTTCAAGGTCTACATCAAAAATGTACCCGCCTGTTGAATCATCTGCAAAATCCTCGATGTTTGGTGTGTCGACCCACTTAAAATTTCCTGTTGGAAGGTATCCACACATTGCTGCACCATATAGGTTCACCACATCATAATACATAAGGTAGACATCTTCTTGAGTTTTATCATACCCCTCTTCCATGTACTTATTGTTTGTCTTAGCATAGCGATTAGAACATTGACTTACACCGCCTCTGATTCCTTTCTCGATAAACAACAAGTTGAAGCAAAAAGAAGTAGCTTACCCTAAATGGGGTTTATAGAAAAGAGGATGAAGTAAATAATGAATATAGTATTCATTATTTCCGGGAATAAATAATTAATGAATTGAATATTCATTAATTAAGGAAATAATACTTAAAGGATTCACAGTTAAGAAATGTGCTAGGCCCACCCATACAGTTTTTGGGGATAATTGTTCTTTTTAAAGCCACCCTGATATTCAAAACCGACAGGTCCAGAGAATAATTGATCGTAACTGGATGGAATGTTTAGTGCCAAAAAGCAAAGGCTTCATACTTTACTTACCGAAATATTACCTTGTATATTTAAATCTCACATCTACAAAACAAAAATACCCAAGAAAGGAAAGAGTTAAATATAATATCATAAGATAATTATAAATTTCAAATGTATTTTATGTAAACCATAATCAGTTACAAAGGTATTTATAAAGTATGCAAATTCAACACATTAAGTGTTTTACTGAATAACAATTTAAAAATTCTAAATCAACTTTAATCTAGATAATTCAAACAAATTTATATTAAATGTTAAGAAAAAGATGCATAATCAAGTAAAATTAAAACCTTTAAAACTGTAAACCCCAAAACCCAATAATTAGATTAAATCAAAAACATACCAGATCATTTTTTTTTTTTTTTTTTAAATACCTCAGCTTGCTCAAATACTTTTTAGAATACGCCACGTGAAAATTAATTAAAAGTTATAAAGTATCTAAGTTCCATTATTGTTACTATTTTGTTTTTAATCAGTTCAGCACGAGATCCGAAGTCGAAAAGAGGACTCCTATCAATATTCAAACAAGTACGTTAGGAATTACTCCGCGCTCTGATCAATCTCCGCATAAGAAATAGATCCATTAATTTATATAACATATTGTGTTCGCAATTTATGTACACTAACTAACATAAATTACGGAACAAAGTCATTAATATCCGTGAACAATTCCAATTTGATATTGGTGTATTTCAACATGGCGCTCCACGTATAACCAGGAAGTGTGTAATAGTGACTGGGATCGAGGCCATAGCTATGAATACAAGTGTTACGGAAATTTTCAAAAATATCCGCAAGTAGTAACACATCAGTTTTCATATACAGGTCTAAATAATCACCTAGTGTATGTAAATTGAATGTGTTCCATACCTGTGTAGCATGGTTATAATCCTCATCCGTTATGTGTTCATCTGTTAACACACTGTAGAACGCCTCCTTTGATGGTAATTTTGTCTCTTGGAGACGTCCCCAGCTACTCCTGTATTCATATGGAAATACACCTTTTCTCGTTAGCAATTGAAATTGTTCATCATTACTGACCTATAAAAAATAAGAAAACAAATTACAACCCTGTATTAAAATTATTTATTTGTTTTCATTTACCTCTTTATGTAAAATGGATTTTTTATCATTATCTAAATATGAGGCCAGATTTTCTAACTTGTCTGCGAGAAATCGGAAGGAATCGATGAATCTTAGTTGAATTTTCGAGACGTGCTTTGTGAAACTGATGTACTTTTCTTTGTTGATGGGCAACACATCAACATGACCGTCGATTTCCGTCAGCAGAGTTTCAATAATAAAATGCGAATCGTATCCACTTAAGTGGTGCATCACAACAGGTATCACCCTTGAATCTTGATAATGCAGATTACAAATTTGGTGTGCTGCTCCACGGTAGATACCTAAAATATATTAATATAAAATTAGATGAAATAAAAAAAAAAATAAATAAATAACTTGCATTACCTTGAATGGTCGCGAACACGTATGGAATTGGATACGAAATCTTTACCACAAATGTGACACTTCTCTGCTGACATAAAATCCAGTTCTTGTTCGACGGTGAGCGGACACATTGGTTCAACGTGTTTTATTTTTTGCTCTAATGAGTACGCTACTTGTTCCAGTTCATGAACAAACCACTTGACACAATCAGCACCACGGTATGCCTTGTAGAATGATTGGTTAGGATCATGAGTACAATGTACATAATACCCCACACTGTAGGGTATATGTTTTTGAATATTTTGTGTATAAGACTCATGATCCGTTTCCATGTGTTCATGGTCCTGTGGTACCAATAGTGCCTCAAAGTCAGCGTACACCATATACTCAACACGTTCTTTGCTGTTGAAATTTTGAATTCAACGAACCGCTCGTCATCAGTTTCAGGCATTCGTACCCGCACCGCTTCTTTTTCACCACAATTTACTGAATGCTGTTAGAGTTTGCCTTCTGTAGCAAAATAGTTGAGGCATCGGTCACATAAATAAATTTTATGCTCGTATTTTGTTACACCCGATCGACACAACTTTGCTAAATTTTTTATCCAGCAAAAGTGGCGACTGTTCCCATTCTCCACTGCCAATAGATGAATTTTCTGCCCCGCAGTGTTCGAACTAACGCGTACAGGAAAAATTTCTAAACCACCAATAAAAGAGATATTGTAACCATACACGTTAATCGATAAATGCGGGTTCATCTGTTCAAATTTATTAATTTGATCTAGAGACATGAGAAACTTTAATCCATCATATTTATAGTGCGGGTACTTAGTTAAACGTTGAGGATTCTTTTCAACCGGAAATAATGCAGACATTATCGACCACAGAAAACAATGTTGGTCTTTATTCTGGACATTAACCACAGCCAATTTATTTTTGATGACTGGTGGTAGTTCACAAAATGTTCCAGCTGTGATCGGAGAGTACTTATTCATGTGGGCTCGAATATGAATAATCATGTCAAGAGCCCAACCGCTATCGCGTTCCTGGAATTCTTCCAATTTTTTCAACAAATAGTTTTTGACATGATCAGTGTACCACTCCTGCATGTCCATTGTCAGATACATTTCCTTGGCCGACGTTATAAAAGTTTTCAAATCCTCCTCTTTGGTGCTGGGCTTAATGAAATTGCCCGTGAACATAATATACACCTGAAATAAAATTCAAGATCTCATTAGACTATTTAAATTATAAATCTTAAATTTAATTTACCTTTAGGGGATGCTTCACTAGCTCACGCCGAACGTGTCGTCGGAACATTGGAAATGCCCGGTTGAAAAACACTATTGGATCTTTATATTCCAAATTTGTAATCATACCAGTCTTCACCCTGCCCTGGTGGTGGGTTTCAATTGTCTTTCAGATTAGATGTCGATTATGTTTTTTGGTGACACCACCACCTTGCTTAACTAAATCAAATCGCAGTCGGTGAAGTTGCCGCTGGTATGATTTACAAAGTCCAATTTTAGCTTCAAGACGCAGAGAATTTTCTTTCTTTAACATCAACATCTTTTTCAATAAGCGGATGTTCTGCTTATTAAGTACCATCCATCGCTCAGCTTCCTCCGCCGTCTTGATGAGTCTCAACGCTCTCTCCACTTTCTTCATCATATCCGTGCTACCACCTTGAGGTACCACGTTTAGCGTCTGCATAACATTTTGTTCGTAGGTGTCCATCTTTCAAAAAAATTGTATTTAAGTTCCACAATAATATTTAAAAAATTTATACACTTACCGCTATATTTTCAAATACTAAACAAAATTTACGTTACCGAACGTATATTTTAACTTACAACACTAAAGTTAACTTACAAATGAGTAATATTTGTTTTTTTATAAAATATATAAACTAAGTTTAGAATAATAAATATATCAAAAACAAAAAAAATAATAATAATAAAAATAAAAATAAAAATAATGTAAAAAATATATGCAGAAAAAACTAACTGAACCAAAGGTGAATTTCAAAAGAGATACTTCAACGTACATCACTTTTTATAGCAATATCCCCCTCCCCCCCCCCACTAAAAAAGTCGTAACTTGATATTTTTATAATCGTAATTCAAACTAATTATTTTTTCCTGGAATTCAGCCATGTTTATACTTGCATAAGGATGACACCATATTTTTCAAGGTCAAATGAATTATTTAAGAATTGCTGACTCTCATAATCATATTCAAAATAATTATTTATTTTTGGAATTCAACAGGATGATGATATCATATTTTCAAGGCTAGATGATATCTATTTCAACATATTCTTGAGAATTGCTGAGTAATAATATTCAAACTAATTATTTTTTCTTGGAATTCATACATGTTCATACTTGCAAATTATTATCTAACACGTGTAAAATTATTTTAAGATCAAAGGCGATTCAAACAAGATTGAACTTGTAACAGGATGATGATATCATATTTTTCAAGATTAGATGTTATCTATTTCAACATATTCTTGAGAATTGATGACTAATGTCAACGTCCCGCCCCCCGTTCACTCTCCGTCAAGCGCCACTATTAGTCAAAGCCAATGACGTCAGCCCCCGTTTATGCTTAGGCAGCCATTCCTCCCCCCCACCACACCTCCCAGACGCCATCTTGATTTTTACAGCGCTACTATTGGTCAATGACGCCCCCCCCTCCAACTTCGCATTCAACCGAGGTTTCCAACATTCACCTAGGTTTGCCC
Source organism: Chrysoperla carnea (assembly GCF_905475395.1). Taxonomy (NCBI): domain Eukaryota; kingdom Metazoa; phylum Arthropoda; class Insecta; order Neuroptera; family Chrysopidae; genus Chrysoperla; species Chrysoperla carnea. The sequence goes on along the minus strand of NC_058342.1, from coordinate 8,409,406 downwards.
TTTTTGGAAAAGTGTACCAATTTTTTTGGGCTGAAAGTGGGCTCGATTATCTCATCTAAAGTCCAATTCTCGCCCCTTTTAAGCCCCACTTCCAAGAAACACACTCCTGTCAGCCACGCCCACCACTTTAAGCCCCACTTCCGCCAAGAAACACACTAACGCTCTGTCAGCCACGCCCACTTTCATGTACCATCCAAGGTTTCCTTCTCAGTAGGTTTGCCTTTTTGTCTACCATCAAAGCGGGGTTACTTGAGGTCAAACTGTGCTGAAACCGCTATGACTATACTACTTACTTAGTAATTAAGGGATGTGTTTTTAAAAGATCCTTTTTGTAATATGATCTTTTGTACAACACTTGTGACCGTCCAGATGTTATAACATTAATATTATTAAAGGTCAACTTTCTCGTAATATTTAAAGGTCAGTTTTCTGAGAAATATTTGAGTATAGCAATATTTAAAATAAACTTTCTAAAATAACTATTCTAATTTATGAAAACTAAGAAATAATTATTTAACAAATGCGTAATATGCACATGTTACTTTATAAAATGGTTTTAAGTATCTAAAAAGAAATATAAGTAATAGAGGATATATAATTCGCGTAAGGCCAGCCTAACAAACATAAACGAAGATACCCGAACTTCATTTACATAATTACGAGCATTAAGGAAGTCAATTTTGAAGTCGCTCTCATTACCCGCGTTCTCTGCTTACCCTAAGTTCACCTAAATAAAAAAATTATACATATCATTAATTTCTCCACCTGCAACTAGCGAAGATGTTTACAACATTTTGCACGTATGTTTGAAATAAAGTGTAGTGTACACCGTGGTGAGTTTTAAGAGAGGGGGCTCGGGTGTTTTTGATATGGTTTTAAGTTTTTCGCGCGCTTTTAAGCTTTTACACAACAACTTGGTGTTTACAATTAATAAAGTAATTAGATTATTTAGGTAATTTTTTATGTTATGAAGCTTGTCCTGGTTAATTTCTTCTGGAAGCATTTACACAATTCTTTTGATTGTTGTTTTTGGTTACTGTGTAAATATGAAATTACAATTTTATGATAATTATTTAAACCAAATTTATTTGTTTATGAATTTGAAAGGTTTTAATATTCACACGTTGACTTAAGAAACTATTTAAAGAATGTCAGGACGAATTTCATAACAATTATGGATAATTGTATATACAATGTGTGTTTGTACCATCTAGATATATAAATATCACTAGTATCAACACATGTATATAATACCTGTCACACCTGTCACTTAGATGCATTGCTTAACGCATGTATTCTGTCATATTAGTGATATTTATATATCTAGATGGTACAAACACACATTATAGCACCATAGAGTTGCGTAATACTATCAATGGGTACGTTCCTAATAATAACCCTGCGATGGGCACATTTCTAACACATTTAAATTGCAATATAACCTCTTATTTCAAAAAAATATGTCCGAAACTGCTAGAGCTTTTTGAGCATGCTTTCAGTATCTATATAAAGTAAACTGGAAACCGACAGGCATTAATTTTAATTCCCGTAATTCATTAGTTTTTGTGCTGAATAAAAAAAAAAGGTTCGTACATCTGTTTAAAAAGTGCCAGATTTACTTTTTTTAAAAACCTTAAATTTCTCAGTTATTTGACGTTAAATACTCCGAATTTCAATCGCCAATAGCTCGGAAAGTAATGACTTAATAGGCATAAATGATAATTTTTGCTTAGAATTCATCCCTCTTTCGATTTTCATAATATATTTTCAACGTATTTTTACAAACCCCTGACCAAAACCACCACTAGGAAAAATATATGCTTTGATCTAGTTCAAAGTTAACCCTTTGCTTGATTCCAAATTCTCATCGAAAGCGGTGCTATAAGTTTTTGTGCAGGCTATACAGCTGTATTTTTCCCCCAACTGCCCTTTCTTGCCACCAGCTCTTTGATTGCCCAATCGAAACCAATACCTGCTTTGACGATGTATAGCGACGAAGGCTACACTTGAAGGGGGGTGTGTGGACTGTATAAAGGAAATGAATTTATATGGAAATGTAAAGGATAATCTTTATTGGTAGTGTAATTAAAACCACGTGATGTTTATTATTATTGTATAAAATAATATTCTTTAATTCACTGTTGTTGATCTAAATTAACACTTTGACAAATTAACACTTTAACAAAATAACACTTTATTTTTTGTAAAAAATATATATAAAAATTATAACAATTTTGATTCATAAAATTCCTTTTATTAATTGTTTCGTTAGCAGCCATTAAACATGTTTTCTTACGGAATTCTGCTAAGCGACTTTTCTCTGTTGTAACGTACTTACAACTAACTTATATATATATACACAAGCAAGTACCTTCAAACCGAACCAAACGAATCAAACACACAGCAAACCTTTGAAGACAGCAGACTCAAGGAAGCGACCCGTTGAACAGTAACCACTGTTCAACGTTCAGTATGCACTGTCCATTGATTCGATATTCTAGTCTGGCCCGCGTTGAAGGATTAGGAATCCTTCAATTAATAAAATTCTTATTATATTCTTTAGTAGTTGACACTGGTAAGGGTGCTAATTTGGTTATAGGTCGCTTATACGTTCCGCTTTGAGTTTTAATCAGAACGACACGCACGTAGCCGTCAGGCCCTGGATATGTTTCTTGTACTCGCCCCAAGGACCACTGTCCTGGAGGTAAGTTATCATCCCTTACGAGTACCAACGCTCCTATCGTAATATTTGGTTTAACATCTGGCCACTTTGGTCTGTTTTGCAATTGAGATAAATAATCCTTAGACCATCTTGAATAAAAATGTTGCTTCATTTGTGTGATTTGACCATAGATCCTCAAGGTGTTGAATTTTTTACTTATTAAATCTTCTTCTGGTAATTGTTGATTATAATCTCCGGTTATAAAATGCATATTACATAAATATGAAAAATCATTGGGATCACTGGACGACCCACATAATGGTCTAGAATTTAAAACTAATTCAATCTGACTTAATAGAGTTGAAAATTGTTCAAAAGTAAGATGACTGTTATGGGTGATTCGATTTAAATGAAACTTGACTGATTTAACCGATACCACCCACAACCCTCCCCAATGAGGACTGTTGGGTGGAATAAATATCCAAGTTATTTGTTTCGACGTGCTATTTTCATCTAAGGCTTTTGAATGATTTTTATCTTTTAGTAGCTGATACAATTTATTTAATTGATTACTAGCACCTTGGAAATTAGTTCCATTGTCGCTAAATATTAAAGATGGAGTACCTCTACGGGCTGTAAAGCGAGTTAGTGCTGCCATAAATGCATTAGTGGAAAGTCTGAAACTAATTGCAGATGTACTGTTTTTGACGCCATACAAACGAATACTGCTATGTATCCCTTTGTGGTTACAGGTTTTCTTAGCGTTGATTGTTTAATAATTATTGGACCACAATAATCAATTCCGACACTTTGAAAAATGCGAGTAGGTATTACCCGTTCTTCCGGTAGATTTGCCATCAATTGTTGTATTCTGACATTTTTGAACCTAGAACACTTAACACAGTTAAGTATTATTTGTTTTATCTCTCTTTTTGCATTTATCGGTCAATATTTCTTTCTAGCGTTTGACATAACCGTTTGGTTTCCCGCGTGTAATAATATTTCGTGATGATATCGCAAGATTAATCGAGTTACGTGGTGTTTTGACGGTAGTAAAAGAGGATGTTTTTGTGTAAACGGTATTTTTGCGTTTTCCAGCCTACCGTCTACCCGTACTAAACCATTTTCATCTAGAAATGGATTCAGTTGTTTGATGGTATTGCTTTTTAAACAATTTAGATTACCGTATTTTTTCAATGTTTAAATTTCCGTGTTGAAACCGTCTAATTGAATTAAACTAATAACGAAATTATGCGCCTTTTCCAATTCTGTTAAGTACAGGTTGAGTAATTATTCAACTTTTTCTTTGCTTTTAAAGTTTCTATGAATCGGAAGCAATCCGCGAAGGTACGTCTAAGTTTATTCAATTTGAGAAACGATTGAATGTTAAATTCCATTTGTTTTCTACATTCGCACATGTAGCAACTTTTGTTGTTCTGGTAAGTTTTTTAGTTTATTCTTTATTTACAGGCCATTCTGTCTGTTCTGAACCTAACCAGTATGGACCGTGCCACCATGAGCTTAATGCAAATATTGCCAACACCTCGTGTTATTATATCGGCTGAGTTTTCTGCTGAAGATACGTGTCTCCACTCAGCATTAAGCGTTAATTCCTGTATTTCTGAAACTCGATGCGAAACAAACGTGTTCCATTTATTACTGGGGGAATTAATCCATGATTAAACTATTTTTGAATCTATCCATAAATGTATGCTATTTATAGCAATAGTTGTTAGAATTTTGGATATTTTATTTACAAGACGAGATAATAAAACAGCACCGCATAATTCTAGCCGTGGTAATGATATAACCTTTAGTGGTGCGACTCGCGATTTGGAGCATATTGAGTTTGTATTAATTTGTCCATTTGAATATTTTATACGAAGGTATATCTCCGTATGCTTGCTGACTAGCATCACAGAACCCATGTAGTTGTATACACTTTGGTTTTAACTCGAGCAAAAGCGACCGTTTAATGGTTAACCCTTTTAGTTCAGGAAGTTGTTTCTTAAACTCCTGCCAAGATAATAATATTTCAGGTGGTATTGGATCATCCAAATTAAATTTTTCTAACCAAAGTTTTTGCATTAGAAGTTTAGCTTTAATTGTTACTGGAGTGATCAAACCTAGTGGATCGAAGATCTGTGCGATACCCGATAAAACTTGTATTTTGGAATTTCCCAAGTTTTGTATTTCGTCCGTTATAGTGAGCGAAAAAACATCTGTGTCAGAATTCCAAATTATTCCTAGTGTTTTCGATATTGAACTACAGTTAGACAGTTCATTAAAAGTCGGGACCGATTCGTTTGATTGGTAATCAGTATCTAGTGATTTGAAATTAGATTTCCATTTATGCAGTTGAAATCCACCTTTTTTAAGAGTTCAATTAATTGTCCATGTAATTCCTTAAGTGATTCTATTGAATGACTTCCAAATAATATGTCATCCAGGTAAGTGTCTCGTTTTAGTAATAATGACGCTGGCGGATAGTTTAGTGCTTCATCTTCTGCTAGTTGAAAGAGACATCTTTGAGCAAGATATGGTGCACAAGTAGTGCCATATGTAACAGTTGTTAACTGAAGAGTTTGTATTGGCTCTTCTGGGGTATTACGCCATAATATTTTTTGAAGAGCTTGATGATTTTTTTGGACCTTTATCTGTCTAAACATTTTCACTATATCGCAAGTCATCACGTATTGATGAGTACGAAATCTTAGAATTATGTCGAATAATTCACTTTGTTTGGGGGGTCCTAGTAAAAGGATATCGTTCAGAGATTTGCCGCTTGTAGTGGACATAGACGCATTAAATACTACTCGTAAAGGAGTTGTACTATTTTCCGGTTTTATTACCGCATGATGTGGTAAATAATATTCACTGTCAGGTGTGAATTCTAATTGTTGGTTCCGTTCTACTTGAACAGTATGTCCAAGAGATAAATACGTGTCGATAAACGATTTGTATTCGAAGAAATATTCTGGATGTTGTTTAAATCTTTGTTCCAGAACGCGAAATTGAGCTAAAGCTTTGTTGTATGAATTGCCAAGACAGCATTCATAATTTGAGACTAGAGGTAATTCTACGTGATATCTACCATTAGAATCTCGTATTGTGGTTTCTGTAAATGTACGTTCACATTGTTTTTCTTCAGCACTTAATGGGGGTTTTTCGGAAAATTCTTCCAATTGCCAAAACCGTGCAATGGGGTCTGTTAAATCGGATTGTATAGCCAAATTAACTGTACCTACACTCGTTCTAGTATTAAGTGGAATGCTTCCAGATATAACCCAACCGAAATGTGTGTTTTGCATCGCGGGTAAGTTAGATCCTAATTTCACAAATCCATTTCGTAATATGGTGCAGATATGTCAGAGAACATATCTGCACCTATAAGTAGGTCTATAACACCCGGTTCATTAAAACTGGTATCTGCTAAATGAAGATCTACTGGGATTGATCAGTTTTCAACATTTATTTTTGTGTGTGGTAGTTCACAAGTAATTTTGTCTAATACTGAAAATTGCAATTTCTGTTTGAAATTCGTTAAACGTGAAGCTACACAAATGGTTACTGCCTTTGTAACTGTTTTTTGCGATTTCGAGATTCCCAACACCGTTGTGTTTTGAGAATACGCCTTTAATTTTAATTTGTCTGCAAGCGCGGAACTAACAAAGTTGAGCTCGCTGCCACTATCTAATAGTGCTCTTCATTTTATAAATTTGCCTTGATTATTCATTACCAAAATCTGAGCTGTACATAACAAAACCTGTGATGGTTGTTTATGACTAGATAAAGATGCCTTTACTTTATCTTCCGTTTTTTCCACTGGCGTGATTGGGATTTTATCTACTGATTCACCATGTAATTCCGGAGTGGAATCTGTCAGATGCAATAATGAATGATGCTTTTGATTGCAAGTTCTACACGAAGTAGAGGTGCACTTACGGTAAGAGTGCGAGTATCCTAAGCAATTGAAACAAAGATTCAATTTCTTCACGGTTTTCTGTCTTATCATATACAGATGATCTGAAAAATCCAGGACAATTTCTAATTGTATGATCCTTTGAACATACAGGACATTTTTTAACCCTGGGTTGGTTTTTATTCGCCTTTACAAAGTGCGAACTTCTATTTGTTTTCGTAACATTAGAATCGGACGAAAATTCTAGCGCGTTACATCTATGTTCTAAATATGTAAAATATTCATCTAATGTTGGTAGATCTGAACTAGATCTTTGTAATTCCCAAGCCCTTCTTGTTTGTATATCGACCTTCTGATTCAGCAAAAAAATAATCAAAACATCCCAATTTTCTGTTTCAAGATTTAATGCTTTAAGAGAATTTATGTGTTGCCTAACTCTAATAATTAATTCACGCAATGCTACTACTGTTCCTTTTGTAGGTGAAGGAGACATATCTAGAATTGCCTTTAAATGTGAATTGACTATCAAATAATTATTTTCAAACCGATTTTGAAGGAGATCCCATGCAATTTGATAATTGTCAGCCGTTAAACTTAACGTATTTATTAGCTGCATTGAATCTAAAGTATGATTTTTATCTATTAATGAGCTAAATAGATCCTTAAACGAATTCCATGAATGATAATCGCCATTAAAACTTGGTAGATCCAATATTGGTAATCTAATGTTAGATGTACAAACATCATCCTTCACAACTGTTGTGATTTCATTAGAGGGTATGGGGTCCTTTTTGAAGGACTTAGCTTTCGCTAACGATTTATAATAGGTTGGTTCAACATTTAACCTATCGTAATTTAACCTATCGAGGGAATACGTATCGTAATCAATTTCCTCAAGCTGCATTTGACAGTCATCGTACTTCTGAAAATAAATTTCTAATTGTGAAGATCGAACAATTAATTCTTGTGAGTTTGAATCATCATCAAAATTTTCAATAAAATTTGTTAATCGGGTAATACTGCCCTTTATGGATGTTCGCTTTTTGATTAATAATTTTTTATCCATTTTGACTAATTAATTTACAATGAATTAATTCTTTGATAAGATGAGAATTTTCAAAAAACAATTAAAATGTTTTTCAAAAAACGAACAAAATTTAATATAATTACTATATACTGTGTTTAATAAACTGCAAATTCGAATGTTATCTACCTGAAAGTCTATTAAAATAAAAACGCTGGATATTATTTGAATCAGTTTATTGTTTATCATTCATTGACTGCTTTATCATTATTCTGATTAACAAATTAAATATATATATATATATATATATATATATATATATATATATATATATATATATATATATATATATATATATATATATATATATATAAGATCACTACTATTTTAAATTAATTGAAAATTCTAAATTTTGAAACTATTTTTATATTCAAAAAAAATTATTAGTAAATTAAATGTTGAAAATTCTAAATTTTGAAACTATTTTTATATTCAAAAAAATAAGTAGTAAATTAAATGTCAATTAAAATTAAATTCACTATATTATTCACCTGAGGTATGTTTTGTTGATAATTGTGGAGTGATGAATGGGTGATTGTTGATGTTGAATATATGTCGTTTGTATGTTGAATGCGTGTTGCTAATGGATGACTATGATTGCCACGTGTTGCCGAAAATATGTTTTCTAACTGTTGAAATTGATGATCAACCGCCATTAATTGCATGGAAAGTTGCGCATTAAATTATATGGACTTAAATTCGTTGTAATGATATGTTGTATCAAATGTTGCCGAAGATATTTGCTAACTCTTGAAATTGATGATCAATGGCCGCCATTAATTGTATGTAAAATTATACGGTGAATTAATTATGTGCGTGTCACTTAGTTGTATTGATGTATGTATTCACTAACACTGCTATGTTGAATTAGTATGCACTGCCTGGTGCTTATAACTGTATACTGCATGGTGTGAGTTTATATTCAGTACTTGTGATGTTTCGCCTTAGACTTATGTGTGAAGACTGCTCGATCCTCACTATAATGCCGTTCACAGTTTGTTCTCGATACGATTTCGGTCTGGTAAAGTCGTATCATGTTCACATTTTACAATCTGACTCAGTTCACGATTCAGTCTTGAATTGTCAATAATCAAAGTCGGATGTATTTGGCTCGTAGATAATTAATAATATTAGAATATTTGCAGTGAAAAATGTCATTGAACTTTTCGATTGAAGAATTAGCGATTATAGCTCTTCTTCTTGATGAAGAAGATAATATTATCAAGACAAGAAGAAAACATAAAGCCATGAGAAGAATGTGGGTGCATCCAAGTTTATTGCAACGAAAAAAAGAAGGAGAATATTACACTCTCTATCCCCATTTAATTAATGATGAAGAAAAATTCTTACAGTATTGTCGAATGGATTGGACTACGTTTGAAATGATTTTGAAGAAAATCACAGTAAAAATAGAAAAAAAAACTCAAGATTTCGAGAGGCGATTTCTCCACGAGAAAAACTTATTGTATGTTTGAGGTAAGTGTCATTTATTAAAATTAAAGTGAAATAAAAAATACTTGAAAACTATTAATTATTTATTCATTGTTATTATATAATCAACAAAATATTCTGTTACATTTGTAAAGGTAAATTCTCAATATCGATTCCACTTAATTTTTTTTAATTATTTTTTGTTTGATACGATTCTTCAACCCCCTGATATTGTCGTACTGTCGATGAATATTGTGCTTGCAAGTTATTTTCAGCAAAATGATACGATTGAGAATCAACTGGCTGTTCTTGTATATAAATTACTGGCAGATGTACTTGATGATTGATGAACTGAATGGTTACTATCATGGACTGATACAGCTTCCTCGTTATCATTACTCTGTCTTAATGAAGTCCCTTGCACAATCACATCCTCACTATTTTCGGAACCAATATTTTCCTTGTCAATTTCTTTATCCATAATAGAAGTCATTCGTGGTCTATCAACAGTAAGATAATCATTGAGAAATTGCATTTGATCACAGTATCGCCATTTACAAATTTTTGTAGCGGCTTGGCCACTTTTTGTTTTTAATTTTGCAAGATACTTTCTGTATTGAGCTCGTAGAGATTCCCATCGTATCTTTGCTCCTGTAATGGAATATATTAAATTAATTAAAAACTTTTAAAAAATATGAAGTATCTACGTGATGAAAATATCAGAATTTTACTATACTATACAACAATTATTATTATTTTTTTTCTTTCCAGATTTTTGGCTACAGGCGACTCTTATAAAACAATAGCTTTTAGCTACCGTCTTGGACATTCAACAGTACAAAATATTGTTATCGAAGTATGTACAGCAATAAATGAAACTTTAATGACAGAATTTATTCCTATGCCTTCTCGAGAAAAATGGTTGCAAATATCTAATGGCATGTGGAATATGTGGAACTTTCCTAATTGCTTAGGAGCTATAGACGGAAAACATGTCGTAATAGAAGCTCCATCCCATAGCGGATCTTTATATTTTAATTATAAGAAAACATTCTCTATAGTACTGTTGGCATTAGTAGATTCTAATTACAACTTTATTGCTGTGGATATTGGGTCTTATGGGAAAAATAGCGATGGAGGTATTTTGGCCAATTCAGCCCTTGGAAGAGGATTGGAAAATGGAACACTGAATATTCCTGAAAGCTCTCCACTTCCAGGAACAAACATCTTGGCTCCATATGTAATTTTGGGAGATGAAGCTTTTCCTCTAAAAACATATATGATGCGGCCTTACCCAAGATCAAATATTGAAGACGATGAAACAAAAATATTTAATTATCGGTTATGTCGAGGAAGACGAGTGGTTGAATGTGCATTTGGTATTTTATCACAAACTTTTAGAATATATTGTAGACGAATCAAAGCTGATCCTAAAAATGCAACTTGTATAATATTAACAACATGTATTTTACATAATATTATCAGAAATACCAGAACTATCAACATAGAAAGTTATTCAGACTGTGCCAATAATAGCAATAACAATATGCAGAATTTAAGAAGACAAGGCGGAAATGCGCAGAGAGAGGCATTTGAAACAAGAGAAATTTTTAAGAATTTTTTTAATTCTGTAGAAGGCTCAGTCCCATGGCAGAGAAATATTATAGGCTGATACAGATGGGAAAAAAAAATCGAAATTTTTATAATTATCATTTTTAAGTAAACTTACCGTTCAGCTCTAATATTTTTTCAATTTCAGCCCACATTGTCTTTTTATAATTATTATCACTATAATGAGGCGATTCCAAATCGTATAAACCCGGTTTGCTCTTAACTAGTTCAATAAGTAATTCATCTGAAAAAATATATATGTTCTTAATAAAAATAACAATAATTTATTTAATTTACGTCATTTACAATTGTACTATAGATTCAATTAAGTAATATTCTGCTATTTCTTCCATAAAGTTGTAATGGGATACATAATAAATATCATTTTTAAAAAATCAACTATTTATATATAATTACCTTTTTCGAAAGTCCACATTTGTTTAGTCATTTTTATCACTTAGGATTACTTTAACTACAATATAATTCAAATAGAATTAAAATTTAATTAAAAGTAAAATATACTTGAAGTATTGAAGTTAATTACATTTGATGTACTAATCGCTTCAGCGGGTAATAGCTGATTGAACCCGAAATATTCTTTATATTGTGTGAATAGTGTGATAGTGTGAATATTCTTTATAAGAATATTCACACTATCGGTACATGTCGTGAAAAGTTCGATCTCGCTCAAACAAAATATTCTTCGAACCTGATCGTGATTGGACTGGGATTCGAGCGAAACTTGACTGTTGCGGATAGTATGAATGTACACATATATTTTTTACTTTATAATATTTTATCAAACCGAGATTGAACCGAGAACGAACTGTGAACGGCATTATAGTGAGGATCGAGCCTTAATGTAAACATGATTGGGTTATGGTCTGATGTCAGTTCTGTGTGTGTTGTAAGTTTAGTTATTTTGTTTACGTTTTTGTTTATGACGATGTCAATGTACGTTGGTGTTGCGTTGTTGTGACGGAAGTGCGTAGGCTCTTCTGTGTGTAGTACGATCATGTTTTTGTCTGTTATGTGTTTGTATAAAGTACGTCCGTTTGTGTTTGTTATGTGGTTTTTCCAGGTATGATGTCGCGCGTTCAAGTCTCCTATTATCAGTGTTTTAGTTCCTATGTCGGTCAGTGTCTTTAGGTCAAGGTCCGTGAATATGTTGCGTGGGTTGTTGTACGCTGCAACAATAAAAATGTTATTTATTAATTTGATGGCAAGGTGTTCAATAGATGCTCTATTTTGAACATCAACTGTTTGATATGGGATGTTGTTTTTTATTAGTATAGCCACACCACCTCCATGTGCAGTGCGATCCCTTCTCAAAACGTTAAAATTTTTTATTTTTATTTTTGTGTCCGGTGTCAGTTTTGTCTCGTTTATTGTCATAATGTGTATGTTGTGTTTTTCGATGTAATGTCTAAGTTCTTGGACGTTATGCCTTAGACCGCACGCATTCCATGATCCAATGTTTATGGACATTGGGCAAACTTATCACGAAGAAAATTATTGAATGTGATGAACTTTTCCAGTTCGCTTTTGCAGTTTCTTAGGGCTGTGTTTAATTGCTTTACAAGTTCCAGCATTTGTTCGATGTTTATTAAGTTGTTGAGGTTTTGGATTTCTGCTGTCAATTCGTTTAGGTTGCCCATAGGGTTTTGTATGTTTTGACGCGGTTGTTGTGGTTGAATGTTTTGTTGTATTGGTGTAGTTTGTGCCGGTTGTGTTGATTGGAAGTGCATGTTTTTGTTCCAGGGATTTGTTGTTGGAGGAGGAGCTGGGACGTATTTCACTCTTTTCATTTCCAGTTTTTTAATATATACTGGGCATTCTTTGTGGAATGCTAAGTGTTTACCCTGGCAGTTAACACATTTAATATTCTTGGTGGTTGTCGGGTCCTCTTTGCGCACTTTGTCGCATTCTCTGGTCCAGTGACCTTCTGCGCATTTGAGGCAATGTGGAGCCGCGCGGCAGTGGGTTGTACTATGGCCCCAGGACTGGCACCGCCTACATTGGATAATTTCGGGCGTGTTGTACCGCTTTTCCCAGGATATTTTTGTCCTGTTCACATATTGTACGTTTTTGTTTAGGTATTTGAGGTTAATCGTGCTGTCACAAATTACCAGGAAGAGTCCTTTTTTGGTGTTTTTTAGTTTGTAAACCTTTTCGACATTTAGTTTATATTTGTCTTCAAGGTCTTCGATAATTTCTTCCGTGTCTGTGCTGTTGTCTAGCCCTCTTAGGATAAAGGCGTGTTTTCTGTCCGCTTTTGGGGTGTATGTGTGGTATTCTACTTTGTTTTCGTTAAAAATTTATATGTACTTTTTATATTCTTCATGATCATATAAGTATAGGTTTGTATTGTTTGCGGTATATTTAATATGAAATCCTTTATTTATCTCATTCTCTACTGATTTTACGTAGGTTTTGTAATCGGTAGTTTTGCCGCGTATTACAATTGGTGGTGGTTTTTTTAATTTGTTTTGACCCAGTTCGATTGAGTCATTGTCATCGTCTTCTTCATTTTCGTCAGTTCCTAGTGGCGCAAATCGATTTTTTAATGGTATTGTTGGGGGTTTTGGTAGGGTCTTGCCGGTTCCCCTTGAGGTCGATGGCTTGACAAACATTGAACTCAGATCCATGTTTTTGGGCGTATTGTCATCAACGATCATTTCAGTTGTCGTTGATGGATTATTGTTCGTAACATTCCCTTGACTTAGTTTATTGTGTACTGTACCTTTATTATTCGTGTCTTTTTCACTGTCGTTAGTTTTAGTTTCACACTTTTTTGCGTTCAAATCACTGTTTGTTGTGTCTTTTTCACTGTTTAATGTAATCACTTCATTGTTTATTGTGTCCGTATCACTGTTAAATGTGTCTTTTTTCACTATATTTTCTACATTTTCGTGGTTTATTTCACAAGTATCTTGTATATTAAGTACTAGCACTTTATTTTTTGTTTCGGATGAGCTTTGCCCATCTTTATTAAGGCGTTTTAAGCCACGAGGCTTAGGCTTCATGCACTGACTTGATTTTGTTTTTTTGTTTGTTAAAAATTTGCATATAACAAAAAAATAAAATTTTGTTATGTAAGTCTGTAAGTTAGTTGTAGTCACAACGATGTGTTCACTACAGCTGTTGTACAGAGAATGGACGAGAACCAGTGTTTTTAACATAGTATGGTCGTTGACAATTTGTTACAAGTATATATCGAATCATATATAATTTTATCCAATGATAAAAAAAAAGTTTATATGAATTATGAAAAATATGTAAATATTTTTTAATATGTTTGATAATATGTATTTATTGAATAATAAATAGTAATTTTTATAATAAATATGATAATTTTCATTTTTAAGAGAAAAAATTTTTTTTTGGTTCAAAATCAAAGATTTTTGGCTGAAAAAATTTTTTTTCAAAAATTTCAATATATCTTTACGTTTCATGACATTTTAAGTCATTTAAACACAACTTACATTTTTGAGTTTGAAACAAGGAATTTTTTCTCTTTAAGTACTATATATGATGGTGTACTATTAATATCACAAGTTATGACTTATAATTTATATGTATATAGTGACACATATTATTACTGTACCATACGAATAGAGTGTCTTAATAGATTTTATACATATATTTATTGTGATTTTTAATAGTATTATTTATAATAAATTGAATATATTGTATATATGTCATATGTTGTATAGAGTATGCTTATCGGTAGTAAAATGATAATATGAGTTTGAAACTGTGAATAAAATGTATTTTAGCTATATAAGCTATATAAATGTATTTAAATTTTATTTTAAGATATAAATTTTATTTTTAGATATTAAAATAGTTTAATGTCTTTGAGATATATATAGTATAGTATATGTCAGTAATAATAATTTGAGTTTGAAGCAACGGGTTTTATGTCTTTAATATATATAATAGAAGTGTATGTCAGTAATAATAATTTGAGTTTGAAGCAACGGGTTTTATATCTTTGAGATATATAATAGAAGTGTATGTCAGTAATAATAATTTGAGTTTGAAGCAACGGGTTTTATATCTTTAATATATATAATAGAAGTGTATGTCAGTAATAATAATTTGAGTTTGAAGCAACGGGTTTTATATCTTTAATATATATAATAGAAGTGTATGTCAGTAATAATAATTTGAGTTTGAAGCAACGGGTTTTATATTTTTGAGATATATAATAGAAGTGTCTCAAATTTGAGAGCGCTCGTCTTGTGCTTGGGGCGGCACAGCGGGTTGTTCTCTACGGGGCACTCAGGGTGTGTCGGACGGTCTCGACCGAGGCCCTTCAGGTGCTCGGTGGGATGCTTCCCTGGGACCTCGAAGTATTGAGGAGGGCAGGCCTCTTCAAACCTAGAAGGGGTTACCGCTTTGGGGAGCTTAATTTGCTCTCGAATGAAGAAGTTGAGGAGTTGAGTAGGGCCGAACTCCAAACTCTCATCAATGAGAGGGCGGTTGTTCGGTGGCAGGAGAGGTGGTGCCAGACGGGGAGGGGCCTTGTGACGTTCCGGTTTATTCCGGATGTCAGGGACATAAATCGGTGGCGCGATTGGACGTTTTCCCTCTAGGAGGGTTTCCTCCTAACGGGACACGGACGACTTTGCGGCCACCTCTTTGTTAGGGGTTTGGTGGACAATCCAGGTTGCTACTGCGGTGCTGAATGTGAGGATGCAGCGCACTTTTTGTGCGATTGCGGAGCATACGACCGCTTCCGGAACCTGGATGACATGTCCATTTACTGGGAAGGGGGTTCTTGGCAGTTCGAGAGGGTCCTGGCTACCACAAGTAGCCGCAAGTGCTTCAGGGAGTTTGTGCACAGGGCTTTTGCCCTACGCACTCGATGGCTCGCTGGAGCGCAACAAGGCGAAGAGGTAGCTGTTGGAAATTAGTGGTGCATGTATGACTGTTCCTGTCCGACTGGACGAGTTGCAGTCCAAATTGGTGATGTTCCTGTGCTGTTTTCTTTGTGTTGTCGTGTCTCTTGTCAGAAGACACGACATTTTTTGTAGTTACAGGTGATGGCGCTGTTTCGGGGCGTGACGTCGGGGGGACCCGGCGACCACACCCCACAATGATTTTATCCTAGCTGGTTAGCTGATTTTTAGACTGGCAGAGGTTTCCTGCTGCCAGTTGTTTTCTGTTGTGGCGTTAGTCCGACAATGTTCCCATTGTCGGACCCTTATTTGTTTCTTCCTTTTCTTCTTCACCAGGGGCCATCTTTGAATCTATCTGGGGCGGGATAGAGTCATTGCGGGTCAGGCTTCACCTGGTCCTTATGTGGGAGGGACTCGGCTTCACCTGGATTTTAAACTTGTTAAAATGTCATGTGTATGCCTGGCTGGTGTTTGTAAGAACGCTGGCCTGGCCTGGACATGCCAAGTAGTCACTAATGACATAACAAGGCATGTTTCAGGGACAACGCCGAACCCAGGCGGTTAATTGGGTACCATGGGTCACTTGCGTCCAAGCCCCATACACAGGGTGTTTCCACCTGCCTGTGTGTGTGCAAGTGAAATGAGGACGGACTCGTGGGGGCAGTGTGTTAGAGCTTACATCGCAAGCTAGAGGGGGTAGCGCAGGCCTGCTGAGACCTTCAGTTGAGGAAGCACTCCTGCCTACCTTGTATCGGCGGGTGAGCAGCGTCTGGCTTTGGCCTCTGCTCGGGTGGGGACCTGCAGAGTCCCAAGCGTTTTAGGTAGTGCGCGCTCTTCACCAAAGGGCTTCCCTAGGCTTACACCCGTCCCCATGGGGGGCGTGAGGGTTAGGCTTAAATAGCAGGTACCTCACGTAAAATTTTGTTTCTTCAATGTCCCTATCTACT
This sequence comes from Chrysoperla carnea, assembly GCF_905475395.1. Taxonomy (NCBI): domain Eukaryota; kingdom Metazoa; phylum Arthropoda; class Insecta; order Neuroptera; family Chrysopidae; genus Chrysoperla; species Chrysoperla carnea. Next base: position 8,392,842 of record NC_058342.1, on the reverse strand, counting down.
ATCTAGCGAAACCACTGCCAAGGGAACGGGCTTGGAAAAATTTGCGGGGAAAGAAGACCCTGTTGAGCTTAGCTTGACTCTAGTCTGGCATTGTAAGGAGACATGAGAGGTGTAGCATAAGTGGGAGATATATATTTCATTTTTGGATATATATCGTAGGTGAAATACCACTACTTTCATCGTTTCTTTACTTACTCGGTAAGGCGGAGCGCATGCTTTGTTAATCCTTTAACGGATTTTCAAATGTCATGGTGTTCTTGAACCAAGCGTATAAGAGTGATGTTAATATATATTTTTTTAATATATATTGTTACTTTTCTATATTATTTTTAATTTTATAGTGAGTGATTTATAATTTTAATTTTATTAATTACACATCAATATAATATACTCCAGCGTGATCCGATTCGAGGACACTGCCAGGCGGGGAGTTTGACTGGGGCAGTACCTCTGCCAAAGAATAACGCAGGTGTCCTAAGGCCAGCTCAGCGAGGACAGAAACCTCGCGTAGAGCAAAAGGGCAAAAGCTGGCTTGATCCCGATGTTCAGTATGCATAGGGACTGCGAAAGCACGGCCTATCGATCCTTTTGGCTTGAAGAGTTTTCAGTAAGAGGTGTCAGAAAAGTTACCACGGGGATAACTGGCTTGTGGCGGCCAAGCGTTCATAGCGACGTCGCTTTTTGATCCTTCGATGTCGGCTCTTCCTATCATTGCGAAGCAAAATTCAAAGCGTCGGATTGTTCACCCGCCAATAGGGAACGTGAGCTGGGTTTAGACCGTCGTGAGACAGGTTAGTTTTACCCTACTGATGACTTGTCGTTGCGATAGTAATCCTGCTCAGTACGAGAGGAACCGCAGGTTCGGACATTTGGTTCATGCACTTGGTCGAGCGGCCAATGGTGCGAAGCTACCATCCGTTGGATTATGCCTGAACGCCTCTAAGGCCGTATCCTGTCTAGTCAAAGTTGGCAACGATATATATTAGGAGTTTATAATATCAGTCGAAAGGCTCAAATCAATGTGATTTTATTAGGTAATAAATTTATTTTTAATATTTATTATCGCACGAGCCCTTATATTTGCCGTGTATGATTATAGAATGACGGCCAAATAGCATGTTGCTATGTTCATTCAATCATTAACGGTCGATTATGGGTCAATTTTTTTATTATATATTCGACGTCAGAACTCGGAATCGTTTGTAGACGACTTACCTACCTAGCAGGGTGTTGTACTCGGTAGAGCAGTTTCCACGCTGCGATCTGTTGAGACTCAGCCCTTAGTTGGGGATTCGTATATTTCATTTAGAAATAAATGAAATATCGAGATTACCCCAACAAATAAAATGAAAAATTTGTTTATTCCCTTTTGTAACAAAAAAAAGTCGAGCGAAAAAAGAAATAATTATTATTATGTTAAATTTTTTTGAAAATAAAGAGAATGTATTTTTTACATTCTCAAATAATAAACTATATATGTATTTATTTATAACTTATATAAAAATTTTTATATACAGGGAATGTATTTTTTTACATTTTCCTGTAATACAAAAGGGGGAGGGACTTTTTTTCAAATTTTTTAAAATAACTTTTATATTGCCTTCACTGTGAAGGCTTTTTTTTCAATTTTTCTAAGTTATTTATTAATTAATTAATATTAAGCCTCTAAAATAAGAGGCTTTTTTTATGAATAAAAATTAAAATATACTAAATATAACTGAATGATATTTATAATAAATGCTATCGAAAATATTTGACCTTATCGATATTTATAATAAATCCTACCGAAAATATTTGAATTTATAGATATTTATAATAAATACTACAGAAAATAATCAAAGTTATTAATATTTATAATAAATTCTAACGATAATAAAAAAAAAAAAATATTAAAGACAACAACACAGTGATTTCCCAAAAAGTCTCCTATGTCGGTACTAATACTGCCTGATATTACTTAACTTTGGTGATCGGATGAGAACCAATTCAATTCAATTCAAAACATTCTTTATTTAAAATATAAAAATACAGTAAAAATTACAATAAATAGTTTGGCTTGCGCCGCTTAAGTATGTAAATTTTGTACATTGATTATTTTGTTTAAGATTTCTAGCACGAATCGTGCTTCAGCCCTTAATTATTTATTTTTACAGTTGTAAGCGTAAGTGTGTTTTGTTTTATTCAAACTTAAAATATATTAACTGTTTAACATTACTTGTATTTTTAAGATAACTTTACAGGAAAATATACAAAAACCTGTTTTACATATTACCCTAAAGTTGGTTTGTATCCTTTAGCTTTATATTTCTGTTATAAAACAGAAATAAAATTGAAAAAAGTAAATAAAAATAAAAATAAAAATTTTTGTTGACCGTGTGTAGATTTGAACACTGGCCATCCAAACGGAAGGCGAGTGCTCTCACCACACATCTGGCCGAGCTTGTAATGTAAATCGTCAATTTGCCTTCTTGTCGGATTTTTGTATGTTTTTATTCTGTTTGTTATTGTTTTATTGTCAACTGACAGTTTGTACTATTTTTGTGTGTGCATAGTTTATATAACTTTTATTTAAAAATTTATCGATTTCTAAGTGTGTAGTAGGAGATTATGTGAAAGGGTCGGAAAGACCACTGCAAATTAGTTTGTGTTTTTGTAGAGTAAGTGAGTTTGCTTCCTTCAAAATGTTACATGTCAATTTGCTATTTTTAATTCTATTTTTGTAAAAATTATATGATATTTTGTCTATGTAATTATTGAGTGTGCTTATATTCGTTAATTTGTGTAGTACATTTACCTTAGCATATCTGTCCATATTTAATATTAATCTAAGGCATTTGTTCTGTATTCTTTGCAGCTTCAGTCTGCAAGTGTTGGAGGTGTTTCGCCAGACTGGTGCTGCGTAGGTAATTATGGGCCTTATTATCGCGGTGTACAACAGTTTTTTGTTTTTTGTGGTGAGTTTACTATTTTTATTTAGTAAAGGGTAGAGCATTCGTATTGCTGCGTTTCCCTTTTTTAGAAGGTGTTCAACATGCTTCACAAATGCCATTCCTCTGTCCATGTATACACCTAGGTATTTGACTGCGGACTTCGTTGGGGTGATCCTTTGATCGTTCACTCTTAGTTTTTCTGTTATTTTGGTGTTAGTAAACTTTTTTGTGTAGATAATGTGTTCCGTTTTGGAATTATTTATTTGTATTTTCCAATCTTTAGCGAAAGCAATTATCATATTTAGGTGTATTTGTAGCTGTTTTGTGGCGACTTGAGCATTATGCGAGTGTGCATAGATCGCTGTGTCGTCTGCATACACTGCTAATTTCGTTTTTGCGAACGAAGGAATTTCATTTATGAATATGTTAAACAGCTTCGGCCCGAGCACGCTTCCTTGTGGGACACAAGAGGTTGGGTGCTTTACTGATGATGTTGCTTGAGAGATTTTGACATAAAAGTCCCTGTTTTTGAGGTAATTACCAATCAGTCTAATTAAGTATGGTGGGTAATCGTAGTTGATCATTTTAAATATGATAGCCTCTTGCCACACAGTATCGAACGCTTTTTCGATATCAAGGAGGGCCATAGCCGTCACGTTATTTTTATTATAGTTAATTGTGATATCGTTGGTTATCCGAGCAACTTGCATATCCGTGCTATGCCCCTCCCTGAAACCGAATTGCTCAGGTTTTAAAATTTTCTTTTTTATTGTGTGCGTGTTCAAGCGTCTAAGTATGATCTTTTCTGTTAATTTGGATAAAGTGCTTAACAAACTGATGGGTCTGAAGTTTTTAGGGTCAGAGTGATCTTGGCCTGGTTTGGGTATCGGTATTACAACTGCAGTTTACCACATTGTCGGAAAGTGTCCATTTTTTAAGATTGCGTTAATAATGTAATTCAATTTCACTATTGCTTTGGTGGTTAGGTTTTTTATAAGCTTATTGTCAATCTTGTCATGACCTGGTGTTTTGTTGTTTATTGTGTTATTGACCTCTGACTACTTGGGTGATTTATTGGGATTGTTTTGGATTGTTTGAAAAGTTTCTGCAATGGCCTCCGCTTTACCACGATTGGTAAGTACGGTTTTATTTTTGAAGGTCATTGCAGGTGTTGCCTCTTGCGTTTTCCTGAACGCCTTAGCAATCCGCCACAATGATTTGTCACCCGGGCGCACCTCCCCCAATGTCTTTTCCCATGCTTCATTGAGGTCCTTTTTAATGCTGTTTTTGATGGCTTTGTTAATTTTGTTGATATCTCTTTTAAGCGATGGTATATTTCGCTTTTGGTATGTTTTCCTCATTGCATTCCTCGACTTTATTAAGAGTTTTGTATAGTCGCAAAGAGGTATCCTGTTAGGGTTTATTGTTATGAGCTTCGTGTGCTTATTTTTTGTTTGTTGTAGAGATTTGGTAAATTTTTTGACAGCGTCCTCAATGTCAGCAGGAGTGTTGATCTTGTTGTCAATAAGGACTTTTTGGTTTAGCGTTTCCCTGAACTCCCCCCAGTTAGTGTTTTTATAAGAGAAAATTTTTTGTTTGGTGGTTTCCTTTTGATGATTTAGCAAATTAAACACAATGGGGTTGTGATCTGAGTTCAGTTCAGGAACTGATTTCGGCTCAGATATGTTCGATACGTTCTTATTGACAACAAGATCAATATATGTAGGTGTCGAGCCATTGTCTGGGAAGTGTGTTGGGTTATCCGTGTAATGAACTACTAAGTCATTGTCGTTAATGTATTTATATAAGGCTCTCCCATTTTTGTTTGTCCTGTGGTTTTTCCATTGGGCATGTCTTGCGTTAAAATCTCCAAATAGAAGAACCTTATTGCCGGTTTTGGTTAGCATGTCTAGGTCATTTTTACTAAGACTATTTCTGGGATTATTGTACACCGCGACTAGGTTTGTGTTGTCAGATAGTCTAAGGCAAATGTTCTCTATTGCACAGTTACAATTTGTTTGGATTATTTGATGGGGGATGTTGTTTTTTATAATGACAGCTACTCCGCCTCCATGAGCCGTGCGATCCTTTCTTATTACGGTGTAATTTTTTATTTTAAATTTGATATTATCAGTCAGTTTGGTTTCATTTATAGCTATAATATCTATATTTTTTTGCATAATAAAATCTTTTAATTCATTGAGTTTTGGCCTTAGGCCGTTGGCATTCCAGGAGGCACAGCTCATGGTTGGCATTGTCTGTCATTTCCTGATGCAAAATATTTTTGACAAAAATTGTTGAACGTTAAGAATTTGTCGAGTTCTGTATGACATTGTTTTAAGTTATTTTTTAGCTCCTTGACATATTGTAGCATTTGGTTAATGTTAATTAATGAATTGAGTTCTGCAAACTCACTTACCATTTCATTAAAGTTCAAATGTTGCTGTTGTATTGGTGTTTGTTGGTGAATGCTGGATCCCGGCATGATTCTGGGGTTAGATGGCGGGATACTTGTGTTGTTATGGTTCTGGAAGTTAATTCGCCATGGGTTTATGGCTGGCTGTTGTGCTGGGATGTATTTTGTTTTTATTAATGTTTGTTGCACTTTTTGTTTATTTTCAAGTTTTTTGATGTAGACAGGGCATTTCCTGTCATATGCCAAGTGGTTTCCCGCACAGTTTACACATTTTATGAGTTTATTACTTTGTGGATCATCTTTTTGTACTTTTTTACATTCGTGGGTGAAGTGTGGATCTGCACACTTTAGGCAGGCTGGCGTAGCTCTACAATTAATTGTTCCATGGCCCCAGGCCTGACATCGCCTACATTGGACTATTTCTGGGGCGTTGTATCTTCTTTCCCAGCTAATTTTTGTATGGTAGACATATTTGATATTTTTATTCAAATGTTTTAGGGTGATGTCGTTATTTACAACAACCAAGTATAGTCCTTTTCGAGTATTCTTTAGCTTGAATAAGTTGTGCACTACTATTCCGTGCTTTTCTTCAAGTTCTATTTTTATTTGTTCTGATTCTGGTTCACTATCTAGTCCTCTGAGTATAAATGCATGGTGCCGCAAGTTTTTTGGGGTGTACGTATTATATTCTATTTCTGTTTTGTTTTTTATATGATCCAGATAAGTTTGGTATTCACCCATGTCATGGACGAATAAATTTGTGTTGTTTTGTGTATATTTGAGATGGAACCCTTTTTTTACATGCTCGTTAATTTTCGCTACAAACTCCTGGTGTCGGTTGTTTTTTCCATGTATTACTATGGGTGGAGGTCGTTCTTTTTTTGGTTTTTCTTGTTGTTTCTCGTTATCTTTGGATGCTTGGGAGTCAGCATCATCTTGTTTTGTTTTGTTGAAAAATGTTTCAATTGTATCATTTTTGCTGTTATCCTTTAAGCATCCTGGCTGGTCGAAGGTATCCATGTTTTCTGGATTTGATGGTTTTTCTTGTGTATCGCTAGATTTCATGTTTTGCACTAATTTTGCACCTTCGTCAGTTTCTAGCAGGTTTAATACATTTTTAATTATTCCGCTTGCTTGTGGTTGGGAACGGCATGGCCGCCCCCTTTTATTTTTTGTGACTTGACCCTGTGGGTCGTTTTTCATGCACTTTCTATTAGTTTTAATTTAGAAAGATTTTTTTATAAATTTAATAAATTATTTGAAAGTAAGCTATTATGCAACGCACTAATTGTTATTATCTATTTATTTGTAATATGTTTGTTACAAATAATACACGTCTATTCAGTACAGCTACTGTTTAGACAATGGGATGAGAACCAGTGTTTTTAACATAGTATGGTCGTTGACAATTTGTTACAAGTATATATCGAATCATATATAATTTTATCCAATGATAAAAAAAAAGTTTATATGAATTATGAAAAATATGTAAATATTTTTGATTAATATGTTTGATAATATGTATTTATTGAATACTAAATAGTAATTTTTATAATAAATATGATAATTTTCATTTTTAAGAGAAAAAATTTTTTTTTGGTTCAAAATCAAAGATTTTTGGCTGAAAAAATTTTTTTTCAAAAATTTCAATATATCTTTACGTTTCATGACATTTTAAGTCATTTTAACACAACTTACATTTTTGAGTTTGAAACAAGAAGTTCGTTCTCTTTAAGTACTATATATGATGGTGTTGTCCAATGCTAAAAAAAAGTGTTGGGGCGATGATCGCTGGTTCAAGAAAACTAAAATATTTCCCAACAATTAGCGAGTTTTTAGAATGTTTGAGAACTATGGACTGTATGAAAAATAATATGTACTCACCAGTTTTTTATCCAGGTTGACACTAGTTAAATAATAAAGTTGATATTTAAAGGTTTGATAGGATAAACTCAGAAAAAAAAGGAATTTAGGAAAATTTATCAAACCTTTACGGTGAATTTGTTCACGCTTTTTTTAATGATAGTTTATTGGCTTTGATTGATACACCTTTTTTATAATAAAAATTGCACGGATAAATCTCCAATATGTGGGCCACTCGAGTAAAATCGAATATGCGTTAAATCACCTCAATGGCGGGAAAAGTAGAAAATGTTAAGTTCACTGCACTAAATCACATGTGGTTCACTTGTATTTATCGATATGAATTCAAAATTAAACTTGATTATCAAGATAAAAATCGATTAAGAAATTAAGCTTTAACGCATTGTTAAATAGAAAAATTAAATGTTGAAAACCATGCGTTTCAACATTGAAAAATTGAAACTTTTGAAAAAGAGAACAGAATCACTGACTCGACAACGTTTAAATTATATTTTTAGATTGATTAATTAAATCAACCGAAAGAAAAGATCCATTCAGATCGAGAAACGAATTAATAATAATTAAAAAAGTTAAGAGTTATGAACTCACTGGGCCGGTTCCGAAAGCCGACCCATTTGAAAATAAGTAAACAACTTATACAGCACACAGACTACTGTGAAGGCGGACTCATAGTCACCGCAACGGATGTTTGGTAAAGTCAGTTAGTACCAACTCAGTATTCAAACGCGTCCATGACGAAAAGCGAGAAAATAATTCTAACATTTGATCCGGAGTAATTAAATTGGCTGCGAGAGCCAAGGGTTTAATTTCGGGCAGCTCAGCAATATTGGAAATTGTATCCGTAAAAGGAGGGGGCCACTGACTGAGAGGCTCCGAAATTAGCGATGGTCCGTGAAACCACAAGTTATGTTGAGTAGATTTGCAAAACTGATCAGGGATCAGTCCGCGAGATGCGATATCAGCAGGGTTGACAGAAGTGTGAATATTAGACCAGCACAATTGTTGAGTAATTTGTTGAATGGCTACAACACGATTGGCAACGTAAACTTTGAGTAAATGTGGAGGAGTGTTGAGCCAATATAAAACGATGTGAGCTTCGGTGAATAAACGTGGGGGAATTTTGAACAAATTCGGCATAGTTTGACGGACAGACGAGACGAGTTTGCTAAGCAGAAGTGCTCCGCAGAGTTCCAGGCGCGGTATGCTCAGGGTTTTTAATGGAGCCACCTTGGTTTTAGCAGCAAATAAATTTGATGTTATTGAATATCCATTACCACAACAGAGATAAAGCACAGCTGCGTATCCAAGCTGACTCGCGTCAGAGAAACCGGCCAACCATACCGACCTACTTTCTGAAGGAGCAATAAAAACGGGGAATGCGAATTTGAGCTACGAGATACATGTTTTGTTGATGGAGGTCCCAAATTTGACGAATATGTGGAGGTACAGGGTCGTCCCACCCTGAGTGATCTAACCATAACTTTTGCAGAATACACTTCAAGCTAAAAGTAATAGGTGCTAAAAAACCCAAAGGATCATACACTCCTGCCACATGTGAAAGCAAAGTGCGTTTTGTCAAAACGTTTTCGAATGATTTAAATTGAAATAGAAAACTATCTGTGTTTGGGTCCCACAGCAGCCCAAGTATTTTGAACACAGTCTCCGTTTCGAACATAAATGGCGTCTCGATGTGATCTACGGGGAGATCAGCTAATATGGAAGGATCGTTACTAGTCCATTTTCGCAACTCAAAACCTCCCCTACTCATTAAAGTTTGTAATTGTATCAGTAAAGTTTTGGCTTGTTCAGGAGACGAAGCACCAGTAATAATATCATCAACGTAAGTGTTGTGCAGAAAGGCTTGAGAAGCCAAAGGATAATGATTGCCTTCGTCGATAACTAATTGTTTTAGGCACCTTTGTGCAAGAAAAGCGGAAGGAACTAATCCGTATGTTACGGTATTTAGTTCAAATTCAACGACGTCGGATTCAGTGGATGGTCGGTAAAATATATGCTGATAAGTACGATCTTCTGGACGTACCAAAATTTGTCGATACATTTGACGTATATCAGAACACAAGGCTATTGCGTTAAAACGGAATGAGTAAAGGATATCCGAGATATCGTTTTGTAATTTAGGACCGGCCAACAATAATGAATTTAAAGAAATTTTGTTATAACCTGGGTCCGATGCGTTAAAAACAACACGTAATTTGGTGGATGTACTAGTGTCCTTAGTGACACAATGATGGGGAATTATGTAACTTGATGAGTTAGTTGCCTTTGACATGTGATATAATGAAATGTATTCATCCATGAATTCGGTATACGCCTTGTATTTTTCTGGACATTTAGACAATCTTTTTTCCAAATTAATAAAGGAAGCGAATGAACGCTCCTTGTTGAAAAGAGCAGGGATGCTGCCCGGACGAAACGGAAGAGCGACAATGTATCGACCCGTTGAGTCACGCGAATGCGTGTCTTTAAAATGGCGTTCCGCCAAAATATCTAAAGGATTTGAGGGGATGGAAACCGAAACTTCTTCAGTTTCCCAAAAATTTTGTAAGTGATCACTTATTTGAGCAGTGCTCAGAAGTGAAATGGGTTGAGTAGGGGGGTTGCCCTCAACAGGACCGATAATTAACCACCCAAAAATGCTGTTTATGGCGGAAGGGAATCCCTGAATAGTTTGAGAATCCGTACATGATAATATAGAGGGGAACAAATCTGCCCCTATTAAAAAATCCACGGGGGATGACTTATGAAATTGGCTATCTGCCAATTTGAGTGACGTGAAGCGACTGATGACTTCTTGAGATAATTCAATTGAAGGTAAATTTAACGAAATAGTAGACATGACATATGCAGTTGTAGAGACTTTTATGTCAGAATATTTTGACTTTAAAATACACGAAACCGTACCATGACAAGAGGTTTCGGTGGCGCCAATACCAGAAATTTGAGTTGAAGTGGGTTTAATAGGTAAACCCAGAGCACGACAACATGATAATGAAATAATTGACACTTGGGAGCCAGGGTCCACAAGTGCCCGAACAGAAAGATAATTACCACTGGGGGTATTAATTAAAATTTGAGCTGTGCCCAGTAAGACCCCTTGTGGGTTTTGGGCATATGAAGTACATGACAGCGCCGGGATGTCGTTACCGGTGCTGTGAGGGGGTTGAGTGCTTAAGTTTGAGGGAGACGCATTCAAGTCCGAAACGGTGGCTTTAGTTGCCGGCGTGACCGGTGATTGAAACCCAGGATGAAGGGTAGTGTGATGTTGATTAGAATCACACTTGCGACATACATTTTTAGAAGCACATTGGCTTCGGAGATGAGAACCTAAACAATTGAAACAACGAGTAAGTGATTTTAAATATTGATATTTATTCGATAATTCCATTTTTAAAAATGATGGACAGGCTGAGAGATTGTGAGGGCCTCTGCAGCGAATACACTTTGAAATTTGAGAGTTTTGTTTAAATGAAGAAATTTTATTCGTGTTGTGAGCGGTGTTTACTAAAAATGATTTGGGTTTATTTGTTTTTGGAAACGCTGAGCTACTGGTGTGAGTAGTGGGTAATTGCAACTCTAATGAGCGAAGCTGATTAGTAACAAAGGTGATTAAATCCGTGTATGACGGAATCTCCTTGTCTGAATGACGTAATTCAAATTCACGGCGCATATTAGTGTCCAGATTATTTAGTGTTAAGTTGAAAAAAATGAAATCAATTAAATCTGGTAAATCCATAGAGCGAATAGATTTTACTGCAGTTTCATGAGTGGTGAGAAATGAATTTAAATTATTTAAATTAGACAAATGGGTTGTCTTGAACTCTAAAATTTTTTGTAAATAAAAACTGGCTATGCGCCTTTTGTTGTTGTAGCGAAACCGTAATGCTTCGTATGCTAATGGATAGTTTTCGCTAGTTAAGGCAAACCCAGAAATCACAGCTGCCGCATCCCCTTTCAACGAGGTTTTAAGGTATCGAAATTTGCAAATGTTGTCCATATGTTTTGAATGGACAAGGCTGTCAAATATGGAAATAAATTCCAACCAGGAACCTATATCGCCATTGAATTGGGGTAAATTAATACGAGCTAAACTGTTATCTTGTTGAAGAGGTTTGACTGAATCAACCGATGTTGAATCAAAACTTTGTCTGGCATTAACGCCTTCAATTTGTGGTAATGCAGCTCGATTGAAAATGTCAACTGATCGTAGGCTATTTGAGCTGAAACTGTTTCGATTCGCTTACGTTTTTCTACAGCAGAATTAAATTTCAAAATATCACTTTGAATTATTTTATGATTTTCAATGAAGGATGGCAGTTTTTTATATAATAATTCACACTGTAAAAAATCGGCTTGTGTAAGACCCCTTACAGTGTCATAAATTGCGTTTACTTGCGCAAAGGCATTTTCACGATGAAGGACTAGGTTTTCCTTCACTGTTTCCATGGTTTCTCCATATTGGAGTAAGCTGTCAATAACTTGTGCCATACTTGAATGAAAATGCAAAAAAAAATTGAAAAAAGGAATAACTGTTAATTGATGAAGGATTGATAAAACAATCAAATGACTGTATATAATTAAAATATTATTGATGAGCACTGAAATTAAATTTGTTTAAAATCAAAAGAAAAATTTTCAAAAAATATTTTAAAGCAAATCAGCACAGTTACCCGGACACTCAGTATTATATATGAATTGAAATTTGTTTTGAAACCCTTGAATGTAATAGTACTTGACTGGATGAAAATCAATGAATGAATAATGAATTTATTTGATACCCAAGAATAAACAATTTAAACTTTTTAGAATACAAGTGAATTGAAATAAAAGTATGAAATTAATTAATTTTAAAAAAAAATGCAATCAAAGTCAATAACTATACGAAATTTACGAATTTTCCCTATAAGAAATTGAAACTAATTAAATCAATTGAGTATTAAATAATATTGAATTAATACGAAATTTTAATCAAATGCGATTTAATTAAATGAATTTTAAATTTTTTCAGAAAAAATTGAAGTTAATAATTAAAGTCAAAAAAAATAAATTATTTACATTTATTTTTTGAAATGTGATTTAATAAATTTTGACAATTGAAAAATACAATGTAAATATTATGATTTTTGATTTGAACAAAAAAATAGTCAATAGTGACATCTATTTTATGAAAAGAGTAGTTGTTAATTTTTATTATTAGTCAAATCATGAATATCAAAATGACGTCGAATGTTGTTGATCAAAAAACATAAAATATTACGTAATTGTTTGTCAAGAAAAAAAACACGAAAAAACACTGTTCGCGTGATTATTTGAATTGAATGAAAAAACATATATTTGGCTTGAAGTGACCAAAAATGTTGCGGCGATGATCGCTGGTTCAAGAAAACTAAAATATTTCCCAACAATTAGCGAGTTTTTAGAACGTTTGAGAACTATGGACTGTATGAAAAATAATATGTACTCACCAGTTTTTTATCCAGGTTGACACTAGTTAAATAATAAAGTTGATATTTAAAGGTTTGATAGGATAAACTCAGAAAAAAAAGGAATTTAGGAAAATTTATCAAACCTTTACGGTGAATTTGTTCACGCTTTTTTTAATGATAGTTTATTGGCTTTGATTGATACACCTTTTTTATAATAAAAATTGCACGGATAAATCTCCAATATGTGGGCCACTCGAGTAAAATCGAATATGCGTTAAATCACCTCAATGGCGGGAAAAGTAGAAAATGTTAAGTTCACTGCACTAAATCACATGTGGTTCACTTGTATTTATCGATATGAATTCAAAATTAAACTTGATTATCAAGATAAAAATCGATTAAGAAATTAAGCTTTAACGCATTGTTAAATAGAAAAATTAAATGTTGAAAACCATGCGTTTCAACATTGAAAAATTGAAACTTTTGAAAAAGAGAACAGAATCACTGACTCGACAACGTTTAAATTATATTTTTAGATTGATTAATTAAATCAACCGAAAGAAAAGATCCATTCAGATCGAGAAACGAATTAATAATAATTAAAAAAGTAAAGAGTTATGAACTCACTGGGCCGGTTCCGAAAGCCGACCCATTTGAAAATAAGTAAACAACTTATACAGCACACAGACTACTGTGAAGGCGGACTCATAGTCACCGCAACGGATGTTTGGTAAAGTCAGTTAGTACCAACTCAGTATTAATTAAAATCACTAAAGAAAAAAAAACAAAAACACTAACTTTGTGAAATGTCCCTAACAAAAGTGTATATGAATTATGAAAAATATGTAAATATTTTTGATTAATATCTTTGATAATATGTATTTATTGAATAATAAATAGTAATTTTTATAATAAATATGATAATTTTCATTTTTAAGAGAAACAATTTTTTTTTGGTTCAAAATCAAAGATTTTTGGCTGAAAAAAATTTCAATATATCTTTACGTTTCATGACATTTTAAGTCATTTAAACACAACTTACATTTTTGAGTTTGAAACAAGGAATTCTTTCTCTTTAAGTACTATATATGATGGTGTACTATTAATATCACAAGTTATGACTTATAATTTATATGTATATAGTGACACATATTATTACTGTACCATACGAATAGAGTGTCTTAATAGATTTTATACATATATTTATTGTGATTTTTAATAGTATTATTTATAATAAATTGAATATATTGAATGTATGTCATATGTTGTATAGAGTATGGTTATCGGTAGTAAAATGATAATATGAGTTTGAAACTGTGAATAAAATGTATTTTAGCTATATAAGCTATATAAATGTATTTAAATTTTATTTTTAGATATTAAAATAGTTTAATGTCTTTGAGATATATATAGTATAGTATATGTCAGTAATAATAATTTGAGTTTGAAGCAACGGGTTTTATGTCTTTAATATATATAATAGAAGTGTATGTCAGTAATAATAATTTGAGTTTGAAGCAACGGGTTTTATATCTTTGAGATATATAATAGAAGTGTATGTCAGTAATAATAATTTGAGTTTGAGGCAACGGGTTTTATATCTTTAATATATATAATAGAAGTGTATGTCAGTAATAATAATTTGAGTTTGAAGCAACGAGTTTTATGTCTTTGAGATATATAATGGATGGTGTAAGTGTATCAAAATATATAATAGTAATTATGTGTTAAAAGAAATACTGTGATGCCCTTAGATGTGTGGGCATCTAAGGCCGCACGCGCGCTACACTGAAGGAATCAGCGTGTCCTCCCAGGCCGAAAGGTCCGGTTAACCCGCTGAACCTCCTTCGTGCTAGGGATTGGGGCTTGCAATTGTTCACCATGAACGAGGAATTCCCAGTAAGCGCGAGTCATAAGCTCGCGTTGATTACGTCCCTGCCCTTTGTACACACCGCCCGTCGCTACTACCGATTGAATGATTTAGTGAGGTCTTCGGACTGGTACGCGGCAATATTTCTGATATTGCCGATGTTGCTGGGAAGATGACCAAACTTGATCATTTAAAGGAAGTAAAAGTCGTAACAAGGTTTCTGTATATTGTTAATTGTATGATAACGAGGTATGCACTTCTCATCTTGTAGGACGTTGCGACCCATTAAATATTAATCTATAGGCATTGGTGCGTTGATTAATGTACAATATTATTTTTTGATAATATTTTGTGTATGTTAAACGCCTATGTTTCTAGATTAATTGTTTGATGGTATTAATTATAAATTGATATTGAGCCGCGTTATTAACGCGTTCAGATCCACCACGAGTATAAATAGGTTTTAATTAAAACATATTATATATACGGATTTTATGCCGTTATATGATACTATTTAACTGTCAGTAGGGTGTATGATAATGAACTGGCTCATTTGTTTTTATTAAAAATTTATCTGTCAGCGACGATATAGCTTTGGGTACTTTCAGGACCCGTCTTGAAACACGGACCAAGGAGTCTAGTATGTACGCAAGTCATTGGGAATAAAATACTTTTTCATCGAAATATTTATAAATTTTATGAAACCCAAAGGCAAAATGAAAGTAAATATTATTTATATTTTTTTATAAATGATAAAAGGAGGTGTAGCGTTCGATGTGGACTGTAGTCGTTCTACTACTAGTCCAATAGTGAAATCAAATAAATATATTTCTAATAAATTCCACTCACCTTGGTTTCCCGCGTACAGGATGTATTAATTGCACTGCACTTTGGTTATATAGGTTTAAGGATGGATATAGGGATAAAAGGGAGATCTATTATAGTATTTTAATGTAATTTCACTATTAGGCGTTTGAAACTATATTAAGCGGCTGAAACTATATTTTAATGCTCGATCTAAACTAAACGTGAACTAACTATTAAGCGGTTGAACTCGATTTGAACTCAATTTTAACTAACTTTTAACTCGATCGAAAACTAAATTGTAATTAACTTTAACTAACAAAATAAAAATTATTTTTCTATAAAATTATATAAGCCTTTGCGTTTATTTTGGCGACAAACAAAAAGATTAAAAATAAAAAAAAACAGAGGCGCATCCATACCCCCCGACATGGAAAACTATAGTTTTCCGTAAATAAATAAATAAATAAATAATATGATTCTAAAATCCTAAATACTAACAACAAAAATTAGCGTAAGAACTATATTTGATTACCCCGAACAAGTTGAATAAACAAAACACAAACATTTTGAAAACACTTAATTATTGCGTGGGTAAAGGGCATAATTTAACTACAGGACGTTTATAACATCCCGATTTTGTGCGAACGGATGCTATACGAATAATACCATCAGTACCAGGATACACTTTCTCAATTATGCCCATAGGCCAATGTAAAGGTGGCAAGTTATCTTGCTTCAATATCACTAATTGTCCAATTTGAACTGGGCATGCAGGAGTGTTCCATTTCTGACGTACCTGCAGTGTACTGAGATATTCCTCCTTCCAACGCTTCCAGAATGACTGAACAATACCATCCAATAATTGTTTACGATCCAAATGACTAAGAGATTCATTCGAAAAATCAATCGCAGGCAGCGATTTTAGCGGAGTCAAAGTTAGAAAATGGGCGGGTGTTAATATTTCTGGATCAGATGGGTCATTACTCAACCAACAAAGAGGTCGTGAATTAAGTAAGCTCTCAATCTGCGCTAGTATGGTAGAGAATTCCTCATATGACAAAATTTGCGAGCCGAGAATTTTATGCAAATGGGTTTTGACACATTTGACGTTCGATTCCCAAATACCACCCATATGGGCGGCTGTTGCCACGTTAAACTTCCATTCAATTTTGTTTTTCAAAAGTTCAGCCTTCAAAACGTTTGTATGTTCGGTTGATTCTAAAAATCTATAAATTTCGTCTAATTTCGATTTGGCACCTATATAATTCGTCCCTTGATCCGAAAACATCGTTGAGATAGGGCCCCTACGTGCCAAAAATCTTTTAAACGCGGAAAGAAAAGTAGGTGTGGATAAATCGGAAGCCAATTCCAAGTGTAAGGCCTTAGTCGTCATACAAACGAATAGACAAATATATGCCTTTTGGCTTTTGACCCCACGATTTCGACTAATAGTTATATTAAAAGGTCCAGCGTAATCCGTCCCTGTCATAATAAATGGTTTAATTTGTGGAAGTACTCTAAAATCGGGTAAGTGAGCCATATATGGATAAGTGGGTTTTGGCTTTGTCCGAAAACAAAAATTACATTTTTGTACCCGATGACGTATAACTCCTCTACCACAAAGTATCCAATATTTTTGACGTATGAGAGACAACAATAAATGCGGACCTGTATGCAAATTATTCTTATGATAATAATCTATTAATATATTTACAAAATGATCTTTTTTCGGTAGAAGTACAGGATGCTGATGTGCATAAGGTATAGAAGCGTGTTTCAATCTACCACCAACGCGTAATATATCATTTTCTAAAAAAGGTGATAGATTTTTTAATCTATTCGAACAAATACGGTTATTTTTTAAAGCTAGTATATCGTCTTTAAAATGAATATTTTGTACGACACGAATTAGAGCTTGTTCTGCAAATTCTAAATCTTTTAAACTAAAATCTTTTGTAATTGGTAATTTTTTGATAAACCGAAAAACTATAACGGTGGAGCGTAATAATTTCGACCATGAAGAATGCTTTTGTATTAGGGTATATAGAGGATGATCAGGGGGTTGTACTGTTCCTGGACAGGAAACTATTTTTTCTTCAGGAACGTTTGACACATTCTCTAAATCTACGAACGATTTAATTGGCCAATACTCTTCATCTAATTGCAACCACGATGGACCGAATATCCAGTCCGTTTGAACTTCAAGAAATTTTTCTGGAGTCATGCCCCGTGATATTGAATCAGCTGCGTTATTTAACCCTTCAACATGATACCAAACGTTGGTAGGTAAATAATCTTGGATTTTAACAACACGATTCGCGATAAAAGTTTTCCATCTATGAGGAGATGCATTAATCCAATGTAAAGCTACCATCGAATCCGTAAATGCGAATATTTTAGTTATGCGACAACGATCGAAGAAAGTATTCAAAACAAAACTCATTAATTTTGCTAACATAACACAAGCACAAAGTTCTAAGCGCGCTAGAGTTTCAACTTTCAGCGGTGAAACTTTCGACTTCGCACAAATTAATACAGTTTTAATTGATTTATTTTGATTCGATACAGACCGCAAATAAACAGTACACGCGTACGATGTTTCACAAGCGTCCGCGAAACCAATAAGCGTTAATATAGAATTTTCAAATCTACCTAAATGTCGCGGAATCGAAAATCGTTCTAAAAGTGGAAGTTCTATTTGGAATTTCATCCATTGATTTAATAAATAATCAGGAGGGGTTTCATCCCAACCTATTTTAATGGACCACAATTTCCTTATAAATAATTTTGCATATAAGGTAACTGGACCTAACAAACCTAACGGGTCGAATATGCGAGCTATGGTAGACAATATATTGCGTTTGTTACAATTTTTATTTAAACCCGTTACGGAAAATAATAAATGGTCTGAACTAGTCGACCATTTCATACCTAATACCTTTAAATAATTTGAATCGAAATCTATTAAATTCGTTGTGCTTTGGGTCTTAGGTAGTTGAGTAAGTAATTCTTTTGAATTACTGGACCATTTAACTAAGCTAAAACCACCCGCTTCAAAGACCTTTACTAATTGAGCACACAAATCTTTAGCTATTTCAAGGTTAACTGTACTTGAAACTAAATCGTCAATATACATATCTCGTAAAACAATTTCAGTAGCTTGAGGATATTTGATAGCCTCGTCCATGGCTAACTGACGAACTACACGTAAAGCTAAAAATGGCGACGGTTTGACCCCGAAGGCTAAAGTTGTCAACTCATAAGTTTCGATATTTTCAGAGGATTCAAATCTATATAATACACGTTGAAACCGTGTGTGTTCCTGACATAAATTAATTTGTCGATACATTTGCCGTATATCCGCGGTGAATGCTATCTGATTTAATCTAAAATTTAGAAACATTCCAAGAACATCTGTCTGTAATTTAGGCCCTGTATGTAATACGTCATTTAATGATAAAGATGAATTTGTTTTGCAACTTGCGTCAAACACTATTCTCAATGGAGTAGTAGTACTATCTACTTTAAATACAGGGTGATGGGGTAGATAATAACCACTTCTATCAGATATGCAATTATCGACCAATTTGCGCATGTGTCCTTGAATCAAATAATCATTAAATGCATCATTGTATTGTTTTCGAAGTTGTGGTGATGCATCTAACTTTCGTTCTAACGAAATAAATCTTTTTAAGGCACTACTATAAGAGTCCCCTAAATTCGAAGGATCTTCTTTAAAAGGAAGAGCTACGGAATATCGACCTGTAAAATCTCTAATATGCGTTTTTGTGAAATGCTTTTCACATTCTATATTTTCTGGGCTATCTATTTTACCCATTGGAACTTCTTCGATTTCGAAGAATTTTTCTACTATTTGTTCAATTGGCGGATCAATCAAAGTACAGAAACTTTGACATAGGTTCAAGTCATCTAAAATGGGCGTTTTACCCATTATTACATATCCTAAACTAGTTTGTAAACCAAATGGTAAGTCAGGAGCAGCCGAAACCTTTCCAATTCCAATCAATTTTGGAAACCATTGTGCCCCTAAGATTCCATCAACCTCACGACATTTATCAAACTCACTATCTGCTAAAGGTAATTCCCTCAAATAATCAAGGTGTTTAGTATTTACATGAGCGGTAGGTAGTTTATCCGTAATTTTATCGACAACCCACGCATTTATAACACACTGAATTTGCGAATTAAACCTAGAAGAAATTGCGATATTTTGAACTTGACCCCTAACGTAATGTGGGTTAGCTCCTATTCCAACAACTGATGCGTGTATTCTATTAATAACTAAACCTAATCTTCTACAACAGTTTTCAGTTAAAAAATCTCCTTGACTTGCAGAATCCAGTAGAATGCGAATGGAATTACTTTTCCCATTAGGTAGACAAACTTTTACTACGGCAGTCGAAAGAAGCGTTGTGTAATTTTGTTTCAAAACTGGAGTTTGAACCGTAAAACATTCTTTAGTAGTTTCTTTATCAACAAAAGATGATTCATCCTGTTGAGAGCTACACGATAAAGAAGGCGCAGTGTTTTCGCCACTTGTGAGTGATTTTTCGAAATGTAAAAGAGTATGATGACGTACTTTACATTTTGAACAAGAATTTGTAGATTTACACTTTGCTATATGATGTTTATTACTCAAACAGTTAAGACATAATGATTTTTCTTTAGATAAATTATATCTTTCGGATGGGGTAAGGCTAATAAACTTTGGACATGTATATACTAAATGCGGTTGCTTTTGACAAACAGGACAATTAGAATTTGTTGCGTTTATACTTGTAAAAGCATGCGTGCTTTTGGAGCTACTACAACTAGGGTTAGAAAACTTTGTCATGTGGCCCCCGGTATTGGAAACTCGAGACAATACTTTCGCTTGTATACGAATAAATTCAGATAATTGTTGGTATGTTGGTAATTCAACCTCCTTGATTGACATTTCAAACAATTTTCGTGTTGAATTATCTAATTTCGATAAGGCTATGGAAACTAAAATTAAATCAGCTAAATCAGCAATATTTAATTGTTTTAATGCACTAACAGATGTATCGAATCGTTCTATAAAATTGTTTAAAGCAGATGTAGATTCTACTTGAATTGATTTAAAATCTAATATTTGTTTTAAATAATTATTTGCTAAAAATCTTTTATCCTGATATTTATCAACTAAAATCTTCCAAATAATTGAATAGTTTTCCGCGATTGGTTGTATACCAGAACAAATTATTGCAGCTTTTCCATCCAATTTGCTTAAAAGATAATGAATTTTACAAGATTCATCAATATCGGGATTATCGTGAATTAGCGTTTTAAAGGTTTGATAAAACACAGGCCATGTTTGGGGATCACCCGAAAATTTAATTATATCGATTTTAGGTAATTTAGGTAAAACCTTTTTTGTTTTTACTGATTCTATAATTTCTGTATTATTAGTTTTGATCTCCGATTTTTCTTTTGATATTGAGTACTTCACCATTTTAATATGACCACATAATTCCTCAATTGTATCTAAAATTTGAAAATTCGGAATACTTGCGTTATCTAACTCCAGGGATATGGTATTAATTTTTTCAACAATCTCCAAGAGTTGACTTCGAGTTTCATCCAAAGACATATATGAAATTTTAAAATTATTCAAAACATTCGGATCGGATAAATCCTTACTAATATCGTACAGTCTCTGTAAGCGCTGGAAAAGAGTTTGTTTTTTCGCTTCAAAAATACGCAGTTTTCTCTTAAGTTGTTCTGCCATTGTTATTATTTAATAAAATATTAAATTTGGCATAAAATGATTGTAAATAAACAAAGGTATAAAAATGATTGTAAATAAAAAGTATCAAAATATTTTATAAATACATCGACAAATGTTCATGTACCTTAATGATAAACAAGTATGAATTAAAACTGCGTGTTGCTTATGTTTGTGTTTTGTTTTTCTAATTGTATTATGTAATTTTACTAAACGTGGTCTTTTAAATAATAATTATTTTCGAATAATAGAATTTTAAAGAGATATGCTAAATGAATATATGCGAATTTTCCTACTATGCGAATTTTCCTACTATGCGAATTTTCCTATAGATCCGGCTCGAAGGACCATATGTTGCGTTCGATGTGGACTGTAGTCGTTCTACTACTAGTCCAATAGTGAAATCAAATAAATATATTTCTAATAAATTCCACTCACCTTGGTTTCCCGCGTACAGGATGTATTAATTGCACTGCACTTTGGTTATATAGGTTTAAGGATGGATATAGGGATAAAAGGGAGATCTATTATAGTATTTTAATGTAATTTCACTATTAGGCGTTTGAAACTATATTAAGCGGCTGAAACTATATTTTAATGCTCGATCTAAACTAAACGTGAACTAACTATTAAGCGGTTGAACTCGATCTGAACTCAATTTTAACTAACTTTTAACTCGATCGAAAACTAAATTGTAATTAACTTTAACTAACAAAATAAAAATTATTTTTCTATAAAATTATATAAGCCTTTGCGTTTATTTTGGCGACAAACAAAAAGATTAAAAATAAAAAAAAACAGAGGCGCATCCAGGAGGATATATTTATATTATGTATTAAATATCGCACTCCTAGGGCGTCTTATATTATTACAATTTAGTTTTCGCATTTTTATTATAATAGAGGCGCACCTAGAGCGTACACGCTGGGACCCGAAAGATGGTGAACTATGCCTGGTCAGGATGAAGTCAGGGGAAACCCTGATGGAGGTCCGTAGCGATTCTGACGTGCAAATCGATCGTCGGAACTGGGTATAGGGGCGAAGGACTAATCGAACCATCTAGTAGCTGGTTCCCTCCGAAGTTTCCCTCAGGATAGCTGGCGTTCATTATATAAGAGTCTCATCCGGTAAAGCGAATGATTAGAGGCCTTGGGGCCGAAACGACCTCAACCTATTCTCAAACTTTAAATGGGTGAGATCTCTAGCTTGCTTAAAAACATTATTTATAATGTGAAGCTATGAGAATATATTTTTTATATATGGATCAGAGTGCCAAGAGGGCCACTTTTGGTACGCAGAACTGGCGCTGTGGGATGAACCAAACGTAGAGTTAAAGCGCCAAAATTGACGCTTGTGGGATACCATGAAAGTGCGTTAGCTGTCGAGCGCAAGACCGGCGCCTAGTTCACCCAGCTTCTTTATATATATAGTCGTCTGGGGGTATCAGAACTTTTAGTCCGGGAAAATAGCCAAATGCCTCGTCATCTAATTAGTGACGCGCATGAATGGATTAACGAGATTCCCACTGTCCCTATCTACTCTGCCACCGGCCGCAGTGCCGGTGGGACCAGAGCACACTGGTATCAGGCGGGTCCCCGGGTGGCGGATAGGGGATGCCGATCGGTTTGCACTAACCACTGATTGGTTGGAGCTTGCTCCCCCGGACCAAAGTTTGCGCGTGGGAAAGAAAACCCATTAAACCAGCATCCCTGTGTTGTTCAGTGGCGTAAGTGGCTGTCTTTGTTCCTATTGTTTTGATATTTTTCCTATATGTGGCTGGCCGATCTTTCACTCACGATGGGAGTGGCCGACGCTGATCTGGGATCAGCAAAGGTCTGATGTGCGCTTAGCGCTGCCGATACGTGTGCGGCTGGAGGTCTAACGACTAGCTTCGGACCCTGGCCAGGAAGTGTGCGTTGAACACAGGGGTCGGAACCTGTGTTGCTCCGAGCGGGTAACGGCACGTCCGTGAATTCCGGTGTCGTTCTTGGTAACCCCAGGTGAGTGTTGGGCCCCTGAGTACAAGGGTGGTAGTAACCGATACCTACGGGATCTGTTGCTACTTGGGTGTACCCGTTCCCAACTATACTCGGCTCGCTCCTTCACACACGATTAGTCGTACATCGTAGTATATGGATGATATAAAGAAGATTGTTGAAGCTGGAGGCCAGTCGTCAGCCGGCAAGGGCGACAAAATGGAGACGGACGGGGCGCAGAAGGGCCAAGCTGAAGGCCCTTGGCACATCGTGGGTGAAAAGAGACGGAAGATCGAGCCCAGCGACTCAAGACCGAGAACGACTGGGTCCGAACTTTCTGACTCGGAAGCTGCGGGCTTCATCGAAAGAGCAGCGGCTTTGAGAAAAGTCGTGAAAAATGTCATGTCTGGCTTTGTTGGATCCAGACATAGCAAAGCTCACGTTACCGAGGTTGGCATGGTCTATGCCAAATATAAGGACCTGGTGGCTGCCCTGTTAAAACGAGTGGAAGAGCTCGAGAAGGGACAATCTGTCCCTTCACCATCTCCTCCAACCATTACTGGCGAACTGGCCAGTTTTAAGGAGGAGATTCGTGTGATGGTCACGAAT